>NC_065883.2:77620058-78220058 GCF_932274485.2 Patella vulgata | reverse complement strand
ATGATTTGAAAAGCCTAACGTAAACCTTTTCAAGTGTGACTTGGATTTAAAAATATTTTCGAACCCTGTGGACAAGTAAAATAGGATGTAATGGATAATTTACACAACAGGTAGGACACTAAAACATCTAATACTTAGAATAAGGCTATAATTTATTTTCTGGAGCTGTCACGCCAGCAAGAGTGTTATTGTCCCTTTAATATCAGTATTACATGAACCAGCAGGTAGAGATCACAACAACCCTTTGAAAACAGTTCATGCATTTTATAGGTTATTTTAATTTCATGATTAAATGGCGTGATAAGGATTACAGGAACAGGTACAATATCTCTACCTATTAATATTTCAATTAATCTTGTTCATATACCTGTATTTTCACGTGTCGCGACATGTTTCTTTCATAGGGTATACCTGCCGACCTGCTGTTAAAACAGCGATTCACAATTTGAGCTGATATTTATGTGCTGCCTTTTATGCAGTGTCGAAAACTGATATTCATGTATAGGTCTGTTTTCAAGCGAATTTGACTTTTAAAAAAATATTATTCAATCAAATTTCCAGACGTAGAATTATATTCAATTTGATCTTCATTCATCGGATTCAACAAAGGTAAGTGTATAAATACAGCATGTTAAAAAAAAGCCCTTAAAGATAAAATGAAGAGCTGGCAGTTCTCACTATTATATACTCTTCAATAAAAGGAGGGGATATTGAAATGCAAATACCTATGCAGGTTGTGACATGATAAATAGTCATTGACACTTGACATGCTTTGAGAGTATGTTCACAGATGAAGAAATTATCGCTCCAACAGAACCACTGAGCTGCACATGTGACACGCAATAGCGCCATACACGTGGGAGGGGTTCATTGTCAAATTTGACCCTTCAAGGAAGGGTTGATGAACACTGCCGCGTGCTGGTTTATCTATCCATGTTTGCTTTCCTATCGGTTCTTGCATAAGATTTGCTGTTTAGCTTATCTTTGCTTTAGTGTGTTACGTTTAATTTGATCGGGAGACGTGTTCGTCGACGTCAACGTCAACCGACAACACTGCAAGAATTGGCCGTGGCACTACAAAAGGAGTGGGTCAGATTGCCCAAATCGTGATTGGACGGTTGATTAGGGGCATGCTACGGCGAATTGCTGAATGGTGGAGCAATTACTCATTATTAAGACAAACATCAAAAACGTCCATTTTCACTTTTGACGGTGTATCTCTTTGCGAGTGAAATGGGACTGTCATATAAGCCGCCCATATGAACTGTTTATGTTCTGTTATTAATATACACTGGTTACCTCTCATAAAAACAGCAGTGCATTTCCGCAGGTTTTTTTTTTATTGTTTCTGAATATCCCCTAATTTTTTTAAGAGGATAGTTAAAAACTAGATAATGTAAAAGGAATCTGCTGAAAATTTCATTCACTCTGAACATAGAATAGTCATTGAATTTTCGGCCTAGCTTCGATCATAATTACTAACACTCGGCACGATAAAAACACAGTCTCAATTTTCCATTTCATGATCAAATCATGAATGAAAGTTGAGCAGCAAATCGGATCCTAATCCAGTAAATATCGCAGGTTAGCGATGACATCGAGAGTTGATTATGATCTGGATAATGTCTAATTAATAATTTAGATAATATTTCTGGCCTAAAGAAAGACGTGAAATAGGCAGATTTAACTCATGTATAATGTATGTTTAAAAGTAGCAAGGTTGTTATTGATGCATGTGAACTGTACAGTTAATTTCGGGGTGTTCTACTGTAGAGGGGGGGGGGGGGTCACGGTGGCTAAGTGGGTAAGACGCTGGCTCGCTAGCCTGGAGGTCGATCGGGTGTTCAATCCCTACATTGGCCGAGAAAGTTCATCCAGATTTTCCGGCGTGGGTCTCCCTTGTCAGTGATGCAGGACGGAGGGCCTGACAAGGACAGTTGTCTAGTCGTTCGAAAAACGGAGGTCGCGTGTACACATTGGCGCGCACGTAAAAGACCCCTTGACAGTTGGAATTCGATATAAGAGTATGCCGTAGTGCTGCTGTCCGGGCAAACTTTCCCTCATAGCACACTGTATGGCGTATGGCCGTCGTCTTCATTAGCCCAGTTCGGAGTAGAACAGTAGGACGCTAAACCCCATTTCATTTCATTTCTATTGTAGATTGACCCACAATGTCGTATATTTGTACTGTATAAACTGATCTGTTTTATAAAACATGTTGTCACTTGGATCAAAACAGCGTTTATGAGAATAGTTCGGTCACGGGTCCGCGCGTGCACCGCAGGCAGCCCAAAGTAGACATTCACGTGACAATATCCATTCAATTATTTATCAATGAAGCCATGACAAAATTGTCTTCTTAACGCGTATAGTTAGACTTTTAAAAATAACTTTGGCTAAAACTCGGCGATTTAATTTCTAATTCAGTTGATTGTGTAACCAATGACGTATATATTGTAACGGTACTCGGTTCAGAGTCACCTCGTGTAGTTTCGAATTCTAATCTTTTTAGGACGTGTAACGTGTGCTCTGTTTTGGATGTGTATTTGTCTGTGATAATTATTGGAAACATAATAGGATTATTACAAAGGATATTTAACGTCTACAATATGAGTACGGTAAGATATACTTTATGCATATTGGTTTTATATGATCAACTGCCAATTTCTCCGCTATTAGAATGTTTTAATATAGTCTAGTGCATTTATAAAAATCAGCCAAAAATGTAACTGATAAATGTAAGTGTTAGTTGAAGTTGTTTAGTTTCATGAAGCTATTACACAGTCTAATTAGATTTGGATATGTCATCTTTATATTTCGTGGGGGTTTAGATCATGACGCCTGTCATTGAGTCAATTGCCGGGGTTTCGATTCCCCGGTTGTACGTGACAAGGAGTAGGGTCGCCTGTCCAACCTCGTGGGTTTTCTCCGGGTCCTCCGGTTTTCTCCCACTGCTAAAGATCCGATGCCGAATTATTGAAATAAAATTAAACCATATGTTAGTCCCAAAATGGCCTAGTTTTGTCGCGAATGGACGTTGAACTTGTAATCTAAATTATTTATAATCAAAATTATCAAAAGTACAATTCAAATTGTGACCAGTAGTCGTTCCGGGTTTCTCTCATTAAACGACTTGTTTTTTAGACTAGGGGAGACCGGGGCACATTGAACATATGGGCACATTGAACCACCATGGATATATCCTTTATAAATAATACTAGGCAACCCAAGACCACACAGAAGTGAGATAACTTCTTAGACCTATTTCCCCGTCAATAAGCAGTAGCAATATGCTGCCAATTATTTTTTAGGCAATGAGTTTTTTCAAAAGATCTCTTAAAAGTGAAAATGCACTACTTCCACTTATCATTTTCCATACTTGTTAACTGTTTAGTCTAGGGAATTCTTGTACTTAAAATCAGTTCATATATGCCTAATCTACAATCCAGATAAACAGGAGCTTTATCCATAGAGGGCATATTGAATGTTTTTTTAAATTTTGATCATGAAACTGTGATGGGGCAGATTGAACCACTGTCAATGGGGTACTTTGAACCATGGTTCAATGTACCCCAGTGCATTTTAGACTATATATCATTTGATAATTTGTTCAGCCTAGGAAATTCCTGTACTTACAATCAGTTCATATCTACAATCCAGATAAATAAGGGCTTGATCCATTTTGAATTTTTTAAAATTTTGATCATAAAACTGTGATGCGGCAGATTGAATTGAACCACTGTCAATGGGGTACGTTGAACCACTGGTTCAATGTACCCCAGTGCATTATAGTTTATATATCATTTGATAATTTGTAATATCTTTGAAAATAAAAACAATATTAGAATATCAATTGATCCAACTCTGTAGGCCTGTCATATAAAAGGAATTAAAACTTCATGGGAGCAGTGTTTGAAACTTGGCTGTGACATACAGGGGCGCAATGGGTCTCCCTGACTAAGAGTCGCTTGTCAGCAAATCAGGCTGTCCAAATTTAGACAGAATATTGGACAAATGTTGGTTTGATTCACTGCAAAAGTTGACTGGGATCCCACTATCCCACCAAACTGCCAACTTAAGTGCAATTTACGGCGATTTGTATGTACATATCACTTACCGTCATACAGCCGAGGCTAGATGTAGGATACCGGAATCTGCCGAGGTTTGCCGAGTGGGCCCTGCACATTATAGCTAACCCTAGCCCTGGACCAAGCTCAACCCTTACCCTAATCTATCCTAAGTACAGCAATATGACAGCCCTCCGTTTAATCTAGGTCTTCCTAAAATTTTCGACAGTGCCCTTTTTTACTGCTGAAAGTGCCTTTTCTCAGACCCAAATATGTCCTTTCCCAACCCGTTGCAGGGATCCCAAATGACTCAAACCATCGACTCAAACACACCAGTCTGGTCTAATTAATGCTTCCACTTCCAAACGAATTCTTGTTGTTTAGCTGACGGTGCCCTATAGACAGACATCAATGATAGCATCTTGTGGAATCGGGTAAGGTTCTTTTTCAAAGATTTCAGAACGTTTACTTAGACGAAAATATCAGCCAAATAGCTCTTGGAATGGCTACAGATGCAAGGGAATGACGGATAATTTTCTTAGGGGACCCCCACCCCCCAAAAAAAACCTCCGAGCGGCATGCCCCGTCTCCGCGGTCAGTGCCCTCATTTTGCGCCCCCCCCCCTTTTCAAAATTCCTAGATCCGCCCCTGGTGATTTAAGCTATTAAAAACGGTGAAAGTATACAATATTGTTTACATTGTTTTCGATCGATTTGATAGCCTCGTTTGTCACGCAATAAGTTTTTCTGCAATATTCTGCTGTGCACTGGTTAATTGGGCATAATAAAATCGTGAGTCATGACGTAACGTTATGTAAACATATTTGGCCCAATTTGGGGCTCTGTTTAAAGCGTAATGCTTTTGTAACGCAGTTAGCTATTGGCTGTTAATCGGGGCCCTTATTCACGAAAACTTAAACTAAGATACAATCGAAATTTTAAGAAATACTGCAATTTGATTGGTTGACTAGTAAAATCAATTTGCATATATCCACTGAAGATGCAGTATTTCTTAAAATTTCGATTGTATCTTAGTTTAAGTTTTCGTGAATAAGGGCCCTGACCATTGACAAGTCATAATTTGGAGCAGAAATTTGCCTTCGTTAAAGCAGTGTTTAGTAGGATTAGGTATAATGAAACGAAACACTGCGAGAAGTGTGAGTTCGTGCAGAAAAACAGGACGTTAAATCCCATTTCATTTCAATTCACTTTGTATTTAGATTCAGATTAAGACGTTTTTATATTCAGATTAAGATGAATTTATCCGAACCGGATTCAGTGAAACCCACAAATGGCGAGTTGGCACCATTAACAGAGAACCCTACAAATGGCGAGTTGGCACCATTAACAGAGACCCCTACAAATGGCGAGTTGGCACCATTAACAGAGAATGGTGAACCAAGGAAAGATAAATCTGTAGTTATAATACATGAACGTGAAAAGAGGTTGATATACAGGATTAGTGATAATCCTCCAGTTCATCTCACCTTTATGTTCGCTATACAGGTAAATTATATAAAAGGTGTATTCATTACATCACACGTACTCATTACATCACACACAAGGTGTATTAATTAGATAACACTCACAGGTATAGTCATTACACCATCACATAGAGTGTAATCATTACATAAAACACGCAGGGTGTTCAGTACATCACGCACAAGGTATAGTCATTACATCAAACATGGTGTGTATTCATTACATCACACACAATGTGTATTTATTTCATCACACACAAGGTGTATTTATTTCATCACACACAAGGTGTATTCATTACATCACACGCAAGGTGCATTCATTACATCACACATAGGGTGTAGTCATTACATCACACACAAGGTGTATTTATTACACCACACACTTGTTCCACCATTTCTCCAGCATCACATGACCCTAAAAACTCCTCGGCAGTGATGGCCTCATAATCCGTCTCCAATCTGCCACCCCTGGGGACAGATTTGGGTTGTGGGATGGGGAAGAAGCCAGAGGGGGCTATATCTGTAGAACAGACACCGGTGATTGAGGGTCGAAAAGCGAGAGTCCGGTACAGCGGTAACTGGGCGATGCCAACTGGAGCATTGTCCAGGAATAACAAGCAACCAGAACCTATGCGTTTTTCATTTCTTTGATTTGGTCACACTATCTGCGCAATTCATCTGCGTAATGCACCATTTATGGCGTAGCTCTTCTTGAGATAAACTATCATGATTACGCCCTTGCAATCCCAGAAAATGGAGGCCAAGACCTTGCCACTGTAAGACTCTCGTTTGACCCTTTTGGACGTTGGCGACATCACTTGCTTCCACGGTATACTTTAACATTTTTTTTTTATCTGAGTCAAAATAAGGAAGCCCAAGTTTCATTCCGATCCACGAAAGCACGTGGATCTCTCCGATAACAATGACTCTATGGCGCTATTCTTCTTTAGTCAACATTATGTCTGGGCACCCATAGGCGTACGGGCTCGATGTCAGTTGGGGGGGGGGGGGCAGAACCGGAAATGCCCACAAAAATTTCGGGTTTCCAGACGGTGGCGCCGGTCTTCTGCGAGAGCGGAGGAGCGGAGCTTACCGTGTAGCCCCCCCCCCCAGGCAATTTTGGGAAAAAAGACAACCGCAAACCACCAAGGGATCTTTTACGTGCACGCCAATGTATACACGTGATCTCGGTTTTTGTCTCATCCGAACTACTAGACAGCTACTAGACAGCCTTCCGTGCTGCACCACTGACAAGGGCAAACCCACCTCGGAAAATCCCGATGAACTTTCTTGTAGTAAGGTTTCTAACAACAGAGTAAAAAAGAAACTAATTAAAATTTGAAATCGACTATGAGCGTTCGGAGGAAACCTGTTCTCGAAGGGCGAAAGGCTTGAAAGTTTCGAGGTAAATAGGTATTCCGAAAAGTACACGATTAATATTACCGGGTGACACAAAAAAAGCGTTCATCACCTAAACTTGGTCGACGAAGAGGGGTCGTCAGGGACCTCCAGTGGTTCCAGCAGGATGGTGCCACCCAACACCTCAAACGAATCATTGGCATCGCTACAGCAGCGTTTCCCTGACCGACTGATCAGCCGCAGGTGTGACCCGGAGTGGTCGCCGTATTCACCGGACTTGAACGCCCCAGATTTTTATCCCAAGGGAAGAATGTGGGAGGGTCATCGAGAACTTTGCCCGCCAGATCCAAATGTGCTTGCAGCACCGGGGAGCTCATTTAGAGCATATTTTTGAGCGCCAGTTAAACAAAGAGTTTTTGTTTTGTGGCACAGACTTGAAACTTTGGAGATGTCTGCTACATAGACTTAACCTAATGTAGCTGAAATTTTGTGTTAATCTAAATAAAATTTTGGAAGTTATTCGATTTTTATTGATGAACTTTTTTTTTGTGTCACCCTGTAAATTCTGATTGTCTCCCTTTCCTAATAGGCTATTTTTAAACAAGAACATGGTTGGTAGATATCAGTTGGTACACATTCACAAGTCAAACGTCATTGTGCCGTCTAATTCATAACTTATATATAGAGATAGTTTAATGAAAGTTTGAGTAAAATTTAGCCCATAGTTCTCACAATATTTACATACAATATATAAAGTTTGTTTAAATACATTTTGGAACAGTTTAAAAATATCAACTTCTACATTATTATCTAGAGACATCATTTTATGTTTATAGATAGAAAGTCTAGCACAACTTAATATCAGATTACACAATCGAGCCAGCGTCTTACCCACTTAGCCACCAATTCTACACGAATTTTTCATTTATTTTAGCAATTGCTAACAGCACTATATAATTCTATGTCAATGTCAGTAGTGGTAGCTGAGTTAGTATGTGCACGAGATGATGATGAGATTAAAACTAAAATTCTGAGTACCACCATGTTGATGTCTGGTATATCAACATTCCTTGTTTCTACGTTTGGAGTTCGGTACGTACAAAATCTTTATTTGTTTCTAATAAACACGAACGTTCTATCTATAGCCAAGCGTGATTTATTTCTACGTTTAGCGTTCGGTGCGTAGAGTAGAAAATCATGATTTATTTCTACGTTTGGCGTTCGGTGCGTACAAAATCTTGAGTTGTTTTTAATAAATACGAACGTTCTATCTGTAGAAAATCTATATCTGGGGGTTTTTTTTGTAAAAGGGGGTTTACATAGAAGTGACATATTATTCCTTGTGTTTTATTCTACAGACTTCCTGTTTATCAAGGGCCTTCAATGCCTTATATAATTCCTTTACTAGCCATGTCTACATTAAAGGAATTCTACTGTCCTAACTATCATGATTCACCTGGTAAGTATTACTGTTACTTGCCATGTCACCTGGTCATTACTACTGTTACTGATCATGTCACCTGGTAAGTATTAGTGTTACTAACCATGCCACGTGGTAAGTATTGTTCTTACTAGTCATGTCATGTGGTCATTTTACTGTTACTAGTCATATCACATGGTCAGTATTATCAGTTATTAGTCATGTCACGTGGTAAGTATAAGTGTTACTAGGCATGTCATGTGGTAATTATTGTTGTTACTAGCCATGTCAGGTGGTAAGTATTACGGTTACTAGTCATGTCACATGGTAAGTATTACGGTTACTAGCCATGTCACGTGGTAAGTATTACCGTTACTAGCCATGTCACGTGGTAAGTATTACTGTTACTAGTCATGTCACGTGGTAAGTATTACTGTTACTAGCCATGTCAAGTGGTAAGTATTACTGTTACTAGCCATGTTACGTGGTAGGTTACTACCTGTGTCACCTAGTAAATATTACTGTTACTAGCCATGTTACAGGGTAAAAATTACTGTTACTAGCCATGTCACATGGTAAATTATAACTCTTACTAGCCAAGTCACATGGTAAAATATAACTGTTACTAGCCATGTCACATGGTAAATACAACTGTTATTAGCCATGTCACATGGTAAGTATGGCTGTTACTAAACATGCCACGTGGTAAGTATAGCTATCAATGGCCATGCTAACTGGTACTGGTACGTATTACTGTCACCTAGCGAGTATTACTGTAACTAGCCGTATTACTAGAAATTTCTAGTCAGTCTTGTGGTCTTATATTCCAAATATTTCTATGACATAGATCTGATCATGTTATTTTTACTAGGGGTTCGTCGGAATATTTAATTATTTCTACGTTGTTTGATCATTTAACTGATGTTAAACTAAGCTGTGAATTTGTAATTATTTCAGAATCGTTATCTTCTGTAAATGTGGTCTTATATTCCAAATATTTCTATGACATAGATCTGATCATGTTATTTTTACTAGGGGTTCGTCGGAATATTTAATTATTTCTACGTTGTTTGATCATTTAACTGATGTTAAACTAAGCTGTGAATTTATAATTATTTCAGAATCGTTATCTTCTGTAAATGGTACTGCTGGTATTTTTGGTGGTGCCATCAGTTTAAATGAAACCAGAGAATTAACATACAGTAAAATACAAGCAGTAAGATATATACACAGTTTCTTTATTACCTGGGTGAAGTTTTGTTTCTTCACGTGTATTATGTATAATTGTGTATTTCAGATATCTAGTGGTGTAATGTATAACAGTGTATTTCAGATATCTAGGGGTGTAATGTATAACTGTGTATTTCAGATATCTAGGGGTGTAATGTATAATTGTGTATTTCAGATATCTAGGGGTGTGATGTATAACTGTTTATTTCAGATATCTGGGGGTGTAATGTATAACTGTGTATTTCAGATATCTGGGGGTGTAATGTATATGTAACGTATAACTGTATATTTAAGATATCTGGGGGTGTAATGTATAACTGTGTATTTCAGATATCTAGGGGTGTAATGTATAGCTATGTATTTCAGATATCTAAGGGTGTAATGTATAACTGTGTATTTCAGATATCTAGGGGTGTAATGTATAACTGTGTATTTCAGATATCTAGGGGTGTAATGTATAATTGTGTATTTCAGATATCTAGGGGTGTGATGTATAACTGTGTATTTCAGATATCTGGGGGTGTAATGTATAACTGTGTATTTCAGATATCTGGGGGTGTAATGTATATGTAACGTATAACTGTATATTTAAGATATCTGGGGGTGTAATGTATAACTGTGAATTTCAGATATCTAGGGGTGTAATGTATAGCTATGTATTTCAGATATCTAAGGGTGTAATGTATAACTGTGTATTTCAGATATCTAGGGGTGTAATGTATAACCGTGTATTTCAGATATCTAGGGGTGTAATGTATAACTGTGTATTTCAGATATCTGGGGGTGTAATGTATATGTAACGTATAACTGTATATTTCAGATATCTGGGGGTGTAATGTATAACTGTATATTTCAGATATCTGGGGGTTTAATGGCGGCTGGTGTTATCCATCTTTTGATTGGTTTTACTGGATTAGTTGGTGTATTCGCCAGATATATTGGACCAATCACAATCGTCCCCACAATTACCTTAATTGGACTATCTATTTATACTGTGGGTGTTAAATTCTGTGAAAAACATTGGGGTGTAGCTGCCGTGTAAGTTTAAATACTACTATCATATTTAATAGGTTATCACATTTCCTTGGTATTTAAAGTTACAATTTCATATTTTCTAAGAAAGTCAAAACATTATAATTTCTATGTCTTTTGCTCAATAGGTTGTCAACTCACTATTATACGATCATAGGTGTTATTCCCACACTTAAAACTCATTTACACCGGAAATAATAAAACAATTACCTCCCAATTACCTCCCTTGTTTTCTATTCTCCACCATGGAGTAGCTATCCTCAAACGTTTGACTTTGAAGAGGAAATGATATTTTTGCCAATTTCTCAACTGGCAATAGTGAATTATAAGATTAAGAGCATTATTCTTTAACAAGGTAGGACTGTTTATAGATACCATTTATTTCAAGGCTTTATTTTAATAAATTTTAAAAATATAACGTAAAAATATGAAATTGCACCTTTAAGTGGAGTTGTGGGGTCTCTTGGAAAGACTTTGGCCCGCTAACCTGGAAGTTCTGTGTATATCGAGTGCCCATTAGGAGCAGAGCACTCGGACGTTAAACCCCATTTCATTTCATTTGTCATTTAAGATCTTTTTTTTTTAGACCAGGAACTTTGTCTTATTAATAAGCGCCACCAATCTTCTTCTTGTACAACAACAATTTGGACGAACTACAATTTCCGATATGACGTCACAATTCAAAATGGGGGCGATTGTGTCATGCTCGGTTCCTATCTTTTTTGTTATTTTTTTTTCAGAACAACCGTTACGGGTCTTATTTTAGCTTTATATTTAAATGGTAAAAACACACCATTACCAGCCTACAACAGAACACGAGGTTTTTATATAAAATGGTATCCATTACATACTGTCTTTGCTGTAAGTAGACCCTAGACATCTTTCAAGAGAGAGAGAGAAATGGGGTTTAACGTCCACTACACACAAACTAGGTCATTTGGGGACTAACATATGGTTTTAATTTTATTTCAATAATTCGCTTGCGCTTAGGGGTCTTTAGCAGTGGGAGGAAACCGGAGGACCCGGAGAAAACCCACGAGGTTGGACAGGCGACCCTACTCCTTGTCACGTACAACCGGGGATTCATAACCACGCCAGTTGACTCAATGACAGGCTTTATGATACAGCACGCGCGTGCTAACCATTCGGCCATCCAACCCCCACGACATCTTTCAAACCTCCCGCGCGTAATATTATAAATGAAATGGGACTATGAGGGAGTTGGGGGAAATGTTGCCTTGCAAGTATATGGGCTTAAATTTCAAGTTAAGTGCAATATACATGTAAAAAAATATGTATTATTTCTCCTGTAAAGTTTGTGAACAAAAAAATAAAGGTCAGAGTTATAAATCCGAAGAACGTTATTCTCGTTTTTTTTTCAGTTACTGTTTTCAGTTATTGCTGGATGGACGTTTAGCGCCATTTTAACCGTTTCCGGTACTATGTCTGACGACCGGAACCACGTGCATCATTATGCCAGAACAGACAGCAGGAATGACGTCATCTTTCAAAGTCCTTGGTTATATATAGCCTATCCAGGTACGGCGTATATCACAATTTTATAAAATATTTTAATAATAATAGGTACAGGAAGACGGCACCACATCAATCAATCTGATTAGAATACAGATCTATATTTCATTTTGTTTTTTTATACTTTCGATAACCTACACTACATGAAGATCTGTCAAGTTGTAGCGATAGATTGCGTCAGAGGTCATACGAGCGGCTTTTGACCCTAAGACGTAAGACATTTGATTAACCAATCAGCATTGGTGTTTCTAATGGATTACCAACATTTCTGTGCAAAACACGCCTAAAGCTCGCCGTAACAGACCGTTTCATTGGCTAATCCCTCACACCATCTAGAACACTTCAATGATAACAACTCTTCCAGATCCTAGTGTAGTAAAGACAAGTAAAACGAAATTTTGAACTATAAAAAACGAAACGGAATAGGATCTGTGTTTTAATCCGATTGTACAAAAACAAAACCCACAAGACAAGACACGTAAACTACCGGTACATAGATATAAATAAATCAAGAAGGCGCCCACTTCGCTGTACAGCCCAGTGCCTGTAATGACACCGGCTTCACTCAAAACTAAAAAAAAAAACTTACAAGCTCAGAAGAACAGAAAAAAACCCAACTTAACATTGAGATTTGAGTTACAAGAATAACGGGTTGATTTTGTCGTACCGTCAACTTGTCTGCTTCATAAGGCGCAGCTTTAGATGACATTTGAATGGTCACTGACAACTATGTATATCTTACAATGATAACTGAAATATTTCTTTCAACCTTCGACCTACCTTCTTGTTGACACCATAACCTCGTGCTTGCTGGTTTGCACGTTTTGTACAACATAACCCGGCCCATACGTTTGTTAAAACATAACCAGGCTCACGCGTATGTTACAATATAACCCGGCTCACAATTTGCTATAATATAACCCGACTCACAATTTACTATAACATAACCCGGCTCATACGTTTGCTACAATATAACCCGGCTCACAATTTACTATAATATAACCAGACTCACGCGTTTACTACATTATAACCATTCTCACGCGTGTGCTATAATATAACCCGGCTCACACGTTCGTTATAATATAACCCGGCTCATACGTTTGCTATAATATAACCCGGTTCATACGTTTGCTATATTATAACCCGGCTCACACGTTTGCTTCAATGTAACTGCTATTAAACTCATATTATTTCCATTTTCAATTTGCTGTCTTTTACAGGTCAATTTGGTACAGTGGGTTTTAGTGTTGCTGCGTTTATCAGTTGTTTAGTAGCGACATTGCTCTCTATTATCGATTCTATTGGAGATTATAATGCAACCGCCAGAGTTTGTTTTGTACCACCACCACCATCGCATGCTGTGAATAGAGGAATCTTTCTGGAAGGGGTGATGAGTTTCTTTGCTGGTACAACAGGTGCTTGTCATGCTACTGTATCGTATGGTAATAATATTGGAGCAATAGGGCTCACTAAGGTAAAACATACATTATGCTACAATCTGATTAAAACTATTTCGTTTCGTTTTTTATAGTTCAAAATTTTGTTTTACTTGTCTGTACTACACTACGATTTGGAAGAGTTGTTATATAATTACAGGCGTTTTGGTTGAAGTGAGGGATTAGCCAATGAAACGGTCTGTTACGGCGATTTTTTGGCGTGCCATGCACGGAACTATGGGTATAAACCACTAGAAACATCAACGCTAATTGATTAATAAATATCTGGCGTCATAGGGTCAAATTCGCTCGTACGACCCCTGACACGACCTTCCAGTACAACTGGTTGGATCTTCATGTAGCGTGGGCCATCGAAAGTATAATAAAAACGAAACGAAATATAGATCTGTATTATAATCAGATTGATCATGCAATAACGGATATTATTTACATGTACTGACATGCGCAGCTCACAGATCGCACTATCGCTTCTTTAACAGTGGTGGATCCATATGGGACACAACCCCCTTTAATAACTGTATGACAAATTAACCTATTATTCTGTTTTATGAAACTTGTAAATATGAACTTTTTGTTGATTGGGGTGTTTTGGTGATGAAATTGTCTTTATGACTCAAATAAGTTCTCTGATGATTTTCTGATTGTCGAAGTCTCAAAATTGAGCCGCTTTACTCGACAACCATGCACGAGACCTGGAAGGTTGGGCGTACTCCTTAGTTAAACGCTATTCTAGACTGTCTGTACTTATTATTTATTTAGTAGTATATTGTTCTAGACTGTCTATACTTATTATTTATTTAGTAGTATATTGTTCTAGACTGTCTGTACTTATTATTTATTTAGTAGTATATTGTTCTAGACTGTCTATACTTATTATTTATTTAGTAGTATATTGTTCTAGACTGTCTATACTTATTATTTATTTAGTAGTATATTGTTCTAGACTGTCTATACTTATTATTTATTTAGTAGTATATTGTTCTAGACTGTCTATACTTATTATTTATTTAGTAGTATATTGTTCTAGACTGTCTATACTTATTATTTATTTAGTAGTATATTGTTCTAGACTGTCTTGTCTTGTTTTTATATTGTAGGTTGCCAGTCGACGAGTATTTCAAGTGATGGCTATCATGTATATCATATTCTCTGTCGTATTAAAGATAAGTGCTGTATTTATCACCATACCGTATCCAGTACTCGGTGGATGTATGATTCTAAGTTTTGGTATTTTTATTGGTCTCATCTTGTCAAATCTACAATTTATAGATTTAAATTCAACTCGTAATTTAGCTATTGTTGGTATAGCTATTCTACTAGGATTGATGTTACCTTACTGGACAGAGAGAAATCAGGATGCAATCAAAACAGGTGGGTGACACTAAACATGTAGCTGGGGATTTCATCCTCTCGTTCGTCTTTTTTAAAGGTCAAAAAGGGTACCCGTTGGTGTAGATGCATTAAATTATGCTACTTTAAAGGGCCCAGGGGGAGAAATAGGGGTGGGGGTGGAGGGGGGGGGTAAAGTCCACTAGGTCATTTCGGAACTAACATAAAGTTCAGCTTTATTTAAATCATTCCTTGCGCGTAGAGGATTTTAGCTGTGGAAGAGAACCAGCGCTAAACGTCGACCCAGAAATAAGTAGAAAAACAAGAAATTAAATAAAGAAAAACACAGCTGTGAACTTATCAGTAGACACCAGTGAATACTCAATTGGGATCACCTTTTTCCTTTTTGACCATTGCTTGGAAATTAAGAGTGAGAGAGAAAGAGAAATGGGGTCAACTCTATGGAGTTTAACGTCCACTTGACACAAACCAGGTAATTTCGAGACTAATATATGGTTCAATTTTATTTCAATAATTCGCTTACGCGTAGGGGTTTTAGCCATTGGAGGAAACCGGAGGACCCGGAGAAAAACCATGTGGTTGGACAGGCGATCCTACTCTTTGTAACGTACAGGCGGTGAATCGAAACAATGCCACTTGACTCAATGACGGACCTTTTGAATAACGCGCACTCGTTTAACCATTCGGTCACCCAACCCCCTCTCAAGACAGGGTATAGTTTTGCGTTACTCAAGACAGGGTGTAGTTTTACGTTACTCAAGACAGGGTATAGTTTAACGTTACTCAAAACAGGGTATAGTTTAACGTTATTCAAGACAGGGTATAGTCTAACGTTACTCAAGACAATGTATAGTTTAACGTTACTCAAGACAATGTATAGTTTTTCTTTTTAGAATATTTCACGTCTCTTCTCAATTACTAAGTCTACATGACAAAAACAATATTTGTGCATTTTCTTTTTCAGGGAAAGTTCATAAAGACAACACGTTTTTAATGTCACTTTCAAATTATTTGTCTATTTCAGGGAATGCTCATATAGATAATATATTTTTGACGTTAATTTCAAATGGTGGTTTTGTTGGTGGATTTGTTGCTTTTTTCTTAGATAATACCGTTCAAGGTATGTTCTTATTTGTTTAAGCTATTTCAATAACTGTTAGATAATACCGTTCATGGTATATCGTTCATGGAACGATTTTAATAATATTTAGATAATACCGTTCATGGTTTGTGTTGAATCCACCGGTACCAATATTAACACAATAATAATAATAATAATTGGTTTTGTAGTATTTATAGGAATGTTGAAAGACAGGGGACTATAAGATTTGTATACAAGTTTATTGTATTTGTAGGAACTTTGAAAGACAGGGGATTGGATAAAGGTCTTATTGTAGGATTCTATCTGTTGAATTTGTACGGACTATAAAAGCCGGGGGACTGGACATCAGGGCCCTGTTTCACAAAAACTTAAACTAAAATCACTAAAATAGATTTTAACTAAAATGAAAATGAGATTTTAAATTTTATGCGTTTCACGAAGATCGATTGTAACTTAAAATGCAATTTTAATAGATTTTAGTTAAAATTGCTTGCGCCCGCGCAGTGCACAATTCCGGCGAGGGCACTTAGAGTGTAAGCATAAACGCTTCGGAACTGAAAACTGTTGCCAGGTTGAGCTAACCGTTACAATACCAATGAGGAGAGTTTCACACGTTGTAGCAATGTCTGCACATGGTCAAACAGTCGTAGAGAGATGAAATAAATAAGTTTATTGCGTATTATTCTTTTGAAATGTGTCAGTGGGTTGGCCTTGAACTTGCATGTCGCTTTCGTGACCTTGGCATTTGATTTACTCGCAGGCTTCAATGAAAATAATGCGTATCGATAAACTAAATGGCTTGAATTTCGTCGTTTTATGGTATTTTGGATAACAGAAACTATTGAGAATTGTCACAAACTATTAGACGAAATAGCAAATGTTCCGATGCCTAGATTTGAAATGTCAGTCCCATGGACCCTTTCAATAATACTTTGAAAATGCCAAAGTGCCACACTCCTTATTGGATAATGCCTATCTATCTTACTAAATTTAAATGATTTTTTCCCAATATAAAATATACTATTGACTCCTAAATCATCATAACCCCAAAATCATAAATACTTTGCATATGGCGTGTCTACTAGTATTATAGGACTGGCGGGGGTTCGATTCCCCGATTGTACGTGACAGTGAGTACCGCCCGTCCATCCTCGTGGTTTTTCTCCGGATCCTCCGGTTTCCTCCCCCTACTAAAGACCCCCACGTGCAAGCGAATTATTGCAATAAAATTGAACCGTGTGTTAGTCCCGAAATGACTCTCTCTCTCTCTCTCTTTCTCTTTCTCTCTCTCTCTCTCTCTCTCTCTCTCTCTCTCTCTCTCCCCCCATTTTAAACAATTGTAGTCCCACAAAGATATTTTTTATAGACATAGATTTCTTTTAGATTTCTTTTTTTTTAGGGGTTTTTTTTTTTTTTTTTTTTTTTTTGTCTATTAATTATTTGAAAATAGTATAATTTATACTTGTATCATATGGTTTACTGGGGTTTTGAGGGTTTTCTTGTTCTTGGGGTATTAATTTGGGGCGTCATTGAAAATTATTTTTGTGATTTATAGTATGTTTAAATTATATAACCCGGATCACTGGCAATATTATCATTATTCCAAATATATCTATATGTCGCAATAGATCTTACAACGTAGCTCTAATCAATGTTTGTTAATGTCGTGATTTTAAGTTAGGAGAGGGTGACGGCTGTCCTAAGTTAAAATTGATTTTAGTTAAAATTGTCCCTAAAATAGTTTTGTGAAACGCTACTATTTTAAGTTAAGATAAAATTTTAACTTACAATAATATTTTAGTGGATTTTATCTAAAATGCTTATAATCGTTTTGTGAAACGCATCTATCTTAAGTTAGGATGGAATTTTAGTTAAAGACGATTTTAAGGAGATTTAAGTTTTTGTGAAACAGGGCCCAGCTATATTATAGGATTTTAAACATTTTATTTGTAGGAACGCTGAAAGACAGAGGACTAGACATCAATCAGGAATCACTGGATGAAGGTTTATACGAAGAAGGATACGAAGTTTATGAATTTCAGAGAATTCCTCGATTCATCACAGAATCTAGAATATATAAACTCTTACCAATTTTCTCGAAAAAAAAGATTGGCTGATAAATTAAATACGGAAATTTAGTCCTGGAATTGGTGGATCTCTTTGATTTGAATCAAAAATAAAATCGTTGATTTCTTTCGTGTGTTGGTTTTTGTTGGATGACCATCTGTCTTAGTTGAGAATTTTATGTCTTTAGATCAGGGATTGACGATCTATGTCGTGGTTTTATGTGTATAGATCGGGGATTACCAATCTCTTTCGTGGTTTTATTTCTTACATTTAAAGTAGCCAAGTCTCTAACTCAGTATCATCCAAAATCTTCAACATTGAAAACACGAATTATTTGTCAATTTAAATCAACATTGATATTGTGATCTTACCAGGAAAAGATGGGCTTCTGATATCCAATATTTAAGACAATACGTTTCAGCGCCATTTAAGGGACTCGAAAAACGAGACTATGCATATTCCACAAGTCATGCCAAACGTTGACGCTATATTCTTATCTGGAGAGCATGCGCAATAAATGTTATCGGTGCAGACTGGAATAACCAGATGCTAGAGATTGCCACTAGATTGAGAATTCTGACTTATTTCAACGAACATAACAGTAAAAACAGAAACGGCTGAATGTAAATCAGTTTATATACATTCATTTTACATTATTAAATGCGTTGAGGCACATTTGTGTTGATTTCTATGTCCCAAGTATTAGCGACTTAGCCCCTTTAAACATTGTAATACAAGCTCTGATCAAGTTAGTACACGAGCGGATGGGGTGTCAATATCAAGGTTGTAATAATAGATTTAAGGGGCGTTGAGACCAATCAGGTCCTTGGTAGGACTTCACTTAACCATAGATGGTCAATGTGTGAATTAATCCTAAATCTACGAGTCGTACAGATTTCATTTTAGTTAAAGATGGGTTCCCAGAAAAGTATTTATCGGGTGGTATTTCCAATAAAAGTATGGCAATTTTCGTATACATGTATATGGAAAGTAGAGATATCCAATCTTACTAGAAAAATACTGGATTCCCCGAAAAACACTCATGGAGCTATACAGGACAAAAATGGAAGGGTTCCCCTAATCGACAGCCCGACGAATAGGAATTTCTGCACGCGTGATGTCAAAGGTCACACGCGAACATTGAGCGCTTGATGTACAAGTGGATAAACTTTATGAAGAGTTAGACGTACAACACTTTCTGAGATAAAAATGACGGAAAAAGACGCGGGTAGAGGATAATCCGAGAATTTAATTAGGATTCGATATTTGTAATAAATAGTAAGCGATTAAAGACAACGTCGTCTTATGTATGCAATGAATTCTCCTCTGACTTCCAAGAGCGTTAAGTCACGTGACGTAAACATGACCTGGTTTGATCTAATTTTTATAGCAGGACATTCCTTCGCAATTACAATGTTTGAGAAGGATTTGAAGCACAATTATGACAAATTAATTAGTTTGAATATGTTTTTAGTCCATATATACCATTAAATCACCCAGTTTGTACGCGGGGATGTATCTTTAAACTGTGGTGTAGCTTATTTTGTTGTACATGTAAATCAATAAAATTATTTTTACTATCTCATGTACTGTATGTATATTTTCTGACCAATACAAGAACAATTTGTTTGGAATAAAATGGATTTAAAGTTTCCTCAAGGTAGACGTTCCTCTTGGAATCAAGAATGGACTAGATGAGTTTCAAATAAAGTTTCGATAAGATATACTTCCCCCCATAGAATAAAGTTTGAACTTGACGTGTTTCAAATAAAGTTTCTATAACGCGTGCTTGACTTATGAAAAAAAATTTTTCCATCAGACGGGGTTTACTTTTTAATTAATAAAGCTTGGATAAGACGAACTTCCCTGATGAAATAAAGTTTGAATGGACGTGTTTCACATAAAGTTTCGATAACAAGGATTTTTGAAATAAAGTTTCAACCACACAGTCTTGGAGTAAAGTTTCATTTCGACTAGACGATCTTGAAATCAAGTTTTGACTAGGCGTATTTTCTTTTTGAAATCAACTTGCTACTAAATATGCTTACCCCTTGAAATAAAGTTTTGAATGAATTTGTTTTTCTACTTGAAATGAATTCTTTGTTGAATTTTATACATGAAAGGCTCTCGTATTTGAATATCAGATTAGCCAAGGAAAAACTATTGCGGACTTATTGGGAACGGGGTAGAAGTAGTTACGAACGGGTTTAATCTTGCTATGGACGGGCTTGGGCTGCTTTGAAATCGCAAATTTACTCGATCTGAACTGACTGTGGATGGGGTACAGACGAGATAGACGCATTGAAGACTGTTTATGAACGCACTAGGATCGTATTATAGACATTATTTACAGATTGTACCCCGAACACAACCCGTTTTACGATTTTACAGGACGTAGCGAGAACTAGATTGACGTGACAGGGGCTGTAGGGGTCTTTAGCTGTGGGACAAAACCGGAGGACCGGGAGAAAATTTAAAAGTTTGGACAGTCGTCCCTGCTTATCACGTACAAGCGGAGAATCGAAACCACGGCACTTGACTCAATGACAGAACTTATGATCTAGCGTGCACGCGTTAAGCCATTCGCCCCCCCCCCCCCACCACCACCATATTAAAGGAAGATGATCATAGAACACATTGTAACGTATAATTATGTCTGGTCCGTTACTCCATACTTTTACATTAATTCTGGGTCAGGACTACTTCAATCTGCGCTCTACTTAAAATTGAACTCTACCTATGACCAGTACAAACAGTAACAGGTGACAAAATGCCGTTTGGTTTCACAGATGATCCTGCATCAATTATTGCTACACTCGCCATATCATCGGCTTTAAAATACACGTTTAATATAGCCTCGTGGTTGTCGAAGAAGAAGCAGTATGAGTTGGTAGGCCATATAACACATATTAACAGTTATCCTATCAAGGCATGTGGTGGTATTGCTTTAAAAACAGCTGATGCTACCAGTCTGGGTATACGAGTCAATGGATTTTATGATAGGTAAGTATGTATGTAAATAATCAAGACTACATGTGTGGAATATCGGACGTGTCATATTTTAATAACAGAACAAAGTTTTTATGGGAAACCATCACTGATTTTATCACCTTAGCGTTATTAAGCGCATTTACGTGCACGTAAAAGATCCCTTGGAAGTTGAAATACAATATAAGAGTAGGCCGTAGTACCGCTGTTCTGGCAATATTTCCCTCAATAGCACACTATATGGCGTATGCTCGTCTTCAATATTCCAGTTGAAGCAGAACAGTAGGACGTTAAACCCACGTTCATTTCATTTAGTCCCCGTTAAAGGGAACTTGCTGATGTTGTTAACCTCGAGATATTATACTAATGATTTCAAACTCTAATGAACTATAAAAATAATAAAATACAATATTTCAACACAGCAGTGTATCGGACATTATCCCTTTCTTCCATTCTGTAGCCGCCCAGTCATGGCAGTGAGAAGGAGCCGTGTTTGGCTAACCTATACACCCCGTACCCCCCCCCCCTCCCACACACACACACACCCACACCCACACACACCCAAACAAATCCACACACACACATTTAAAGGCCCAAACTAACAGGTGGACTGCAATCAGATATTGTTCAGTCAAAGAATTGTATCCGGTGATTTTTTGCCAATCAACCCGGACAGATTTTACGGTCCACTTTAATTTTGTAAATAAAATATTAAAGTAGGCTGATCTGACCGACGGAGGAAATAATATATCTAATCGTTCAGATGGCATAAAAAAAACCCGAGGTTTCGTCTACGTACAATGCAATACACGCTCAGAGTACTCTGTGACACGCTGAAGAAAGTTGGAATTCGACATGAAAGTAGGCCGTAGCGACGCTGTCTTGGCAAAATATCCCCGGGGGCGGGAGGATGGCCGAATGGTTATTAGCACGTGCGCGCTGCATCATAAGGTCTGTCATTGAGTCAACTGGCGTGGTTTCGATTCCCGGGTTGTACGTGGCAAAGAGTAAGACCGTCTGTCCTACCTCGTGGGATTTCTCCGGTTCCTCCAGTTTCTTCCCACTGCTAAAGACCTCTACAAGCGAATTATTGAAATAAAATTGAACCAGGTGTTAGTCCAGAAATGGCCTAGTGTGTGACGATTGGACGTTAAACCTCATCTCACTCTCTCTCTCTCTCTCTTTCTCTCTCTCTCTCTCTCTCTCTCTCACTCTCTTTCGGGGCGGTGCAGAAAAGTAGGACGTTAAACCCACTTCCACCGAGCGTGATATCGTACACACGCGTTAAATCACATTTTATTTCCTTTTTAGACATTGGTTAGTGACAAAAGAAAATGGCGACTTTTTAACTGCGAGACAATATCCACAGTTGATTGTTGTCAGTACACGATATACTGATGATAACTTGGTTATTACAGCTCCAGGAATGACAGAATTAACAGTTCCACTTCATCCATCAACAGACAGATCTAAGGTCGTCAACTGCAGGTAACTCATCAAGCTCGGTTACACAAATTGGGCTAATTTGTCCCAAATAAAGTTTCATCAATAATTGACAGGACCGTATTAACCCATGGCTGAGGCCCTAGGCTTCGAGATTCTCTGGCATCCTCGACATCCCTCAATATCCGAAGCATGTATACGAAATGATTGAGCTTCCCATCTTTCGGATCGCAGGTAATTCTTACAGGTAATTCTTTATACTGATCAGAGTAGAGAAAGATGTCCCCCAAAAACAATCTGTGACGAGAAGTGCCAAGAAAATACGTAAACAAATATGTATGTTTGGAAAAGTACCTTAGTAAAAACAAATTTTATAATTTTTTATTCAAATTAAGTAGTGTGTAACAAGGTTAACATCGATAATTTCAAATGGTTAAAATTTTAACCTCATTCTTGGATTGGATGCCCCGATTAACTGTTCTTTCTATACACGTCACTGACTAAGTTATGGTTAATTTGATTAAAGTACAGATCTATATTTCGTTTCGTTTTTTTTTTTCTACTTTCGCTGGCCTACACTACATGAAGATCTGACCCGTTGTAGTAGAAGGTCGCGTCAGGGGCCATACGAGCGGTTTTTACTCTATGACGTCAGACATTTGATTAACCAATCAGCGTTGATGTTTCTAGTGGGTTACCCACAGTTTGGTGCACCTCACGCCAAAAACTCGCCGTAACAGACCGTTTCATTGACTAATCCCTCACATCAACCAGAACTCGGGTTATATAACAACTCTTCCAGATCTTCGTGTAGTAAAGACAAGTTAAACGAAATTTTGAACTATAGAAAATGAAACGAAAAAGGATCTCTACTTCTCTCTTAGGGTATGGAACAACCACCTTGAAGGGCAGGACTGTGGACAGGAAGCCAGTCGTTGGTTCAGTCAATATTTGATGGTGGATGGAATTCGTCTTCTGGTCTCCACACCTGAACTCATGAAATCACAGGCCAACTCAAGGAAAAACGCCTGGGGAAATATAGCATTACCTGGCGATCAGGTAAATACACACCTGGGGAAATATAGCTTTACCTGGCGACCAGGTAATGTATATAATATATCGATATAGTCTTCGTACCATGTATAACAAATCGAAATATTCTAAAACTTCAAATTTATATTTATTTTTACCGTCCATAATAAAATAAAATGATCAGTTTAAAACCAATATCCGGCCACTTTTCAAAACAATCACTGCAGTACCTCTGAAGGTTATCAACAGAATTATCGTGAAAATTAAATTTTTATTGTTACTGTCTTACATACCACAAATCGCGACTGTGGCGACCGACAGTGTGAGCCCTTATCTATCAATACTAATATTTGTGACTGTCGTTTGTCTGTCTGTCTGTTTGTCTGCCTGTTCGGGGTTGGCGGCTACACTAGGTCTGCCCCGAGTCTGAAATTTGGGGTAGAGGGGTAGCTCGGACTGGGGATAGGCCAGGTGGCGTTAGTCTACCACTTCCGGTTTCGGGTTCATGACCCCCGAGCGAAGTCGGGCATTCTTCTAGTATTATCATAAAATGTCTTTAACATTGTTTATCCTCAGTTAGGAGCGGGGGGTGGATGACTGAATGGTTAGCGTGCGCGCGCTGTATCATAAAGTCTGTCATTGAGTCGACTGGCGTGGTTTCGATTCCCTGGTTATACGTGACAATGAGTAGGGTCGCCTGTCCAACCTCGTGGGTTTTCTCTGGGTTCTCAGGTTTCCTCCCACTGCTAAAGACCCCTACGCGCAAGCGAATTATTGAAATAAAATTAAACCATATGTTAGTCCCGAAATGACCTAGTTTGTGTCGAGTAGACGTAAACCCCATCTCTCTCTCTCTCTCTCTCTCTCTCACCTCAGTTAGGATTGCAAAGATTTCATTTGGTTGTAGTATTAGTTGCTTACTAAATAAATAAATAAATAAATACAGAATTTGATCTAGAGATCTAGAGACCATGGTGGTATAGGTAACCTATAAATATCTTCTCAAACGTTCAAATTTCAGAAATCATGAATACACCATGTTTGAAATAATTCGCCATGCCCCCATCGCACTATGCTTCACACTCGGCATTTCATTCACCTTCACCCCTCCAATTCCCCCGCCCCTTTCCTCCTAGAAAACGTAGCCTTGGTCTAAGTGACATCATCTCTTTAAGTGTTTGTATTTATTAAAGGGAGGTTATCAGGATGAATGTTGTGGTTTTTTGATAATGAATCAAGCTTCAGTGACTGAACTGAACAACCATCTGAAGAATCCTGTGACATACAGAAACTTCCGACCTAATATTGTTATAGATGGTAAAACATCATTTGAAGAGGTGGGTGTTATAAATCATAATATAAAGAAATGAAATGAAATGGGGTTTAACGCCCAAAGGGGCTTATGAGTGCTATGAGGGACATTTTGCCTGGACAGCGGCACTACGACCTACTCTTATTTTGAAATTATCACTGTTAACTTTGTTGCAAAAGCTTTTCTCTCTAAGTTGAATACAAAGTGTGTTTTATCTGTTTTGAGATATTTAAAATGTCTTTCCGTTCTCGCCGTTTTGAGTACCGGGTACTAGATTTCGGGTCATTCGATCAAGGACTTGGGCCAGGGAATAACGTAAGCAAAGCAAACCACTGAGAAACATTTCTCTGTTGTATGCCATCAACCGTTTTTAAGGAGGTTCGGTTATTACAGTCTTTGTTTTGTATAATGTTTTGTATAATGAAATGAAATGAAATGAAATGGGGTTTAACGTCCTACTGTTCTGCTCCTAAACTGGGCTAATGAAGACGGGCATACGCCATACAGTGTGCTGTGGGGGAAATTTTGCCCGGACAGCGGCACTATCGCCTACTCTTACATCGAATTCCAACTGCCAAGGGATCTTTTACGTGCATTCCAATGTATACACGGGACCTCGGTTTTTCGTCTCATCCGAAGGACTAGACAACTGTCCTTGTCAGGCCTTCCGTCCTGCATCACTGACAAGGGGAAACCACACCGGAGTTTTGTATAATGTTTTGTATAATTTTTTTTGTATAATGCTTTGTTTCTGTGGTATAATATTCTGCCATATTATATCATCTAAATGTTTGTTTTTTTATTATTTTGACCTCATGTTACACCTTTTTTTATGTCCAGGTGAATAAATTTACGGATATTTTCAGGATAATTGGAAGGAGTTATTGATAGGTAAAAAGGTGAACATTAGAATGTTAGAACCCTGCACCAGGTAAGTATAATTATATCTACTTCATAAACCATTTTATAATTCAAAGACGATTCCTAGGAGCAATACCAAAGATATTTAGTGTAGGTAGAAAGTCATATAGAACCCGTTATCCTAGTCCTGTAGAAACCGGTATCCTAGTCATATAGAAACCGTTATCATAGTCATATAGAAACCGTTATCCTAGTCATCTAGAAACCGTTATCCTAGTCCTCTAGAAACCGTTATCCTAGTCCCGTAGAAACCGCCATCCTAGTCATATAGAAACCGCCATCCTAGTCATATAGAAACGGCCAGTCTAGTCATATAGAAACCGTTATCCTAGTCCTGTAAAAACGGCCACCCTAGTCCCGTAGATTTGCGTATTAAACCCGCTGAAATCAACAGCTTTCCTGTGACATCTGGGACTTTTAAAATTTTCGAACATAACTGCCCTTGATCAATTAGAAAAAAAAACGTTTTGTGTTTCTAGAGGCCTAGGTTATTATCAAGCGTGTATGTTTATGAATTAAAGAATAATCTTGATTTCCAATGTAATTGTTGTCGGAGTTGGCGCCCTTGATCTATTTTTAAACTCGCGTGGACGCTATAGGTATCATTGGATCGACTAGAAATTGATACATTCTCCACACGCTATCCAGCATTCGGACTGCAAGGGAAGACAACTCTGGGAGATTGAATTACGTCACATGTATTTACAATTCCAGATGTTTAGTGACGACAGTGGACCCGGAGAAAGGTGTTAAAAGTGAAGATGGCGAACCATTAAAAACCCTGTCAACGTAAGATAAATATTTTATTCTATATGTTCCCCATGCCAGTGATACCGTAGCGAGTGTCGGGCACTGAACAGTGTCTAGTCGTTCGGATGGTACGAGAAACCGAGGTTGGGATTAGAAATAAGAGTAGGTCGCCGTGGGGAAAAGGAACGGATTTCGAGGCGGGCGAACCATTTAGTATAATGGACTATGTGTTTTGGGATGCATGGCAGGCAGACCCCCTGGGTAATAGTTTTGGTTTTATGTGGTTTTAATGTTTATTAATAGTAAGTGCAGGAAGACCGCACTAGACACAAACAAAGCCCATAAGACACGTGGACAGGCAGTAAACAACAGACGTATATCAGATCAAGTGAATAGATCCGAGGTCCTGCCCTATACCATCACTGACCTGTAGAATCTTAGGCTTGTGATGATACAAGCAAACTGACAATACAACAAACAAACTCACAATACAGCAAACTGACTATACAACAAACAAACTGACAATACAACAAACTGACTATACAACAAACAAACTCACAATACAACAAACAAACTGACAATACAACAAACAAACTCACAATACAACAAACTGACTATACAACAAACAAACTCACAATACAACAAACTGACTATACAACAAACAAACTCACAATACAGCAAACTCACAATACAACAAACAAACTCACAATACAGCAAACTCACAATACAACAAACAAACTCACAATACAACAAACTGACTATACAACAAACAAACTCACAATACAACAAACTGACTATACAACAAACAAACTCACAATACAGCAAACTCACAATACAACAAACTCACAAAACAGCAAACTCACAATACAACAAACAAACTCACAATACAGCAAACTGACTATACAACAAACAAACTCACAATACAACAAACTGACTATACAACAAACAAACTCACAATACAACAAACTGACTATACAACAAACAAACTCACAATACAGCAAACTCACAATACAACAAACAAACTCACAATACAGCAAACTCACAATACAACAAACAAACTCACAATACAGCAAACTGACTATACAACAAACAAACTCACAATACAACAAACTGACTATACAACAAACAAACTCACAATACAGCAAACTCACAATACAACAAACAAACTCACAATACAGCAAACTCACAATACAACAAACAAACTCACAATAAAACAAACAAACAATAAAACAAACTCACAAACTCACTCACAATAAAACAAACTCACAATACAACAAACAAACAATAAACAATAAAACAAACTCACAATACAACAAACAATAAAACAAATAAACAATAAAACAAACTCACAATACAACAAACAAACAATAAAACAAACTCACAATACAACAAACAAACAATAAAACAAACTCACAATAAAACAGACAAACTCACTCACAATAAAACAAACTCACAATACAACAAACAAACAATAAACAATAAAACAAACTCACAATATAACAAACTCAAAATTAAACAAACTTACAATAAAACAAATCACAATAAAACAAACTCACAATAAAACAAACAAACAATAAAACAAACAAACTCAAAATAAAACAAACAAACTCAAAATAAAACAAACAAACAATAAAACAAATAAACTCACAAACTCACTCACAATAAAACAAACTCACAATAAAACAAACAAACTTACAATAAAACAAACAATAAAACAAACTCACAATAAAACAAACAAACTCACAATAAAACAAACAAACTTACAATAAAACAAAGAAAAACAATGAATACAAAAATGCACAATAGAAATGAAGGATTTGTCTTGGTGGTCGTCGTTTCTTCCTGTCTTCCCCTCACCTTTAAAATATTTATGCTTTGTGTTTTTCAGGATACGATGTTACAAGAAGTATGGCAAATCACCACTATTGGGTATGCTGGGGACTGCTGATGAACCGGGTAGAATTAGTCTGGGTGATCCTGTCTACGCTATTCGTAAATAAACCTGGTAGACTTAGTCTACGCTATTCGTAAATAAACACGTGATTCGTTTATATTATAAACATAGAATGAAATCCATACTATAGTTATATATATACTATTATATAAACACTTTATTATTTTGTAATTTGGTAGAGAATGGGTGGGGGTGATGGGGGTCGGTAGGGCTAAGTCTGATGCGTGTACTTATAGAGTCTGGGGGCTGTCATTGCTTTCGATACCAGTACCAGTACCACAGACGTCTGTGACGTGGCAAATATTTTTAAAATAACATTAGGCCTAAGCTATATGACTAAGTGTCATGTCTAAAATCTGTTTCGACCATGTAGTCTGAATCCGATTTCTAATTCAAGGGCAAATAACTCGCCTGAAACCGATTCAAGTTCACTCGACACAAACTAGGTCATTTCGGGACTAACACGTGGTTCAATTTTATCTCAATAATTCGCTTGCGCGTACGGGTCTTTAGCACTGGGAGGAAACCGGAGGGCCCGGGAAAAACCCATGTGGTTGGACAGGCGGCCCTACTCCTTAACACCTACAACCAGGGAATCGAAACCAAACCAGTTGACTCAATGACAGACCTAATGATACAGCGCGCCCGAGTTAACCATTCGGCCATCTAACCTCCCCCATTGACAAAGAGAAACCATGCTGAAAACAATGGGCTGGTTCAAATTATCATTAATGTATTTGTATGACAGATAAAGATGGCGATGTACAATCTAAAAACAATGCGAAATTAAAATGTCCATAACATAAGTTCGAATTGATCGATTTGAATAAAATTTTGTTTTTATTGTTTTGATTAAATGTCGTCTTAGATTGTATTCTCAACCTTTATTCTGGCGTGTTGGTGCTTTATTACACAATATGTCATATCTTTTAAACTTTGGGACAATGTCTAGTCGTTCGAATGGGACGAACAACCGCGGCACGATGTACACATTGGCGTACACGTAAAAGATCCCTTGGCAGTTGGAATTCGAAATAAGAGTAGGCCGTAGCGCCAATGTCCTGACAAAATTTCCCCCACATCACACTATATGGCGTATGCCCGTCTTCATTAGCCTAGACTGAGAAGGGCAGTGGGACGTTAAACGCCATTTTATACGAAAGTGAAACGTAAACACTTTATTTAAACAAGTTTCCTTAAAGCATAAACTGGATCGCCAACATGGATGGGTCCTGCAGCATCAATCGTGGCATTTACACCAAATATAGGACTGGTACCATACTTATCAAAACAACGAAATCTGAAAAAAATATTGTTCAAATTACCTAATACTCAGAATTGTGTTTACTCTATTTCAAAACTTCATTAGAATTGTGTTGAAATTAAAACTAGCTAGAACTGTGTTGAATTCCAAACTAGCTGGAACTGTGTTGACTTCCTTCAAAACTATGTTAGAACTGTGTTGTTGACGTTAAAATTACGTTAGCATTGTGTTGACGTTAAAATTACGTAAGAATTGTGTTGACGTTAAAATTACGTTAGAATTGTGTTGAAGTTAAAACTGCGTTAGAATTCTGTTGACGTTACGTTAAAACTTCGTTACAATTGTGTTGACGTAAACGCGACGTTAGAATATATATGGACATTAAAACCACGCTAGAATGTTTTTGACGGAAACACGACGTTAGAATACATCTGGACGTTAAACCTTTACTAGAATGATCAAGATGTTAAATCTGAACTAGGATTTTGTAATCAAATGGGTATGTACGAGTACTTACGTTTTTAAAGTTTTTAAAGGCTCTCCAGATTGACTGAGTTCTCCAGTAGAAGAGTTGACAGTAGTCATTTTACATCTAAAACAACAGGGAAAACAGAAAATCTTACTGTATTCTATAAACATTAGAGCTATGTGAAATTAAATAATGGGCCGATTGTTTTGACTTGGGTTTCAGAAGCCTAAACCATTGGCGTAAAGATGTTTTCATTTGACAAGCACTCGTGAGTTTTGTCTGGGTCAACATTTGATACAAGGTATTAATGATACAGGTATATTTTAATGATACAGGTATATTTTAATGATACAGGTATATTTTAATGATACAGGTATATTTTACCTGGTACAATGTATTGATGATACAGGTATATTTTACCTGCTACAATGATATAGTGTATCTTTACCGGGTACAATGATCCAGGTATATTTTAACTGATACAATGTATTAATGATCTGGCACAAGGTATTAATGACACAGGTATAATTTACCTGGTACAAGGTATTAATAATACAGGTATAATTTACCTGGTGCAAGGGTCCAATAATCTCATCTCTACAGTTTCACCAATTTTTATTACCTGCCAATTATCCTACAAATTACAATATCATACTATATAATACACTAGTATTAAAATATCATACAATATAATACACTAGTATTACAATACCATACTATATAATACACTAGTATTACAATATCATACAGATAAACAGTATTACAGTATCATACCATATAATACACTAGTATTACAATATCATACCATATAATACACTAGTATTACAATAATAAATAAAGATAATCATACTTTACAAATAGTATTACAATATCATACCATATAATATATACAATCATACTATACAACTAGTATTACAATACCATATAATACATATAACTATAATTACAATATTATACTATATAATACAGATTCACGGGGTGGGGGGGGTAGGGCTCGTTCGTTCGTGGAGTTTAATGTCCGCTTCTATGAGTCCTTGTTCTTGCTTATATTCTACTATCAGCCATGTCAAGGATAGCATCCGGTGTAAAGTCACGTGGTAGTAGAAGTAAGGCAACAACAACCGGCATCTCAATCTGGTTAAAATACAGATCTATATTAGGTTTCTTTTTTATTCTGTCAACGGCCTACACTACATGAAGATCTGACCGGTTGTACTGGAAGGTCGTGTCAGGGGTCATACGGGTCGCTTTTGACCTTATAACGTCGGACATTGATTAATCAATCAGCGTTGACGTTTCTAGTCGTTTACCCACAGTTCCGTGTAACTCACGTTAAAAACTCACCGTAACAGATCCACAGTTCCGTGCACTTCACGCCAAAAACTCACCGTGACAGACCGTTTTATTGGCTAATCACTCACATCAACCAGAACGCGAGTTATATAACAAGTAAAGACAAGTAAAACGAATTTTTGAGCAATAAAAAACGAAACGAAATAGGATCTGTCGGCATTATTCAGTGAGGTACCGCGGCTCTCTATTTATCTCGGGCATACATTTATAAATAGAGTTATTGAAAAATCCTGGGGAACCATTTTGTCCAACATCGGGATCGAACTCCGGACCTCCTAATTAGTCGGCAACCGCGTTAATCACTAAGCCACCGTGGTTAGCTGTTGACCGTCAAATGGTGTGTTGTTATTTATAACTATATTAGATCTGAAGTTAGTTATTTTGGACTTACCTCGTCAAATGGCGTGTTCTTATCTATAACTATACTAGATCTGAAGTTAGTTATTTTGGACTTACCTCGTCAAATAGTGTGCTGTTATATTGGACTTACCTCTTCAAATGGTGTGCTGTTATATTGGACTTACCTCATCAAATGGTGTGTTGTTATATTGGACTTACCTCGTCAAATGGTGTGTTGTTATATTGGACTTACCTCGTCAAATGGTGTGTTGTTGTCTATAACTATATTGGGTCTGAAGTTTGTTATTTTGACCGGCGACGAGAGTTTAGAGTTCAGTTGCTGTAGCGACGCTGTGTTAAAGACTAGATAGGCACAGAAATCACTAAACGCTGCCTGAAAAACAAAAACAGTTCTAAACAATGGAAATACTTTCTCACTTCATAGACTGAAAGAGAAATTGATATGAAATGGGGTTTAACGTCCAACTTTTCTGGCACACCAATAGGGCTAATGAACGCGGGCATACGCCGTGTCGTGTGCTATTTGGGAAATTTATAGTCTACTTTTATTTTGAATTTCAATTGGCAGAGGTCTTTAACACGGTTAAATCTTTTTGATAAGGCTAACTTCAGGTTTGGTCAAAGGTCACGATCGAGATGTAAAGAGGGCTAGTGTTAATCCCAACCCTAACCCTACGCCTTACCCTAAACCTAACCCACAATTCTCGGCAACAATCACGTGCCCTAACCCTGTTTACATCACGTGACCTTGAGGAAATATGCATTTGGCTTTGTCAAATAGACAGAAACGACAAGCAACTGGGACATACTTTTGATCTACCTGTCTGTATCATACAATTTGATTAAAACAAAGATCCTATTTCGTTTCGTTTTTTATAGTTCAAAATTTAGTTTTACTTGTCTTTGCTAATGCTACACTAGGATCTGGAAGAGTTGTTATATAACCCGCGTTCTGGTTGATGTGAGAGATTAGCCAAAGAAACAATCTGTTACGGCGAGTTTTTTGGCGTGAGGTGGACGGAACTGTGGGTAACCCATTAGAAACATTAACAAGGGTTAATCAAATGTCTGACGTCATAGGGTCAAAAGCCGCTCGTATGACCTCTGACGCGACCTTCACTACAAATAGTCAGATCTTCATGTAGTAGAAGCTATCGAAAGTATAAAAAAATGAAACGAAATATAGATCTGTATTTTAGTCAGATTGTGTGCCATATTACCTGATCACCTGGTAGTGCCGGCTTTCCCCACGGTTTCTCCACTAGCGATGAATCTCGTTTTTCTAACTCCGGAGCCGAAAATACAAGTCGTAGTCCATCAATTCCCAAGAATTTACTCAACCAGGTACCAGCTTCTTGTCCACAATCTAGACCAAATGTTTTATCGCCCCATACACTGGAAAATAAACATCTTAAATTACGATCATGGGTAGGGTACAGGGTGGAAATAGGTTGGGGTGTATAGTGGAAACTAGCTGGGATGAATAGTGGAAACTGGCTGGGATGGATAATGGAAACGTGCTGGGATGTATAGTGGAAACTGGTTGGGATGGATAGTGGAAACCGGCTGGGATGGATAATGGAAACATGCTGGGATGTAGAGTGGAAACCTGCTGGATAGTGGAAACTTGCTGGGATGAATAATGGAAACTGGCTGGGATAGATAGTGGAAACTGGCTGGGATGGATAATGGAAACATGCTGGGATGTATAGTGGAAACTGGCTGGGATGGATAGTGGAAACAGATGCGATGTAGAGTGCAGACAGGTTGGAAACATTGTAAACTGGTTGGAAACAGGTTTGAATATATAGTTGGAACTGCCTCCGATATATACTAAAAACAAATCGGAGTTTTCGCTTTTAAAATCAATTTAATGACTATAATATTTTATGCTACTTACCGACAAGGTAGAATTTTAGACTTATTCAATGGTAGATTTATTGGTACATTTAATACAGGCATTCCATCAGCCTTGATCTGTAAATTGTTACCATTATAGTTTACTTGGATCACCGCCATCTTGGGTTCTTGTCGTTGTGTAAGAAAATCGCCATTTGATTTTATCACCATCCAGTGCCTAAAGATATTATCAACTGTTTTACGATTCAGATCATTCAGATATTTCACTTGAGGACCCTCCCAATCCCCTCCCTCCATCACTACTAGAGGACGATGAGGATACGCCCACAAATGCACAAATGCACAAATATCAAAAGGGGCTGAGATCTTTGGGATATAAAGATATGTTTTAAGTTTCATCAAACCTTCGTATTACATACTTTTACACAATTTGCATACAAATTTGGCAGTTTCATTTCAATTTTCCCGAAATTCGAATTACAATCAAGGGCCATGATTCAGGAAGTTACCATCCGATATGCGCGAATATCGATAGGAACAAAGATCTTTGGGTTATAAACATGCATTTCAAGTTTCATCAAAATCGGATTTAAAAATGTGACCTCTTGTAGCACAATCGTCGTTCCGAAATTGTTTTTAAATTTATAGACAAGGAATAGAGAAATAAGATGGCTTTATATTTCATTAATTAATATCTTTGGCAAGTTAGTAATTTCAAACATATTCACATATGCAGTGTGTACTAAATCACCTTATGGTATAAATGGCATATTGTTATATACTATTCAAAAAAAGTAGGGGATATTTGATTTTTAAGTGTTATTAAAGTCACCTAATGAAACTGACGAAGAAACAAATGACAAAATGAAATGAAGTTCACATTCATCGATTTATTCCAAATGATCGTTAGACTAAGTAAGGCACAGACTGACCATTATAAGGGTAAAATGATACCCGGGGTCAAACAGCAAAGTTACCACAGCATCACAACCAAGTCAGTAACGGGTAAATCCTCCTCTGTTTGCCAAACAAGCATTGATCCGACGTGGCATACTCCTAATGAGACGTCTAAGGTCATTTTGGTCCAGATTGTCCCATTCCTGTTGCAACGCAGCAGGAAGTTCTTGGACATTGGCAGGACGTTGTTGACGTTGACGTAACCTCTGTCCAAGCATGTCCCAGACATGCTCGATGGGGGAGAGGTCGGGACTCAGTGCTGGCCAAGGTAATGTGGTGATGTTCTGTTGTTGGAGGTAACCTGTAACGACCCTGGCCCTGTGACATCTTGCGTTGTCATCCTGGAAGATGAAACGGCGGCCATGACGTCGTGCGAACGGCACAACATGGACTGCCAAGATGTTGTCCCGGTAGTACTGGCCTGTAACACGCCCTGCAACAACATGTAAAGCCGTTCTTCCAGCAACAGTGATGCCTCCCCACACCATAACAGAACCACCCCCAAATCGATCATGTCTGATGACGTTAACGTCTTGGAAGCGCTCGTTTCGACGACGCCACACCCTCCTACGTCTGTCCAAAAAATTAACAGTGAACCTTGACTCATCTGAAAACATCACATTGCTCCAGCGTCGATTATCCCAGTGTTGACGATCCCTACACCAACGACGTCTTGCCTGAATGTGATGATCTCTCAAACAAGGGATCACGCGAGGACGTCGGGCGCGAAGGTGACCCCTATGCAGTCGATTCCGAATCGTCTGGCCACTCACTCTCACACCAGTGTCTGTTTGAAGACGAGCGCTGATCTGATTTGCTGTGATGACACGATTTCTCAAGGCCAAGGTAGGGATAAATCGGTCCTGGGCTTGAGTTGTCGCCCTTGGTCGACCTGAGCGTGGTCTGTCCTGTACAGATTGTGTATCACGGTATCTGGACTATAGCCTGCTTATGACAGACTGAGAAACATTCATCGTCCGCGCCACAACCGCCTGTGTTGTGCCGATCTGTAGCATGCCAAGGGCACGTAACCTTTCATTTTGGGTAAGCCGACGCATATCAAAATTTGTTTTCTGGTCACTAAAACAATTAAACTGATGTTTCCACCCTGGAATTCAATGCCACAATGACTGTAACATTCAAAGTCAGAGTCGTGCAAATCTTGGGTTGGACCCCCATGATGATCCCAAGTATCACCTGCATTCCATGCGGTAGCTATTGGTGCGTTTGGGCGTCACATGTAACTGGAAATGTTTCTTCTGTTAGGTTCTATAGTGACTTTTTTCGTAGTCATTTGCATATTTTAGTATTATGCCCCCAAAATCAAATATCCCCTACTTTTTTTGAATAGTATATAAAAAAGAGTTATTTAGTCATAACATGTGTCTATAAAATACCCCGAGATTACACGTGAGTGGAATTATTCTAATTCCATCATTTAGCTTAAAGTAACCAATCATATCGTTAATTACACAAGTTCAGGGCCATGATCACACTTCATTGTGCGTGATATTCATATGCCTTTAAAAGAAACCGTGGAACTCTGTAAGACAGACTTTTATTAGATTCCAGAGAGGTTCCATCTGAGTTCCTAGACAGTCGCGAGGCTCGGTAGGCTGGAGAAATGGTTTTGCTAATATTGTAATCTGAGCTTGTATACATGTATTCGGCTATGCTATATAAAATGTAGACACAAACTGTTGCATTGTTATTCCTGGTAAGAAAAACGTCTTGAGAAACCATTAAGAAGTAAATACACAACGTGAAGCAGAAGTAAAGACAGCTAGAGACAAATTCTAGACGATCACAAGGCTACAGAAATATGTAGTAAGAAAAGATGCATGGGTCGTATGTAAGATGTGGCGACCGGTTTTTGGAATTCTCGCTCTCCACGTCAGACAGAAAAACCTATGGTGCTACACTCTAGGGGTTGGACAGGCGATCCTACTCCTTATGACGTACAACCGGGGAATCAAAACCACGCCAGTTGACTCAATGACACACCTTATGATACAGCGCGCACGTACTAACCATTCGGCCATCAAACCCAGCTCTGGAGTTTAAGACTACAGTGCGTGCAAGAAAGACGGGGTCAACAATGAAATGAAGTGAAATAGGGATTAACGTCCTACTGTTCTGCTCCAGCAGAGCCGACTTCCTGGCAAAATTTACCTCATAGCACACTTGGCAGTTGGAATTCGAAACATACCATAGTGCTGCTGCCCAGGCAAAATTGCCCTCGTAGCACAGTGTATGGCATATACCCGTCTTCATTAGCCCAGTCGGTGCAGAAAAGTAGGACGCTAAACCTCAACTCATTCCATCTGATCCTTTCATCTCAATTGCCCTCGTAGCACAGTGTATGGCATATACCCGTCTTCATTAGCCCAGTCGGTGCAGAAAAGTAGGACGCTAAACCTCAACTCATTCCATCTGATCCTTTCATCTCAATTTTGGGTGCTTTTCTTTATAAAATGGGGGGGGGGGCGGGGTGCGGTACAAAAAGGGGCAGCTACATTCAATTGGATTGGGTGAAGCCGGGGGGGGGGGGCACTAGGGGGCACCCCCTGTTCCCTTCCTAGACCTGGCCTTGATACTGCAGCAGCCTATATTGTCACCTTTAACTGGATTGACCGCAAACTAAATATATTTTTACAGATTTGGCGCTCCATACACATGCAACAATTTTACGCTATTGACCCAAAATCTCTTCTAAAAGAACATACCTATCTGTGACCTCTTGAACTTTGACACCAAGTCTGGAACATTCGCCAGCTTCTAGTTGAAATCCACCGCATGATTTAACAGGATAGCAATATACGGCAGAGACCTGTCCGACATATTCAAAACTTTTACTCCTTTTCCATCGAGCGAAAACCCCAAATAGATATTTAGTCAGTGCAAGCGATGCTAGTGACGTAAAGATATGAGCTGGATTCGACTGATCGAGCATTTTAACTAAATTGTGCCGAATGGGTTCTCAATCTGCTGGAGTTCTGTGATCGATATGGAATAATATGGTTTAGACCGACTGTCTTAATGATCTTGGTCGATTGCCTCAATTTAGTCCCGACCTCATATATCTAATCATACAGTCTGTAACTAGATAGATGGGGGTTATTACTGATAAATAAATCAGTTTTAAGAAAATAGGCCAAACTATGGAACACCGATGCGGTCAAGACTAAAATACGTGCCATAGGCGTAGTTTATCGTGACATGGGGTTTAACGTGCTACTGTTCTGTTCCTACGGGGCTAATGAGGGAAATTTTGCCCGGACAGTGGCGCTAACGGCCTACTCTTATTTCGAATTCCAACTTTCAAGGGAATTTTTACGTGCATAACAATGTGTACACGGGACCTCTGTTTTCGTACCTTCCGAACGACTAGATGCTGGCCTTCCCCATTCTCCGTGCACCACTGACGATGGGAAATCACGCTGGAAAATCCCGGCGAACGTCTCGGCTTGCACAGGAATCGAACCCAGGTCCTCCTTCTTCGTGAACATGCGCCTTATTAACTGAATCAACGTTCCTCCCCTGATTATCGCCGTGTTTCAGTCTACCCAGTCAAGGGGGGTTGGATGGCCGGATGGTTAGCACGTGCGCGCTGTATCCTCGGTTGTACGTGACAAGGAGTAGGGTCGCCTGTCTAGCCTCGTGGGTTTTCTCCGGGTCCTCCGGTTTCCTCCCACTGCTAAAGACCCCTACGCGCAAGCGAATTATTGAAATAAAATTGAACCATGTGTTAGTCCCGAAATAACCTAGTTTGTGTCGAGTGGACGTTAAACCCCATTTCTCTCTCTTTCTCTACCCAGTCAATTTGGTAGCATCAGAATACTGGTGACTACAAGGTAAATAAGCCACCGACGCTGTACTGAAATGGCGGCTCAATGGGTAACACTTTGGCTCGCTAACAAGGAGGTCTCTTTTTTCGACCCCTGTATTAGCCGACAAAGTTCTCAATAGTAGCCAATTTTCTGGTGCCCCTCCTCCTCCTCCTTTGTCAGTGAGTCGTTCGGGTTGGACGAAAAGCGATGAACTAACACTTTATTTACTGAGCGTCAACGACTCCCCTTATTAAATTAATCATTTAAACATATTTTATTGATGATAAATTATCAAAGTGAATTCACTTACAAAGCTCTTCGTCCTACAAATACATGATAATAATACATGATTATTGAAACAATATCAGTTTATATATTCTATTATATTCATAACTATATTTTATATTCTAACTAAACTTCTATAATTATAGCTACAAATTTGATAATTATAACTACACTTTTATATCTATAACTTCAATTTTATGTTTTTAACTACAATTTTAATATCCATAATTACAATTTTATGTTTTTAACTACAATTTTAATATCCATAATTACAATTTTATGTTTTTAACTACAATTTTAATATCCATAATTACAATTTTATGTTTTTAACTACAATTTTAATATCCATAATTACAATTTTATGTTTTTAACTACAATTTTAATATCCATAATTACAATTTTAATATCCATAAAATTAAATATTATTTATAAATAATATTTATAGATATATTTATTAAATTGGAATCCAATAAAAACAGTTCGAGTTTTATCGCTTTTATTGTCTAAAAATCCTGACAGTGTGTTGGGTACCCAGAGTACAATTCTTGTCTTGGTAATAGAAAGATGATCTTTTCGTCTTGTCGTAAAAATATGATTGAACAGGGACTGAATTATCTGGTTTAACCACGACATGGTATACACTGATGTAACCAAGATCCTCTGTTTGAACAGTAAAACCGATGTCTCCATTGGGATCATAACGGACACCTGTTAAATATACAAACAGTAAATACAATATCACCATTAGTAGCATAGCGGGCACCTGTTAAATATAAAAACAGTAAATACAATATGACCATTGGGATCATAACGGGCACCTGTTAAATATAAAAAAAACAGTAAAACCGATGTCACCATTAGGATCATAACGGGCACCTGTTAGATATACAAACAGTAAATCCAATATCACCATTAGTAGCATAGCGGGCACCTGTTAAATATACAAGCGTGTCGTGCATATAATGCTGTCATTTGAAGACTTCTGGTATGATCAAATTTCTATACGAAGAAATTGGTGTGTTGGATGCTAGACAAACCTTGTTCATCAACCTTCTCCATCACTCGGCAAACCTCAGCAGATTCCAGTACCCTACATCTAGCCTCGGCTGTATTACTTCAAGTTCCCGGATTACCAACGGCGTTGCCTATGACGACGCCTTTGAAGGCTATTTTATCATACATATATTTCAATGTCTGAAGAAGTTTTGTTTTTCTTTCAAGTTTATCCTATTTTCTTCATCTTCAAACAATGACAACTTAATTTGCACTGAAATTTCTACACACGCTTCGAACAACACAATTTTGATAACTTCTTTTTAACAGCGGCAATTTTTCTTAATATCCCCGTCAGACCGGGGTGGCGTCCTTCTTGCGCTGCTATGGCGATGGAAATTGGTTTTAGAGCGCGTCAAGATCGCCATAAGCGTGATAGAAACGCCAGCTAACGTGCTGTGGTCTCTATGGTCGCCGAGTCACGGCGTTTGTTTTGAGCATGTTCAAAACAAACGCCACGGTTCTGCGATCTGAACTAGAAAGCTATGAGAATGCGATTCTTTTCAAGTTTGTAATTTTTGGGGACATTTTCTCGTGTTGTGTTCACGTTTGCCGGCGACCTTGTGTATTTTCTGGTCGCTGTACGGTCGCAGCAGCGCAGTAAGGACGCCACCCCGGTCTGACGGGGGCATAATAAGTAAACCGGTGCCGCATCGCAATTGTATAGGCGTAGATACATTAGTGTACATATATCACTTACCGTCATACAGCCGAGGCTAGATGCAGAGTTACGAAATCTGCCGAGGTTTGCCGACTGCCTTCTCCATCTCCCCTCTACCGTCTCCACCCTACCTTCTCTATCATCTCCGCCCTACCTACCCTCACCATCTCGCCCCTACCTACCCTCACTATCTCGCCCCTACCTACCCTTAACAACCTTCACTTCCCACACCTCGCCAAATCTCTTCAAACTTTCTCCACCATCCACCACCTCCTCCACCTTCTCTTCCAGTTCCTTCTCACCTTCCATTTCTCCCCCACGCGACTTACCATCCTCAGCTTTCTCAACCAATACTAGATCTTTGTACGATCTGAGAAATATCTTTCTCTAGGGTTAGGGTTAGGGTTCGGGTTAGGTTTATAAATTACATGTCAAACGTACAAATTGAAGCTGTAACAACGGTGGATTGTGGCTAAAACTATTCTGAAGGGTTAGGGTTAGAATTGTGGGTATAAACACGTAAAAAAATCAAAGATATTTCTCAGATCGGGAGGATCCAGTATCGTGTAAACTATCCCGACTTACCTCATAAACCTGCTCTATCATCTCATCCTTACCTATCCTCACCAACCCCCTCTTGTCGACCTACCCCTCATTCTGCTCCACACAAGTATTACCTATCTCATCCCATCCTCACCAACCCCCTCTTGTCGACCGGTCTACCCCCTCATACTGCTCCACACAAGTATTACCTATCTCATCCCATCCTCACCAACCCCCTCTTGTCGACCGGTCTACCCCCTCATACTGCTCCACACAAGTATTACCTATCTCATCCCATCCTCACCAACCCCCTCTTGTCGACCGGCCTACCCCCTCATACTGCTCCACACACGTACTACCTATCTCATCCCATCCTCACCAAGCCCTCCTTCCGACCGGCCTACCCGACATTTCACACCGATCCCTCCCGACCGGTCTACCCCTCATTCCGCACCATACTCGTACTACCTACCAGTAAGCCTTCCAGCGATCCACTGATGACCGGGAACAGATGGAACAGGTTGACATTGATATATATCAATGGCATAATAAAGGTTATGACCAACTTTTACAGCGGTTTGTAGTTGTACGAAGTTTGCTAGAGCTGTTCCTGGTGGAGATGTTGCTACGATCCGTACACCACTGAAATATACACAGAGAGAGAGAGAAAGGAGGAGAAATGGGGGTTTGAGGTCCACTCGATACAAAATAAGACATTTCGCGACTAACATTTTATAGTTTTATTTCAATAATTCAATATATATCAAAACAGAGATAGAGGGAGGATGAGAAATGGGGTTTTAACGTCCATTTGACACAAACTAATACATTTCGCGACTAACATTTTATAGTTTTATTTCTGTAATTCGCTTGTGCGTAGGGATCTTTAACAGTGGGTGGAAAACTATAGGACTCAATAAAACAAACGTATATAAATAGCCTAGAACACCCAGTAAAACAAATGAAATGAAATGGTGTTTAACAACCTACTGTTCTGCTCCTACTAGGCTAATGTTGACGGGCATAGGCCATACAGTGTGCTATGAGGGAAATTTTGCCCGGACAACGGCCTACTCTTATATTGAATTCCAACTACCAAGGGATCTTTTATGTGCACGCGAATGTGTACACGTGACTTCGGTTTTCCGTCCCATCCAAATGACTAAACAGCTGTCCTTGTCAGAGACGCTGTCCTGCACCACTGACAAGGGGAAACCACGCCGGAAAATCCCGATGAACTTTTTCTGCCAACACCGGAATCCAACACGGGAATTAAGTATATTTTGGGAAAACACACGTGTACAGCGAACATTTCCTACCTTGTGCACGACATACATTATATTTACCTCGTGTTGCCCTGATCCATCCGACAGTCTACCTCGGCTTGAGCCAAATAATGGTAATTCACTGGATTAATGGTGATTAAGCCGAGTATAACCTTGCCTGTGTTATATAGAGAGAACTCCGAAAAATGAAAAGCTGTTCCTAAAACATAAATGACGAGGTTTGGGTAACTTTAGGCTTTAGGACACCTTGTACAATAAACAAGCACCGGGATTATGTTTAATTCAGTTTAGTTCAATAATTACAATGTTTAATCAATGCTCAAAAATATTTCTGAGGTAATCCTAATTCTTAAGGTGGGGGGGGGGGGGGGTCACGGTGTGGCTAAGTGGGTAAGACGCTGGCTGGCTCGCTAGCCTGGAGGCCCGGTGTTCGATCCCTGCATTGGCCGGGAAAGTTTATCCAAATTTTCCGGCGTGGTTCCCCCTTGTCAGTTGTCAAGTCGTTCGGATGGGACGGAAAACCGAGGTCCCGTGTACACATTGGCGTGGACGTAAAAAATCCGTTGACAGTTGGAATTCGATATAAGAGTAGGTCGTATAGTGCCGCTGTCGGGGCAAAATTTCCCTCATAGCACACTGTTCGGAGCAGAACAGTAGGACGTTAAACCCCATTTCATTACATTTTCATTTCATTTCCTAATTCTTAAATAAATTATTGTTGCACTGAGCTGGTGGGGGAGGAAGGGGGCGTATATTGCCGGGGTATTGGCGTTTCTACTAACTCTTAATCAAATTTTAATTGTCAAGGTTTACAACGTGTATACGGAATCTTTGTTTTTCGTCCCATCCCAAGAACTAGACAATGTTCCTTGCCAGACCGCAAAATCACCACTGATTTACAAAGTCGTTGGATTGGAGGGCTTCAGATTCGGTGAACTGTCCATTTTTCGGGCAATGTATTTCCGTTTTTCGGGCACAAACATCAGACAATGGGGAACATTAAGTTGTTTTTTGCTTAACATATCGTAAATTTATATAGTGTAATTGTGTGATTAATTAAAAATAAACAACAATCACAGCTTTGTGGAAAATTCGTTTTAGTTAGTGATTCATTCATTATGATAAAGAAAATTTCTGGGCAAATAGGCTCAGCCCCCACTCACCAAACTGAGATTGGTCTCCATTATATGCACTCTAAACAACTACGATAATACTGCATTGACCACATTCCTTGCCAGCCCCCGGTCGGCACCTATGACCCTAAACAAATCACTATAAAAACTGACCTGTTAAATTCAATCTCTGTCCTTCCACTTGTCTTGAACCCCGAAGTTCATCTCCATACGAACGACTTATAGACGCAGTTCCTTGCAAGGCCCTTCGCCTGTAGCATTGACAAGGGGGGACAACTCTAGAATAATTACTTCAGCAACTCACCTGTTAAATTCAATCTCTGTCCGTTCACCTGCAGCATTGACAAGGGGAGACAACTCTAGAATAATTACTTCAGCAACTCACCTGTTAAATTCAATCTCTGTCCGTTCACTTGTCGTTGAACCCCGAAGTTCATCTCCCATTCATCGTCCTTGTAAATAGTAAGAACTCCACGGTCAATATCTTCAGTAAAGGAATACACAGTCATATTGTTTAAATTGGCCATCTGTTCACACTTCTTCACATCGATCTGATAAGTCAAGGCAGCACCAGAAATATAATATTGGATAAATTCTGCGTTGGTGATGTCGTGTGGTTGATATAACTGGCCATAGCTTTAATAAAAGATATTTAACCCGTTTCATTTAACTATAAGAGAGAGAGAGAGAGAGAGAGAGAGAGAGAGAGTGAGAGGGGAGGGAGAGAGAGCGGAGTGTTTAACATCCACTCGACACAAACCAGGTCATTTCGGGACTAACATATAGTTCAATTTTATTTCAATAATTCGCTTGCGCGTAGGGGTCTTTAGCAGTGGGGGGAAACCGGAGGACCCGGAGAAAACCCACGAGGTTGGACAGGTGATCCTACTCCTTGTCACGTACAACCGGGGAATCGAAACCACGCAGTTGACTCAATGACAGGCCTTATGATACAACACGTACGTGCTAACCATTCGACCATCCAAGTGATCCAACCCCCTCCTCAGCTTCCCCTTAAAAGGACAAAAAAAAACCCAGCAACGTTGAATGCGGTTTGGGTAGCCCCGAATAGTTTTAAATAAAGGGAGGTTACAAAATTGACTGGATATTTCGGATACATATATAATATAGGTAAACACTTGAACTTACCTGGACAAAATCAAACTCAGAAATATAAAGCCTATAGTTTTTATCGCCATTTTAAATTGACTAATATACACAAATGATGTCGTTTAGTGTAGCAGATTGATTGTCTATCATCACCTGAGAGACGACTTAATGAAACATGACCAAATTTGATACTATCTTATATAGTTTAAATTTAAAAATTCGATACTATCTCTATCTGGTATTTTAAAGAGACAGGGGAAGAAATAGGGCTTTAAGGTCCGTTAATTTTTGCGTGTGTAATATAGTTACATGTATAAGGGTCTAGTTTGATTTTCTTTTTCTTTTTTATTATCATTTTTTTTTTTTTTTTTTTTTTTTTTGAATTAGTGGGATTGGGGTGCGGTTGGAGTATCAAAATAGTAATTGTTCCGATTTATTAAATTATCTATTTTATTTAAATTATTATTTGGTAGATAGCGGGAAGGGGGGATGAGGTGGGGGCGGTATCAAATTAGTATTTTCGAAGTATTTAGGGAAGTGATGTGAATTTGCACTAAGGGAGGTGGGGGTATTTACACTCTGATCTATTGTTATTCATACTTTTATTAATTATCAATGTATATTATTTATATTTGTATACATGTTTTGGCTACAGCAAACTTTTTGCTTCGCCTGTAATAAAGTTCAAGTCATTAGCGTGTCACTATTTCTTTAGCAGTGGGAGGAAAGCTGACGACCCGGATATAACACACAAGGTTCTACAGGCGACCATACTCCTTGTCACATACTACCTTGGGGATCACGGTGGTTAAGTCGGTAAGACGCTGGCTCGCTAGCCTGGAGGTCGGGTGTTCGATCCCTGCATTGGCCGAGAAAGTTCATCCAGATTTTCCGGCGTGGTTCCCCTTGTCAGTGATGAAGGACGGAGGGCCCGACAAGGACAGCTGTCTAGTCCTTCGGATGAGACGGAAAACCGAGGTCCCGTGTATACATCGGAATGCACGTAACAGATCCCTTGGCAGTTGGAATTTGATATAAGAGTAGGCGATAGTGCCGCTGCCCGGGCAAAATTTCCCTCATAGCCCACTGTATGACGTATGCCCGTCTTCATTAGCCCAGTATAGGAGCAGAACAGTAGGACGTTAAACCCCATTTCATTTCACATACTAGCTACAATTAAATGTATCGTTAAACGGAAGACATCAGTAGTGGAACCATTTCTAGTCACGTACAAGTGTGACTTAATGAAAGACCTTATGATCTGAAACACATGCGTTAGAGCACTCGACACCCCCCGCACACACACATATCTCAAACCTTGCTACTCATGGAATTAATCTTTTTATTCAACAAGGTATTTTAGTCCAGATACCTGTAGCTACTATAGTCACGATGTAGATCAATGTTTAAAGGGTCATTAAACATACATTATGACGTCACATTAATAATGACGTCATTGTATTAATCATATTAAACATACATTATGCAAGAGCTAAATCTGTCTATTACAGGTTATAATCCTAAATTTAAAGATACCGAGACCGGTAGATGGCTTGGTATTCCAAGACAACAGAGAACCTGCAATATCTGCACACTAACTTAATTCCTAAAAATATAATAAAATTTAGAAATATTATTTCATTCTATAACCTATTTAATAATTACAAATATAGTACTTTAAATAGTTTATGTAAATTTATATTTATTATTCAACAGACATTAAACTCCCTTTCAACTTAACACATTGTATATTATATTCATGTTATTATTATGTTACTCCCCCATCAACTAAACGTATTGTATATATATTTTTATTTTATGATTATTATGTTATATTAATTAGATTACACTATTTCTTCTCTACGCTGTTTATTGTAACGGTTATTTGAGAATAAAGTTATTATTATTATTATTATTATTAATATCGTCTCTAGTGTAACCAATCTGATTAAAATGCACATCTATATTTCGTTTCGTTTTGTTTATACTTTTGATTGCCTACACCACATTAATTTACGTTAATTTTGGCCCACTCTAAATATAATAGCAAATACTTAACAGGACATAATTCGGAATTAGTGTTTGCAATAATAACCCGGAAGTCAACTCTATAGATATCAGGTTCACTCGTTACTAGGGTAACAGGCATAGTTCCGCACTGTAAGCACGCAGACAGGCACACGGTGTACGTTTTTCGATACGCACAACGAGACACAAATAACTTATCATATAAGAAATGAAATGAAATGGGGTTTAACGTTCTACTGTTCTGCCCCGAAATGGGCTAATGAAGACGGGCATACGCCATACAGTGTACTTTCAGGGAATTTTTGCACGGACAGCAAGGATCTTTTTCGTGCATGCCAATGTGTAGGCCTACACGGGACCTCGGTTTTTCGTTCCATCCGAACGACTAGACAGCTGTCCTTGTCAGGCCCTCCGTCCTGCATCACTGACAAGGGGGGACCACGTCGGAAAATCTGGATAAAATTTTTCTCGGCCAATGCAGGAATCGAACACCCGACCTCCAGGCTAGCGAGCCAGCGTCCTACCCACTTAGCCACCGTGACCCCCCCCCCTCCATAATATAAGGAATTTAAATGTTCTGAAGTATATGGCCTTTTCTGAGAAAAAGAACAAGGTTAGCGTGTGCGCGTTGTATCATTAGGTATGTCATTGAGTTAACTGGCGTGGTTGTACGTGACAAGAAGTAGAGTCGCTAGTATATGGATTTTATTGGGCTTCCATATAGCCAAAAATCATTTTTCCCAGTGTGATAACGCCCACATGAATGTCAAAATACAAAAACAGACAACAAACATTTTCCGCCTAGGTTTTGGCAAATATTTGATTTTGGAAACACGGCTATATGTGACCCATGGTGGCAAGCTGAGTCGCAATAAGGAAATTTTGAAAAGTGAGTTATTGTTATTTTCCTTCTCAATACCTTCAAAAATTGATATACCATGCCCATTTAAAGCTGACGAAGCTCTCTCTCTTACTCTCTCTCTCTCTCTCTCCCGTCTCTCTCTCTCTCTCTCCGAAGAGAGAATAGTTACTGGTATCTGGATGTATGGTACAGACTTTATGACCCTTTAAATATCGATCTTAATGACCCTTTAAACATTGATCTTAACGACCCTTTAAACATCGATCTTAATGACCCTTTAAACATTGATCTTAACGACCCTTTAAACATTGATCTTAATGACCCTTTAATATTGATCTTAATGATCCTTTAATATTGATCTTAATGACCCTTTAATATTGATCTTAATGACCCTTTAAACATTGATCTTAACGACCCTTTAAATATTGATCTTAATGACCCTTTAAACATCGATCTTAATGACCCTTTAATATTTATCTTAACGACCCTTTAAACATTGATCTTAATGACCCTTTAATATTGATCTTAATGACCCTTTAAACATTGATCTTAATGACCCTTTAATATTGATCTTAATGACCCTTTAATATTGATCTTAATGACCCTTTAAACATTGATCTTAATGACCCTTTAATATTGATCTTGATGACCCTTTAAACATTGATCTTAATGACCCTTTAATATTGATCTTAATGACCCTTTAAACATTGATCTTAATGACCCTTTAAACATTGATCTTAATGACCCTTTAAACATTGATCTAAAGGTAGTTACAGGTATCTGGATTAAAATATCTTGTTGAATAAAGATTAATACCTGAGTAGCTAGGATTTTAGATATGATATATTTTACTTATTTCTATATTATATTATATTACAGATACTATACAAACATTGATCAACTGTGTTTAAATAGGTAGAAATATAAATAGGTCAAGGTGTGCTAATACTCAGGTGACTCTTATTTTAATATGAATAACATATCCTTTAAAATTGTTTACGCAAGTGATAATTCCCGTTTAAGATACCAAACAGAAATAGTAAATTTCAGACACCAAAAACGATTTGAAATTTATCGATTTTATCACAAATGATCTTTTGTCCGGAAACTATAAACATGACTGTATCTCTGTTAAAGCGGAAATTGCAAATTTTTAAGTTATATTTTTAAAATTGATTCAAATAAAGCCTGAAAATAGATGGTATCCATAAACAGTCCTACCTTGTTAAAGAATAATCCTATTAATCCTATAATTCACTATTGCCAGCTGAGAAATTGGCAAAAACATCATTTTCCTCTTCATTTTCAAACGTTTGAATATCGCTACTCCATGGTGGAGAATAGAAAACAAGGGAGGTAATTGGGAGGTAATTGTGTTATTATTTCCTGTGTAAATGAATCTTAAGTGTGAGAATGACACCTATGATCGTATAATTGTGAGTTGACAACCTATTGAGCAAAAGACAGAAATAATTACGTTTTGACTTTCTTAGAAAATTTGCAATTTCCGCTTTAACTGTGTACGTGTGTGTACGTGTGTGTGTGTGCGTGTGCGTGTGAGTCACTGAGTCAACTGGTGTAGTTTCAATCATAAGTATGTACGTGACAAGGAGTATGGTTGCCTGTAGAACCTCGTGGGTTTTCTCCGGGTCCTCCATCTTATCAAGCCCTTCACGTAATACTCACGTAATTACTGGCCCAGCTTGGGGGCCTATCAGATTCCTCGATCATCGCGAATACCAAGTCTCGCGCTTCCCAGCTAAAATGTCTGTACCTGTAATAATCGAGTTGCAAAGTTGGTTCAATGTCAAGGTTTCCGTGGAGGTCGCCATGTTTGATTTGAGTTTGTTTGAGTCTGTTCACGTGTCTACTGTAAAGGGAGATAATGTAGCTATGTATCAACGTCTAGGTGTTGTCAAACTCGCGGTTGTGGCTTCATTAACATGCCAGTCCTTCGACTAATAAAGACTACACGTAAAAATGGCTACACGTAAGCCAATTATTGAAATAAAATTGGCTATATGTATGCCTCGATCCCCCCCCCCCTCTCTCTCTCTCTCTCTTTAAAATAACAAACAGCGATAGGATTTAATATGCGATTATTAAATATGACCATATTTCTTTAATCCATCCGTCGCTAGGTGATGACAGACCACTAACCTAAAACACGAGACAACATTCGTTCATAATAATAATGGCGATGATAACTATAGGATTTATATTTCTGGGTCTGGTTTTGCCCAGGTAAGTTCGTGTGTTTAAGGACACACAGTTTACGCATCTTTTGGCCTATGCCAATTTTCTAACCTATCTTTATTAAAAACTTTTCAGGGCTCCCCAATCCGCGATCGACGTTGCTGTTTTCTGCCCTTTTATGGGTTTGGTACCCGTGCCCTTATGAGTTATGCTTTGTAGGAGTCGTGGTGATTCAATGCACGTCTCCCGAGTCAGATCCCTTTTTCAGCTGGGCAAGTTCGATGGGATTTGAAGTTTTATTAGAGTAAAAAGGAACCACGATTGAACCAATTAAATCTCATTTATTAAAGGCGGTTGGATGGACGAATGGTTAGAGCATGCGCGTTGTATCATAAGGTATGTCATTGAGTCACCTGGTGGTTTCGATTCCCCGGTTGTACGTAGGGTTGCCTGTCCCACCTCGCGGGTTTTCTTCAGGTCCTCTGCCCCCCCCCCCCCCACTGCTAAAGACCCCTAAACGCGAACGAATTATTGAAATAAAACTGAACCATATGTTAGTCCTGAAATGACCTGGTTTGTGTCGAGTCGATGTTAAACTCTTTCTCTCTCTCGCTCTCGCTCTCTCTCTCTCTCTCTCTCTATCTCTCTCTTAGAGTAAAAGAAACGGATTAAATCTAAATCTCTTATATATTAAAGCTATGGCCAGTTATATCAACCACGTGACATCACCAACGCAGAATTTCTCCAATATTATATTTCTGGTGCTGCCTTGAGTTATCAAATCGATGTGAAGAAGTGTCACCCGGAGCCCAACATAAACAACATTACCGTGTATTCATTCAGTGAAGATATTGACCATGGATATGTTACTGTTATCAAGGACGCTCAGTGGGAGATGAACTTCGGGGTTGAACGACAAGTGAACGGACAGAGATTGAACTTAACAGGTGAGTTGCTGAAGTGATTATTCTAGAGTTATCCCCCCTTGTCAATGCTGCAGGCGAAGGGGCTTGCAAGGGACTTCGTCTATAAGTCGTTTGGATGGAGGTGAACTTCGGGGTTGAACGGCGCATGAACGGACAGAGAATGAACTTTATACCTTGCTCGGCTACATAAAAAAAATTTGTAAAACAACATTTTATGAGAAAAGTGTAACGGTCGTGTGCTTCATGCTTTATCATCAGATGGTGGGATGGGATCGGCATTCACAGCGAGAAATAATGATACTAAAGATATGTGTGATATCACATTTAATACTTTCCATCAACAAAATTGAATCACAATGTAATCCTATTAATTCATAATAGAAATTAAGATGGAACGGGGTGTTGGGTTTCACTCTTTAAAAAGTGGATGCATGGCTACGTAATTAAGAGACGATGATGACATCATGCATTGTCAACTGTCAAATTTCCTTAACAGGAGCCTGGCAATTCCCCTCCGGCAAAAAAACGTGGATCCACTACTGTACTGGGTTTGTAAAGTGCTTATTTTAGAGTGTGTTCGCCATGTCAGTTATGCAGGACGGGTGCCCTGTCAAGGAACGGTTGTCTAGCCGTGTGGATGGGACAAAAAACCATGGTCCCCTGTAGACTACACATTGGTGTCCACGTGAAGATCCCTTGACATTTGGAATTCGATATGAGAGTAGGCTAAGCCGTAGAGCCGCTGTCTGGGCACAATTGTCCTCATAGGGTAGCGTATGTCCGTCATAGGGTAGCGTTTGGACATGAATCGACATAGCATGTTGTTTCTTTGGACAATTGCGAAACTAACGAAATTCGTTTCTTGATTTTACGTCACAATTCAAAGATAGCGGTGGTCACGCCCAATTCGGTTCCTGGCCCATGCAGTATTATCGTAGTTGTTTAGAGTTATTTCCCATATGGTGCTGGTGCATGACGTAGGGTCTGGCAAGGAACATTGTCTAGTCGTTGGGATGGGGCGACAAAACCGAGATTCCATATACTCTTTGATAGTTGGAATTCGATTAAGATAAGAGTATGCGGAATCACCGATACCAGGATAAAATGCCCCCCCCCCCCGCAGCAACACTGTATTAAAGAATTAGGATTACCTCAGAATACTTTTGGAGCATTGATTAAACATTGTAATTATTGAACTAAACTGAATTAAACATAATCCCCATGTTTGTTTATTGTACAGGGTGTCCTAAAGCCTAAAGTTACCCAAACCTAACATCCTCGTCATTTATGTTTTAGGGCCAGCCTTTCGTTATACGGGTTTCACTCTAGACAATACAGGCGAGGCTTTAATCGGCTTAAACGACGTTAATCCAATGAATTATGAAAACTTGGCTCAAGCTGAGTTGTACTGTCATATGGACCAGGGTGATACGAGGTAAATATACCTACATATATGTTTATTTTACCTGTATGCTTCTTTATATACATTTATTGTATTGGGTCCTACTATAGGCTACTTATATAAACTGTTATTTTGTTGTGTATAGCCTTCGAGTATATATTTGTTTCATTGGGTCTTGTAATCTACCCTGTAAGCATTTGTTTTAGTATAGTGGGTCCTATAGGTTTCTCCTCTCTGCTAAAGACCCCGACTCGCAAGCGAATTATTGAAATAAAACTATATGTTAGTCACGAAATCACCTAGTGTAGAGTGGGTGTTGAACTCCATTTCTCATTCTCCTTCTTTCTCTCTTTTGTTTTTCAGTGGTTTACGGATCGTAGCAACATCTCCACCAGGAACAGCTCTAGCAAACTTCGTACAACTACAAACCGCTTTGAATGTTGGTTATAGCCTTTATTATGCTATTGATATATATAGATGTAAACCTGTTGTATCTAGTGCGGACCATCAGTGGATCGCTGGCAGACTTACTGGTAGGTAGTACGTGCGGAACGCGAGGTACACCAGGAGGGTTCGGTGTGGAAAAGTGAGGGGCTGGAGGGGTGGGGCTGGGGAGATAGTTAGTGAAGGACGGTAGTGGGAAGATGGTATCCAGGAAGGCTTAGATATGAAAAAGGTCGGGAGAAAGGGGTTGGTGAGTACGGATGAGACGATCGGGAAGGTTTATGGGGTAGGTCGAGAGACTCGGGGTGGGCGAAGCAAGGAGGAGCTGGTAGAAACATTTGATGAGGATAGATAGGGTGGAGATGGAGGAGAAAATTGAGGATGGTAACTCGCGTGGGGGGGGGGGGGGAATGGGAGGTAAGGAGGAGCTGGTAAAGAAGATGGAGGTGGAGGTGGTGGAAACAGTTTGTGGGGAGATGGCGAAGTGCGGGAAAGGAAGGTTGGTGATGGGGAAATGGTGGGTAGGAGATGGTGGAGAAAGTTTGTGAGGGTAGGTAGAGAGGAGATGGTGGAGGCGGTTGGTGAGGGAAGGTAGGGAGGAAATGGTAGAGAAGGTGAGGGTAGCTAGGGAGGAGATGGTAGAGAAAGTTAGTGAGGGAAGGTAGAGACAGTTGGTGAGGGAAGGTAGGGAGGAGAGGGTAGAGAAGGTAGGCAAGGGTAGGTAGTGGGGAGATGCTGGGGAAGGTAGGTGAGGGAAGGTAGGGAGGAGATGGAAGGTAGGGAAGAGATGGAAGGTAAAGAGGTAACGCGGAGAATGTAGAGAGACGATTTTGGAGAAGGTTGGTGATGTAGATCGGAGAACATTGGCAAGAAAATTGTTGTCTGGGCAGCCAGCCATTCATTATCTTCAAAATGTTAGCATTGAAGAAACAAAAATAACCATATGATAGTCCTGAAATGACACAGCACGTTATGCTAGGTTACCACTGTCGTGCGTTGCGTTACGATAGAATTGTCCCTACGTTCGGATAGGTTTCGATACGGTCAACATGATTGCTACGACTGACAACAATATATGATAAGAAATACTGCAACTTCATTGGATATATGCAAATTGATTTTACTGGTCAGCCAATCGAACTGCAGTATTTCTTAAAATTTCGATTGTATCTTAGTTTAAGTTTTCGTGAATAAGGGCCCCGATTCGATCACAACGATTACTCCACGATTAAAACCACGATCTCATTCATAGCACGAATCGTGGTAGTGGGAACCAAGCATTACATATAATCACCATCAATATAAATCTATCTGTATCTTTAACAGGTGCCCGTTTTACTACTAATGGTGATATTGTATTTACTGTTTGTATATTTAACAGGTGCCCGTTATGCTCCTAATGGTGATGTCGTATTTACTGTTCAAACAGTGGATCTTGGTTTCACAACTATATTCAATGTCAAGGTTAAACCAGACAATTCGGTTACTGTTAAACTATATGTTTACAGCAAGGCATCAAAATCTTCTTATGGAAACCAAGATAAGAATTGTACTCTGGGTACCCAAGACACTGTCAGGATTTTTAGACAATAAAAGAGATAAAACTGGAACTATTTTTATTGTATTCTATAATTCATTAAAGGGGGTCGTAGACGCTTGGCAAGCAGGGTGTTGGCTCGTCGCTTAAACATACATTATGCAAGAGCTAAATCTGCCTATTTCGGGGCTTTCTTTAGGCCTAAAATGTTATCTAAATTATTAATTAGACATTAATTAACCTATCCAGGCCATAATCAACTCTAGATGGCAGCGCTAGCCTGCGATCTTTAGTGGATTGTAAGCCGATTTACTGCATAACTTTCCTTCTCGATTAAACGATTAAATGGATAATCGAGACTATGCTGTTTATCGTACTGACTTTTGTAATGATGACCGAGGCTTATGGGAAGTTCAGTCGCTTAGTTCTCGGTTCATAGTGGATCAATTTGAATGAAATTTTCAGCAAATTGCCTTTACATTATCTAGTTTTTAACTATTATAGTGAGAACTGCCAACTCGTTACCGAATCTCCTATGATGTATCTTTAACAGGCGATCCCGGTGTTGGCTGAGTCAGTTCCTTTGTATCACATATGCCCATCTTCATTTAGGCTAGCGGTTTAAGTTCATATTTACCCGATACTTCTACCTATGGTAGAACAAAAGTTATTTGGTATGGTTGGAAAGGTAATTTTATCGACATCGTAGATATCGACTGTATACGTAAAATCCAACTATTGTCCCGGTTGATGTAAAGAAATGTAGGTCTTATACCCCATTTCATATGATTACATTTCAATCAATGATACATTTCATCATGTCTTCGATTTCAGATCTCGGATTTTATGACACAGAACTTCGATCCCTGCATTGGTCGAGAAAGTTCATCCCGATTTTCCGGCGTGGTTTCCCCTTGTCAGTGATGCTGGACGGACGGCCTGACAAGGACAGCTGTCTAGTCGTTCGGATGGGACGAAAAACCGAGGTCCCGCGTACACATTGGCGTGCACGTAAAAGATCCCTTGGCAGTTGGAATTCGATATAAGAGTAGGCCGTAGCGCCGCTGCCCGGGCAAAATTTCCCTCATAGCACACTGTATGGCGTATGCCCGTCTTCATTAGCCCAGGTTAGGAGCAGAACAGTAGCACGTTAAACCCCATTTCATTTCATTTCATTTCATGACACAGGACATTACTAAGGTGTTCATACTTTCACTGAGAAGTTCTTTGTCTGTAATGACTGCATGAAATGGGGTTTAACGTCCAACAGTTCTGTGCCGACTGTTCTGCTCCGAAGACGGGCAAACGTCATATAGTGTGCTTTTAGGCAAATTTTTGACAGGACAGCGTCGTTACGGCCTACTCTTATATCGAATTCCAACTGTCAATGGATCTTTTACGTGGACGCCATTGTCTACACGGATCCTCGATTTTTTGTCCCATCCGAACGACTAGACAGTTGACCTTGTCGACACTCTGGTTTTATTACCAGCAAACACCCATAATACATTTTACAATATAAAAGATGGTGGGTTGCTTGGGCGTGAGGGAGGGGGGGGGGTATCGAATGCCGGATCGCAGTCTATCAAAGGTCTTTAATTTATGAATATGGTGCATTCGACTGTGGGTTGGTCGATTATTTTAACGCATGCGCTTTTGATATAAAACATGATTACTCGAGTCCCACCTTGTCCAACCTTTTGGATTTTCTCTGATTTCCTCCAACTGATAAACATCCTTTCCTATACGAGCAACAAGCGAATTATTAAAATATAAATGAACCACATGTTAGTCCCGAAATGACTTAGTTTATGTCGAGTGGCTGTTAAACATCATCTTTGTTTCTCTCAGCTAAATCTCTTTGTCAGTAAGACGGATTGTTCTCCAGGAGGTCTTGTTCGCCGAGAAAGTTACTGGGTAGGGCGGAGGGCTTGGCAAGGTCATATCTAGTAGGGGGCGGATCTAGAGGGGGTTGTGGTGGTGCTCAGGTAGGTCTACATAAATGAAAAAAAATGTAAAGCAACACTTTTATGAAAAAAAATATCGAGATCCCTTTATTGTCAGATGGTGGGATGGGCATTCAAAGCGCGAGATAATGATATAGATGTGATCGTATTGATTCATAATAAAAATTGATGTTAGATTTCTTTCTTAAAGGGACAATGACACTCTTGTTGGCTTGACAGCTCCAGTAAATAAATATTAGCCTTATTCTAAGTATTAGATATTTAGGTGTCCTACCTGTTGTGTAAATTATACATTACATCCTATTTTACTTGTCCAGAGGGTTCAAAAATATTTTTAAATCCAAGTCACACTTGAAAAGCTTTACGTCAGGCTTTTCAAATCATTTAGTTGCATTCTTCCAATTTTTTAAATTAGGTGTGTTAAGATGAAATTTGTATCACCAATTAATTGGAATATTGTAAAATAGTACAATTTGTTGACCAGAATAAAGATTGGGGCATATTATTCAGTTACAACAAGAGTGGTATTGGGCCTTTAAAAAGAGAGCGTCAATAATATAATCAGATATAAGCGAATATTTAATGAATTAGGCTAAGTGACTAGAAAGATATGTCTTTAAATTCCATTTAAAATATTCATGAGCAATGGCCATTGTTGGATTGGCCTCTGATACTTGAGCTTTTGAGGGAGTGTGTCTATTCTTCCCGTTCAATCAAATCGCTCCAACGTGACAGCCCTTCGTTTAATCTGGGTCTTCCCTAAATCTTTGGACAGTGATTTAAGGTATTAACAACGGTGAAAGTATTGTTCGTCTCCAAACAGTTCTGTTTACATTGTATTCTTTTTGATAGCCTCGTTTGTCACGCAATAAGTTTTTCTGCAATGTTATATGCACTGGTTAATGGGGCATAATAAAATCGTGAGTCATGACGTAACGTTATTTAAACATATTTAGTCCAATTTGGAGCTCTGTTGTAAGCGTAATGATATTGTTACACGGTTGGGTATTGGTTGTTAATAGGACCATTGACCAGACATAATTTGGAACAGAAATTTGCTTCCTTTACAGCAGTGTTAAGTGGGATTAGATCTAATCAAACGAAACACTGCAAGGAGTAGGCCTATGTTAAAATATACGCCTTCTCGTGATCAGCACATTGCATTTCTTCATTTCGGCGTGAATTTTCCAGTAGTTCTAATTTATTTTTGCAGCAGAATAAAAAATACGCGGGAAATAGAGGGAATCCCGATGATCATGTCTCATTATCCCTATTCGACGTTTTAAGAGAATCACGGACACCGATCGGGTCTTCTTGGAGTCGCCTTCGTCTACACAAATATGCAGGCCCTACAGGTGTCTAATCAATTTAAAGGGACAATAACACTCTTGCTGGCTTGACAGCTCCAGAAAGTAAATAATAGCCTTATTCTAAGTATTAGATGTTTAAGTGTCCTACCTGTTGTGTAAATTATCCATTACATCCTATTTTACTTGTCCAGAGGGTTCGAAAATATTTTTAAATCCAAGTCACATTTGAAAAGGTTTACGTTAGGCTTTTCAAATCATTTAGTTGAATTTTTCCAATTTTTTAAATTAAGTGTGTTAAGATGAAATTTGTATCATCAATTAATTGGAATATTGTAAAATAGTACAATTTGTTAACCAGAATAAAGATTGGGACATATTATTCAGTTACAACAAGAGTGGTATTGAGACTTTAACGCCATATGGGGTCTAATTCCAAAGGTTCTTCTTTTACGTGAACGCCAATGGGTTGTCGTCCAATCCGAATGACTAGACCATCTTCCCGGGTCACGTAATATGCCATGCAGTTGCTTGGAGAAATAGCCTAACAATTTTAATTCAGATCTATATAATATATAAAAGGCTATTTCTAGGCAATTTCATACTAATATAATACACGATCGATATTTTTTTGTGCCGCGATCATCGCAGTTTCTGTGCGGAACCCACAAGGCTGACAAGTCAAAATGATAAGGGGAGTGCCTGTGGTTTAAAACTATTTCCCGCCAATTATTAACTCCCACAATGCAACATCAACAAGTAGGAAGTGAGCGGAAAAGTGATTCATTCCTACAAAATTTGCACAATACTGGATCTTCAATCAGTTACTTTCTATTTTTCATTCGGCAACCGGCTGCAGATTTCACTCGGCCAACTTCGGTTACTCCTCTACACCAAACCATGTTTCCAAACAGAGTTATCTTTGCGTGACCCGCAAATTATATTTTTAACTGGTTTGCTTTTGGCGCAATATTTTGATGTTTAGGCTAACACTGTTTTTAACGGCGTCAGCTTCTTATATTTATTGGGCTACAAACACTAAACAGTTGTCTTTTATTTTCTGAGGAGATTTTCTGACCTTGGTAATGTAAATGAAGTTTGTTACTTTATAGTAGGCTAGTATTTGACTAAAACTGCATAAATCAAATCTTAATCATAGATGTACCGATTGTAAATAATTTTTTTTGCTGACGAAGTCTTTTCTAACTTTTGGGGTAAGACTACTAACTAAGTAGCCTACATTGAAATTAGTGCTAGTACAGTAGAAGTGGTCTTGGCGTCGGGTAATCGATATGAAAACAAGTCTACATTATAATTAGGCCTAGATATCTACCTAGTCCGACTTCATTTCAAGCATTTTATTTATACCCCTTAAGTTGTAGTAGTGACAGTTTAACTACAAGTCAGTACAACAGCAACCAACAGGGGGTCACAGTATCGTGACTCGTGGACTTGTCAGGAGTATAACTTGAGCCTGAGAATGATCAATGAGATACACACAAATGGATAAGTCTGATAATCAGTTAATAAATCAGATGTAACTTGTAAATAAAGGCACTGTATGACAGTGTATGTAGGCCTACATATGATATATATTCTAAATACTAATAAATAGGCCTAGTAGTATTGTTTTATTAATATTACCTATTTATTAATTAATAGGGTTTCAGGTCAAACTCAAAGTTTCAAATAATCAAAACGCTCTATATACCAGTCAATGCGTGGGATGGCACCAAAATAAGTGCTTTTCTGTCATATTTGAGTGACGTCATGAGTCATAAGCGGTATTTTCCCTTCAGAATCGCTATACTGGCTAGGCCCTATAGTACCAATTTTAAAACTGAATGAAATCCGCACGTTATTGTCAGCTAAGATTTATTAAAATCATAATTATATATTATAGATCTAATTTCAAATATTATACTTAACTAATAGAATCCATTAAGCTTTTACTATCTAATATGTGAATTTAGGGTAGTTACATTATGTTTCTATTTCAGTGTTCATCAATAGTGGTTTTGATTTTTCACTTGGATTGGTGGAAGAAGGTACCATACAATACTATACTACTGTACTGTGTTAGATTGTTCAGCGTAAATTGGTTTCAAAGACCTTTCCAGTACGCCACGGTATTCAGTATAATCTAAGGAAATTAAAACAGGTGAGCAAGTTACATTGTACTCAAATATGGCTTTACAAAATACTAATAGTACTAGTAGAATTAATCTCTCATTGCCTAACAAAATTCTGACTGTTGTTATATGTAGAAGCTATATTATTAAACGAAACATAACAAATATTAAATTCTCTAGATGTGAAGAGTCAAAATACATGCCTCCAATTAAAGATTTGGATCAGATTATTGGGTCTATACAAAATGACAAAGACTTTTATATAGATTTGCCATATGGCAATTTCACTTTGGGAGAAATAAAACGTTTTCGTGATTTTTACATTGCAAAAAGAGTAAGACAAGAGTTGGAAAATGAAAACAAATATGTATTGAATTGGCAACCGATAATTACTACCAGAGTTATGGCCCTTTATCACTTTGAAAAATCTTGTGAACACTCTAGAGGCTAAAGTTAAAATCCAATTGACTTTAAATTTATACACAGTGTTTAAGGTCATGAGACAAGACGCCTATTGATTTTCAGCGAGATCTGATGATTACTGCAAGAGTTATGGCATTGATATGTGAGAGACATCAGTTTAAAGTCGATTCTGGTTATTATAATCTAATGTATGAACTTTGTGTTGATTTTACCAGCCTGTAATTGTGGTATCATAATTAATTGTGATTTTAACATTTTTTTTAGTTAACTATATTAAATGAATTCCAAATGTACGTGTTGGCGAGGGGGTACATTAATAATTATATGTTTTTGTAGTACATGTTCCTTGTTTTATAATAAAACTACGCCCTTTCATTTTTCAGAAGAAAAGTATAGAAAATATTTCCAATTATCTATCTTGAGGTAAATCAGTTTATTATTTTCATTAACAGTTCTTATTTTTGTAAATTTTTATGTAAATCAACTACTTGTCATTGGAGTGCATCTCAAAATTCACTTTCCTTATCTACATAAAGTTTATGTAATAAGTTATAGTGTGTAAATTTGAAGTAAGTTCATATGTTTTTTTATTAATTATTTACAGATCACAGAGATTGAATGCTGCAGGTCTTGTGTTTAGTGTATAGACTAATTGGTGGATGTTATTAACATTAACCTTTTAGCAAAGGTTAGCTTGATGATGTTACTGCAGTGTAGTGGAAGATGTTAACCTAACTTTGGTAGACAACAAGCCTAACCCTGAAGTCAACGATGTACAATATGTCAGTGTCACGGTTCCACTACCAAACGTAACGCGAATATACATGTATTTACTTTGATTGAAATGAGGTCAACTTAAAAATTTGTGTAGATGTGTTATTTGTTGTAACAGTTATATCCATAAAAGTTATATCCATAAAATGTAAATTGTATTTTCTCTATATTAGTATAACAGATTTAACGAAATAAGATTATTTCACTCATGACTCGTAGTCACCCACCATCGTAGAAGTGTCAACATATCGAGAACACGCATTCATGAACCATGATTAGTTGGGACAAATTAATAATGAGGAATACTGTTTTCAAAGGCCTTAAGACAGGAAAGTGGTTATTGGTCACAACATTCATGTGTCACTGCAGGGGAGGGGGTGGAGTCAAATGATAATGCATTCGTGTTGGATAATAAGGTCTGTCATTTAGTGAAGAGGCTTAGCTTCGTTTCCAAGAGTAGGGTCGACTGCATTCCCACTGTTAAGATTTCGAGAAACAGGGCCCAGATTCTCACATCAGATACTTGAACCACAGAAAAGGTTACCTTTCAGAAAATTGGCTCTGTAGCCTAAAACTGAATCACCTATATCTCGGTTCAGAGCAAAGCAATCTGACTGAAATTTCAGCATTTTCTGTTTCTATTATTTATTGTTGAACTATTATAGCGAGAACTGTCAGCTCTTATCTAATCTTACCCAATGGCGCCAATGCCCCTTTAAAATGCCCCTTATAAATCTAGTTTAAAATCCAAATATTTGTCTAAACTTTAGACAGACCTTATGATCTACTAGTATTCTCCAGTTGGTCAATTTCACTGCAAGTCAGTCAAAACGGCCAAACATGACTGGCGAAAATAAGACAAATAAGGTTGGAAGTACCTTCAAAACAAACCATGGCACTTGAATCAATGACAGACCTTATGATCTAAAGCATACATCAGACCACTCAACCACACAACTGGTAAAGACTTTAGACAAATATTTGGATTTTAAATTAGAAACAAAACCATACTGTTGAAGATGTAATTGAGACAAGACATTAGACTAGCACTTATATTTATTAGCAAAAAAAAGCCAACAATTTGATTGGTTTTAGTGCTTAGCCAATCAAAATTGAAATTTCTACTAAAATTTGGATTTGATCTTAGTTAAAATTTCCCTACTTTTAAGTTCTGGTAAAATGTCCTTATGTGTCGGAAGTTCTGATTTGTCGACTAAACGAAAGCGACCAGACTGTCCACCGTTGGCTTTGAGAAATGCGACAATTTTGATCGGTGACATACTTTGCGTTACAATGGTGTACATCTGATTTCTAGTGGAATGATTTATAAAGCGAACTGGAACGGGGAGGTTATACAGTAAGCCGTTAATCTGGCGTGTGATATGATGAGGGAAAGCAGGTCCAAACAGTAGATCTTTTAGCATTTTAACTTTTATGAATTCGTCTAGTCGTGCCTGGGCAGCTTTTAAAATAAATCTATCAGCATGACGGTAATGTGGTTTTCTAGGATATTTCTTCTTAGCCTGTGAATCTGTTACTTCTTCCTTCATTTCAACATCTGTGTCACTGGTCTCAGTTTCTGAATCAGTTCCCTCAGCTGTAGTAGCTGTAACGTTTTCTCCTGCATCCTCGGCAGCTTTCTTCAACACCTCCGCTTCTTTAAGCAACGTATCAAAACTGACAGATTCTATCGCTTGATCAGGTTTAGTGTAAGCAGAAACCTGGAATGAAAAACGATTTACTAAGACATGATATCTAGGTTAACTTTAAATAATGGCATTCATCAATTAAAGGTCAAATCTGTGCCTAGCCAGGAAGGCATTTTTATGTGCAATACAAGAGCAGAACGAAAACCAAAGTGGCTCAGTACATGAGGTGCCAGCTCTGTGGATAAGCCATCGGCTCAGGGGTTAAGCCACCAGCTCAGTTGGTAAGACAATGTCTCAGTGGGTAAAGACCCACCTCTGTGGGTAAACCGCTGGCTCGGTGGGTTCTGACTCGGTGTGTAGGACACTGGCTCATTGATAAGAATCTGTTTTTAATCTGGCCAATGAAGTTCCTCAGGTTTTTCCAGCCTTTTTTCGTCTTGTTGCAAGGGCAAGATGGACTGGACAAGAAAAAAGGTCCCTTGTATAGCCATTGGCAGCATGTTGACGGAACGGGAAAAAAATGCACGATACTGGACATGAGATTCTACTCCTTGTCACATACAAGCTTGGCTCAAATTGATTCAAGGACATATCTTATGATCTAAAGGGCATGCATTAGACCACTAGACCAGCCCACCCATATATCAATCTTCTGGTGTTGTCACAGGATAACCCTGCTCAAGGGACAGGAACGTTGCTTCAGTGAAAGGGTGTAGAAATGCAATGCTTGGCTAAATTGGTTTTTATACGCCCACACTGAAATGTGGACGTATATTGCCGTCGCCCCCGTCCGTCCGTCTGTCCGTCCGTCCATCGTCCACAATTTCTTGTGAACGCTCTAACGCCAAAAGTTATCATCCAATTGTTTTAAAATTGATATATGTTGTTTTCATTAGTGAGATGAAGAAGCCTATTTAATTTCAATAACTTCTGTTTATTACGTCTAGAGTTATGGCCCTTGTTTCACTTTGTTGAACCTTGTGAACGCTCTAATGCCAAAAGTTAACATACGATCTTTGTGAAATTTATATGAAATATTTATGTTAGTGAAACGAAGAAGCCTATTGAATTTCAACAATTTCTGTTTATTACGTCTAGAGTTATGGCCCTTGTTTCACTTTATTGAACCTTGTGAACGCTCTAACTCCAAAAGTTATCATCCGATCTTTCTGAAATTTACATGCATTATTTAAATTAGTGAAACGAAGAAGCCTATTGAATTTCAGCGATTTCCATTTTTTTACGTCTAGAGTTATGGCTCTTGTTTCACTTTATTGAACCTTGTGAACGCTCTAACTCCAACAGTTATCATCCGATCTTTCTGAAATTTACATGCATTATTTAAATTAGTGAAACGAAGAAGCCTATTGAATTTCAGCAATTTCCGTTTATTACGTCTAGAGTTATGGCCCTTGTTTCATGTTATTGAACCTTGTGAACGCTCAAACGACAAAAGTTATCAACCGATCTGTATGAAATTTATATGCATCATTTAAATTAGTAAAACAAAGAAGCCTATTGAATTTCAGCAATTTCCGTTAATCATCTAGAGTTATGGCCCTTGTTTCACTTTGTTGAATCTTGTGAATGCTCTAATGACAACAGTTATCATCCGATCTGTTTGAAATTGATATGCATGATTTAAATTAGTGAAACGAAGAATCCTATTGAAGTTCAGCAATTTCCTTTAATTACGCCATGAGTTATGGCCCTTGTTTCACTTTGTTGTACCTTGTGGTTGCTTTAACGACAAAAGTTATTATACTATCTGTATGAAATTTAAAGGTATCGTTTAAATTAGTAAAACAAACAAGCCTATTGAGTTTCAGCAAATTTCCATTAATTACATCTAGAGTTATGGCCCTTGTTTCACATTGTTGAATCTTGTGAACGCTTGAACGACAAAAGTTATCACCCAATCTGTATGAAATTCATATGCATCATTTAAATTAGTGAAATGAAGAAGCCTATTGAATGTCAGCAATTTCTGTCAATTACTTCTAGAGTTATGGCCCTTGTTCTACTTTGTTGAATCTTGTGAACGTTCGAACGACAAAAGTTATCATCCGATCTGTATGAAATTGATATGTATTATTTGAATTAGTAAAACGAAAAAGTCTGTCGAATTTCAATAATTTCTGTAGATTACTTCCTGAGTTACAGCCCTTGTTTTAGTTTTTAGAACCTTGTGAACCCTCAAACGACGAAAATTATAATGTCATCTGTATGAAGTTGTCTATTAAATGCCCCCTAATTACCTACAAAAGAACAAATATACGACAACTCTTGTCGACCGCTCGGACGATTTAGCTGCTGTGGGCGTATGTTTAGTTGCCTGGCAACCTATCTTTATATAATGTAGGCCCTATTTAGCTCAGGAATCCATAGCCCTAAAGCTAATTCAAGTATTCAATAGAATAACTTACCTCTATGACTGGTTGTGTTTCGTAGAGCTTAAACAAGATATCAGCTGCTGCAAAATTTCTAGAGCCTGTCTTACTAAGAGACACTGCAGGTTCGGTTCCAACATCTTCCTTCTGTATCTTCATCTGACATCTTAAAGTAAAAAAAGAGAGAAATGGGGATTAACACTCACACAAAACAAACCAACATTTTTGGACTGACACCCAGGAGGTTTGACTCAATGAAAGATCTTATGAGCTTGGACCACTCAACCACCCCTAAAAACAAAAGAAGAGTAACAAGCAAACTGAACATGGAGGCAATAGGAAAACAAGGGAGGTAATTGTGTTATTATTTCCTGTGTCAATGATTTTTAAGGGTGGGAAATAATGCCCATAGTCGTATAATAGTGAGTTGATAACCTATTGAGCAAAAGACATAGAAATAATTATGTTTTGACTTTCATAGAAAATATGAAATTCTGGCTTGAAGGCTAAGGCCAGGAAACACAGCCTAGGTCTTACAGTTAAGGCCGGAAGACGCAAGACTACAGTAGGTCTTAAGAGATTCAAGACTAGGTCTTAAGAGACACAAGACTAGGCCTTACAGTTGAGGCCAGAAGATACAAGACTAAGCCTTACAGTTGAGACCGGAAGACACAAGACTAGGCCTTAAGATTATGGCCGGGAGACCAGACTAGGCCTTAAGGCAACTTACCTGAATACACGATCATCATTGTCAAAAAACTCCCATTCCAACAACATATTGTTGACAAAACATGAATGTTGTAAAATATAGAAACCTTGAACTTTACGATCTACTATCCAACTGACGTCCTCAAAGACAACGATATCCTTGGCTGGTAGTGTTGATATAGGTTTTCGGGTCCATTGTAAGCGATGAAGATTCGAACAGTTATCTTCCAAAATGCAGTTGCCCTTGACACGAAAGTCGATAACATCTGTTGCTGCTTGGTCGTGTGGTTGAAGTTTACTGTGTTGGGGGAGGATGAACTCGGGGTCACAGTTCGTGAAACTTATCGGGCTTTAGAGTAAGCGTCTGCTTGGGCATCTGTTCGGTTCTCTGCTTCACCAATCATGATGAGATGACCAGCTAGATAGAGGTTACAGAAAATTTTCTCCTTTTCTATTTCTGTGTTCATGCTACGACGGTACAGACAAATGGCCGTCAATTTTACATCGTTGAAAATTCCATCCAAGACAGTAATGATGGATGCAGGATGCGTGGCACTGCTAAGTTCGTTCATTTTGACAAACTGTTCACGGAGATCAAATGCCCTAGGATTTGGTGCTGCCTTTACCAAAGTGCTCTGAACCTGTGCTTCTGCTTCTGTTATGACAGACTGTTCGACACCATCTAAGATGTTGCCATGTTCAACATTCATGGTGGTCAGTCGTTCAACCACCATATTATAACACAATGACTTAGCAGTTTTTTTGGAAACTGAAACACCTGCACCTTGTAGTATGTTGTCAATAAAGTACATTCCCTTATGATAAACTTTCCCTGATTCAGCTTTACAACTCTCTACATCATATCGACAACGGACTCGACATTTAGCCACAGAGGCCGCCAACTCCATTTTGCTGACTGAATTGGTTGAAGCATATTTAGGATTGGTTAGAATATCTTGGATCTGTTTCAAAATAGATGGTGGGGGTAACTCTGCAATTGTTTCTTTCTCCATCTTAGCAACGGTCGAGTTAAAATTCTCCAGTTTCTCCTTGATAACTTTTGGGGTCATATCATCCTGGTTCAAAATTTCAGTGACAGGAAGGGTACGATAAAGTTCCACCGCCTTCTTGAAACATGACAGTTTGATTTCTTTCTTGTTGATGCCGATAGCTCTGGCTAGGAACACACCACATCAAAAAATCTGGTCTAATTCCAACTTTAAAACTCATCAGAGAATTCTCAAACAACTAAAATGAAATAAAATAGGATTTAATGGGAAAGAGAGGAAAATGGGCTTTATTGTTCACTCGACACTAGGTCATTTCGGGACTAACATATAGTTCATTTTATTTCATTAGGGGTCTTTAGCAGTGGAAGGAAACCCTGAGGACATGGAGAAAACGCACGAGGTTGAACAGACGACCCTACTCCTTGTCACATACAAGCGGGTAATGACGCATTAACGCTTCGACCACCCAAACTCGCCCAACTGGTCTTATGTAGATGGGCAAATAAAAGAATTTTATACGTAATACATGCTTGAATAAAAATAAAAATAAAAATAAAGCAGAATCTGTGTTTTTAATGAGATTATTGTGAAAAATATTAAACATGCATTATGCAAGAGCTAAACCTGTCAATTTCAGGTCTTTCTTTAGGCCTGAAATCTTATCTAAATTATTAATTAGACATTAATTAACTTATCCAGACCATAATAAACTCCCGATGTCAAGGCTAGCCTTCGATGTCGACTGGATTACAATTCTATATGATGCTATCGCTCATTGATAATTAAATCACAACAATAGACAATCGAGACTATTAGTTTCGAGGCTAGGCGAAACTTTCATCCGCTTAGTTTTCGGTTCATAGTGGACCAATTTGACTGACATTTTTAGCAAATTCCCTTTACATTATGTAGTTTTTAACTATTATAGTGAGAACTGCTAACTCGTTATCTTATCTCCATCTCCCATAATGTATCTTTAATAAATAAAACCTCACCATAATTTCATTGATTACTTTTTTTTCACTTCGTAAAAACATTGAAAGTCGTCGAATTTTTTCTGCTAGCGGCAATTTTGTGGCATCGATTGGTTCTGGGTTGGGTGTTTTGTGTACAGCGGCAGCAGGCAGACCTTTGTTATCAATGGGGCGTGTCTGGCAGTCTGGTAATGTTTCCCATTTCTTCTCTGTAAATACACCATTAAAAAATGTAGTTTGTTAAAGCTGCATTTAGTAACTGTATTGAATAAACCATGACTAATATACCGGTGTATTAAATACAAGTTTTTTCACAGTTCATTTCTGATGACGTCTTGAAAAGTGTTCTCTTGTATTTATCAAGCCACAAACAAAATAAACTTCTAAATAACTTGTATTCTGAATATTGTTTAGTGCCCAGGTTCACTTTGCTCATTTCTGTTGATCAGCGGCTGGGGAGGGGGGGGGGGGAATAGGTTTTACATTTAGATTCAGAACGAACATGATTCTTCTACAGCCATCCTTTTTACAGTGGTTACAACTTAAACATACAGGTTTCAAGTTTAACTGACTACCATGACTAGAGAATAGAATAACGTGATTTATCAACGAATTAACAGAATTTTAAAACAAAATTAAAAGCTTTTGAGCAGTAGTACGGTAAAAATTATGTGTGTCAAAAAGATAAGCACCACCGTTTAAAATGAGGTCTGTTTGATATTTAACCATCAACAATAAACTCAGATGGTTTTTATTTGGAACCATGTAATATCCATCACAAAATACTTCCAGCATAAGTCTTGCCACTCCAAGAAGAATAGTGTCAGGTTCCTTTGGTACCATGGTACTAATCAAACAAGAGGTGTTGAGGACGTGAACCAAGTGAGAGAGGGGGGGGGGGTTTGGATGGCTGAATGGTTAGCGTGCGCGCGCTGTATCATAAAGTCTGTCATTGAGTCAACTGGCGTGGTTTCGAATCCCCGGTTGTACGTGACAAGGAGTAGGGTCGCCTGTCCAACCTCGTGGGTTTCCTCCGGGTCCTCCGGTTTCCTCCCACAGCTAAAGATCCCTACGCGCAAGCGAATTATGGAAATAAAATTGAACCATATGTTAGTCGAGTGGACGTTAAACCCCATTTCTCTCTCTCTCTCCAAGTGAGAGAGGGATACACATGACGATGGTTATCACTACTCTTGTCTGTAATCCTCATCCTTTTCCTGACCAGATCATCTAATGACTAATGGACTCCTATATTTTTCGAAATCCTCAATTAAAAAATATCTATTACTTAAATGACCAAATATTCCTGTCTTGTTTTACTTTAAGGTGGTCCTTAACCTTTTGTCAGTTGTATTTATTTTTATAACTTACTTGCACCACCGGCACTGTTTGCGGGAGTTCCAACACCTCCTATAGAATTCAACTCATTGTTAAAAATATAATTTGCGGGTCACGGAAAGATAACTCTGTTTGGAAACATGGTTTGGTGTGGAGGAGTAACCGAAGTTGGCCGAGTGAAATCTGCAGCCGGTTGCCGAGTGAAAAATAGAAAGTAACTCATTGAAGATCCAGTATTGTGCACAAAATTTACAATGGTAGGTAGTTTTCAGACGTCGTTTACTTGATATTGAGTTTTACTTCTTAGTATTCAGTTGCTAAACGACATAATGACTTAATTCTAATGCTCTATTATTATCGTTTCAGGCGAAACTAACAGAAGATCAAATCGCAGGTGAGTTAGAAGGGGTTTTGGTTGAGGAAATGGGCGGGGTCACCAAAGTTATACGGGGAAACTGTTCACCTGCCTGCATACTTTGAATTTTATGCTTGAATGATTTGAGGTTATTTTTATATATTTTGAATTTCAAGAACTAAGTGTAGTCCAATTTATTTATTTGATTTGGGTTTGTTTATTGTATTCTGACTTGATTAAAATTAGAATTGATGAAAGAATTCGGTGATTGTTAGTTGTCAACTTGACCAATCCCTAGCCTTCATACAAACAGAGTATATCCTTATATAGGCTTGTTGACTGTATTAATTGTCTATATAAATATTGTAATAACATGACAATAACCAGTTTCAATATACAATATTCTTTTAATCATGATGGATCAGTGAGAAAGATGGCACTCGTGAATCTGGTGCAGGATGTCCTGTATAAATTGGCGTGCATGTAAAAGATCCCTTGACAGTAATTGGAGTTCGATATAAGATTAGGCTGTAGTAGTAGTAGTAGTACCACTGTCAAGGCAAAATTTCCCTCATAGCACACTGTATGACGTATGCCGTCTCCATTATCCTAGTTGGAGCAGAAAAGTATGTTAAACCCCATTTCATTTTATATTTTTAATCATGAATTGAAATTGCCAATCTTATAAAAGTTTTCCTGCATTATCTCGCATCTATGGTAAAAAAGATACACAGCTAAAACCTAAAGAATATAAGTATCAATTGATTGAACTTAACAATCTCAACTTTTATTGTATTTGTTAGTTTTTCAAAATAATGAGGTAGTATATGTTAATATTGAGGGAGTACTGTCACTTGACTTGATGACAGGCCTTATACTTACACATGAGGTATGAAAACATGATGTAGAAAAAAATAATCATTTATTTTATTTTCAGATATTACTGACATATTTAATTTAATTTGATCAACGTGGTGATGGGAAAATAGCTGCGTCACAACTTGGTGATGTTTTACGCTCATTGGGTCAAAATCCTACAGAAGCAGAAATAAAAATTAATCATTTATTTTATTTTCAGATATTACTGAAACATTTAATTTATTTGATCAACGTGGTGATGGGAAAATAGCTGCGTCACAACTTGGTGATGTTTTACGCTCATTGGGTCAAAATCCTACAGAAGCAGAAATAAAAAAATGTGGCTTTGATAATAATCAAGGTAACATCATCTCTTCTTACTCAAAATACTATTCAACCTCGTGGGTTTTCTTTGGGTCCTCCGGTTTCCACCCATGGCTAAAGACCTTTACCTGCAAGGGTATTATTGAAATAAAATTAAACCATATGTTAGTACCGAAATGGCCTAGTTTGTGTCGAGTGGATGTTAAACCCCATTTCTCTTTAGCTCTATTCAAATTACTAGTTCTGTGTATAGCAATAAAATATGATACAGAGAGAGAGTGAAATGGGGTTTAACGTCCACTCACTAGATCATTTCGGGACTAACACATGGTTCAATTTTATTCCAATAATTTGATTTGTGCGTAGGGGTCTTTAGCAGTGGGAGATTAAAATAGCAGTGGGAGATATTTTAATCTGGATTACAAAATCTTTTTTATACATCAACATAATTGACATGAAGTCAAATATTGGTCGTCATCCCTGATATGGAAGCTAAAATTATCATTCGATGGTTCTAAGTTGTATACACCACGTTATTATCAATAAACAGCTAATTTTAAAGGAGATGGGTAGCAACAATAATGTGATATGAATATATATGAACTTATTTAGATTCAATCGTTTCTGTTTTCTTAATTTCAAATCATGTATGTTCGACGAAAACTGGATGCTCAGCATGTTTTTTAGAGCATTCTGTTGTTAATGACATTAACCAATGTATATTTAGTTTCCACCCAGATTAATCAAGGTATTGAGATGGTCCTTGTTAACCTATAGTGGACGTAAAAGGCCCTTTGGCAGTTGGTGGTGATTCAGTCGCTGTCTGTATTAACTAACCCAGTTCAGAGTAGAACAGTAGGACGTTAAACTCCATTTCATTTCGTCTTTATTAATCAGTCTTCGTTTGCCTGTTGATCCAGAATCGAAATCGTTGAATTCCATTTCGTGATATTGATTGTAAGTCTATAAATCATTGTTTTAATTTTGCCGATTTTGTTTCAGATGCTCGTATTTCATTTGAAATGTTTTTACCCATTCTACAAACAATTTGTAAAAATCGGCAAGTTCCATCATTTGAAGATTTTATAGAAGGTTTTAAAGTTTTTGATAAAGAGCAAAATGGTATGATGAGTTCGGCAGAATTACGACATATTCTGACATCACTAGGTAAGGCCCAATATATTGTAACATTTCTAAATCAGGTTTGATATATATTGGCGTCAATAGTGCAGGTAAGGGTCAGTATATTCTGACATCACTAGTACAGTTAAGGGTCAGTAAATTCTGACGTCACTAAGTAAGGTCAAAGATATGCCGATTTATATTCTAACTGGGGTTCTTAATCCATTTTTGTTCATCCAGATTTTCCGGCGTGGTTCCCCCTTGTCAGTGATGCAGGACGGAGGGCCTGACAAGGACAGCTGTCTAGTCCTTCGGATGAGACGAAAAACCGAGGTCCTGTGTATATTTTGGAATGCACGTAAAAGATCCCCTAGCAGTTGGAATTCGATATAAGAATAGGCGACAGTGCCGCTGCCTGGGCAAAATTTCCCTCATAGCACACTGTATGGCATATGCCCGTCTTCATTAGCCCAGTATAGGAGCAGAACAGTAGGAAGTTAAACCCCATTTCATTTCTTAATCCATTTAATAACAAACAGTCCAGAGGCCAGAATTGGGTCGTTTTGTTGTATTTAACATATCTACAAAAACCCTGTCAAAGCCTAACATTTACTTGATTTGATATTTGTTTGCATTGTTTACATTCCGTCTTGTCCGCAGATTTGTCTTGTAGATTTTTGTTTTGTGTGTAGTGGGGTCCTCCTGCACTTACTATATTTCATGATTTTGTCACAGTTGATAATACTGTCTCATTTATGAAATCGTGCAGGAGCCAGAGGGTTTAAGGAAATTCGAAAGCACACTTATGTGTGAATGATTGATATCTGTATATTTCTGTGTTTATAATTATACAACAGGTGATAAATTGAATGATGAAGAGGTGGATCAATTGTTTAACAGTCTGGAAGATGCTCAGGGCAATATCAATTACGAAGGTAGATATATTTATTACATCTAATCTGAAACAAAAGACAAAAATAGTGATTAACAAAACTAGGATAAATAGGACAAAGGGAAATAACTCCAGTCAGAAACAAATTAATGGCTATATCTTGCTGTGTAATATCAATGCCTTACTAACCAGGAGATCTTAGTTTCAATATCTGTGTTAGAGACGAAAAACTTCAAGGTATTTCATCATTTATTGCTTTCCCTTGTCACTGATGCAAGATGAAAGGCCATGATGCGAGTTAAACTGTCGTTCAGGTGTGACGAAAAACTGAGATCCTGTTTACCATTGGTGTGCAAATAAAATAGCCCTTGATAGTTGAAATTCTTTGAAGAAATGCTGCTGTCCTGGAAAAATTTCCCTCATAGCACACTGTATGCTGTATATCTGTCTTTATTAGCCTAGTCGGAGTAGAATAGTAGGACGCTAAACCCCATTTCATTTCTGATAAAGCAGTGTAGATTGATCCAACTAAACAGGGGGTGGCGGGCAAGTGGTCTAACTTATAAGCTTTAGGTCATTGTGTCTACTGGTGTCTGTTAGATTCTACACTTGTACGTGATGTGTAGGGTCGCTATGGGTTTTCTCTTATCATCTGGTTTTCTCCCGCAGCTAAAGACCCCTACTTCAAGCGATATATTGAAATAAAAGTGTACCATATGTTAGTCCCAAGATGATGATGATATTAATTGTGTTATATTTTTTTTTCAGAGTTAATCAAGATGGTAATGCCTGATAGAAATTAAACACCGTGTTCCGTTATCATCTTGTTATACGTCATTTAACTTCTCGTCTTATATTGTATATAATCTCTCTCTGGCTTTATATTTTATTATTTCATCCACTAATACGACTAATATCACCATACAGAATAAATAAAACACCTGTCGTAACATCTCAGGCTGGTCAGAATATAAAATAAAACCTCTCTCAGTGCATGGGTTAGTAGTTCTGATTTAAAATACATCACAATTTGAACCGTTTTAGGATTTGAAGAAAGACTGGTGTGGATTATTGGGGTGCCGATTCAACATTCATACATCAACTAGTTGAATTGTAACGATCAGGGCTATGGAACTAGAACACGTTTTGTCTGTGGTAGCTAACGGGCTTGGAAAACTGGTTAGAATTCGTACCACATTATGCTTACGTTAGTCATGCGCAGTAACTATCGTAACACTCGGTCGTTTAAAGAAATATCCAGTTTGTTGCGGAAGTTGGTGACCTGAGTATCTTGATGTTAAAAGGTCATGGTCTTCAAGGAGGGAGGTTAGGTCTGGGAGAGGGTTTATTTTTCTCTTGACTTGCAACGGACCAACTTGAAATATCCTTTTTACGCTTTATTAGTGCTTTCGTGAGAACATTGTATTCATTCCAGTTGTGGGAGGGGGAGGGGGGCGATGTAAGAGAATATTGTTTGGTCATGGGGCATTATAAAACACGTTGTTAGGGTTTTTGTTGCAGGGATAGGTGGGAAGGGGAGGGGGGTTCAATGAATGGTAATACTTATTGAAAGACAAACATTGTGTTATTTATAAAGATAAACAATGAAATAAATTGTATATTAGATATATATAAAACAGACTTGTAACCATGACACCATGATCTACAATAAACTGTCTACAAGTCAAAAATAATTCTCCGTCTTGTTTCTTGTGAGGTGATTGTAAGTGACAAGGAGTAGGGTCGCCTGTCCAGCCTCGTGGGTTTTCTCTGAGTCCTCCGGTTACCTTCCACTGCTAAAGACCCCTACGCGCAAGCAAATTAATGTAATAAAATTGAACCATATGTTAGTCTTGAAATGTCCTGGTGTGTGTCGAGTGGACACTATCTTTCCCATGTTAGTTTGAATTTATAGAAGTAGACCCGTCTACTACAAGATGATCGACACCCTGACATTGTAAGTCTTTTACACCACAGACATGGTGAAACCACGCCTGAAAATCGTGATACACCAGGATCTCCTGGTTGTTGGGCTGACACCTTACTCACGGATCCACTCGGACATACATGCTAAGAATCCCAATGGGGGTGAGAAGTACAAAGGCATTTTTGAGTCTGGTTTCCAATTTGGGGGGTTGGATGGCTGAATGGTTAGCGTGCGCGTGCTGTATCGTAAAGTCTGTCATTTAGTCGACTGGCATGGTTTTGAATCCCTGGTTGTACGTGACAAGGAGTAGGGTCGCCTGTCCAACCTCGTCAGTTTTCTCCAGGTCCTCTGGTTTCCTCCCACTGCTAAAGACTCCTACGCGCAAGCGAATTATTGAAATAAAATTAAACCATACATGTATGTTAGTCCCGAAATGAACTTTCTAGGCCAACACCAAGATCAAACACGGTACCTCCATGGTCAGATCTTCATGTTGTTTAGGCCATCGAAAGTATAAAAATAACAAAACAAAATTTCGATCTGTATGTTAATCAGATTGCATCCAGAATCCAATTTAGCACCCCTTACCTCCAATCTGACCATTATGGCACCCCTTACCTCCAATCTGACCATTATGGCACCCCCAACCTCCAATCTGACCATTATGGCACCCCCAACCTCCAATCTGACCATTATGGCACCCCCAACTCCAATCTGACCATTATGACACCCCCTACCTCCAATCTGACCATTATGGCACCCCCAACCTCCAATCTGACCATTATGGCACCCCCAACCTCCAATCTGACCATTATGGCACCCCCAACCTCCAATCTGCCCAATATGGCACCCCCCAACTCCAATCTGACCATTATGGCAACCTCCAATATGGCACCCTCCACCTCCAATCAACCCATTGTGGCACCCCACAACCTCCAATCAACCCATTGTGGCACCCCACAACCTCCAATCAACCCATTGTGGCACCCCCAACCTGTCCATTATGGCACCCCTTACCTCCAATCTGACCATTATGGCACCTCTTACCTCCAATCTGACCATTATGGCACCCCCAACCTCCAATCTGACCATTATGGCACCCCCAACCTTCAATCTGACCATTATGGCACCCCCAACTTCCAATCTGACCATTATGGCACCCCCAACCTCCAATCTGCCCAATATGGCACCCCCCCCCCCAACTCCAATCTGACCATTATGGCAACCTCCAATCTGCCCAATATGGCACCCTCCACCTCCAATCAACCCATTGTAGCACCCCACAACCTCCAATCAACCCATTGTGGCACCCCCAACCTCCAATCCGTCCATTACGGCACCTTCCACCTCCAATCAACCCATTATGGCACCCCAACCTCCAATCCATCCATTATGGCACCTCCAACCTCTAATCTGTCCATTATGGCACCCCCCGCCTCTAATCCGCCCATTATGGCACTCCCCACCTCCAATCCGCCCATTATCCCCCCCTCCAATCTACCTATTATGCCCCCCACCCCTGCTTCCAATCCACAGTGGACATACTAGGTGAATTTCGACCCCAATTGATTCGGCTAGTGTGTCCACTGCTTTAGATATGTGAAATATTAAAACATGTAGATCTATATAATATAAAAAGTTTATTGTGGTAGTTTTAAAATATCTATAAATCATTTAGTTACAATATTGGAATGTATAAAAAAAAATCAAATGATATGAATTAATAGTTGGATCATGATACACTTCACAAAATATTAAAATTCACCATCATGATGCTGTTACCAGGTAACAACATATCTTTATAATATTCTGTTCAAATTCAGGCTACAGTTGATGACAGCATCATTGTAAATTTCAAATGCAAAGTTAGAATCATATTTGAAGAGCCCCGTGGAAGAACGATCTATGTCACTTTTTCAACGAACCCCAGTAGTAGCAAATTGTATAAGCTTTCTGTGGAACAATCAATTTCAGGTAAAAACGGACAAATACGTCCATCGTACCCTTTACTTGACCTTAATTTGGCTGAAAAGTGGAAGTCAGTTGTTGTACTGGTAATTATGATTCGTATAAACATCATTTTAAAGTTGTAATTAAACCCACTCGTTGTTCTGTTAGCGTCAAGCATTCTCGTCCAAAAGTCTGCTTTGCATTTTATGCGAAAACACAAAAATGTGACTTAGATCGTTCTTCCCCTGGACTCTTCATTTCTAAATCGGTTAGTTTTAGGTTACTGTTGATGATAGCAAGGCTCCAAATTATAAATTTCAAACAAATAAAATCTAAATAATTATCCAGTTGACAAATTTCAATATTATTGTAATCATGATTTGGATTGTTTTTAGTTGAGGTTATAAAATGGCAAGCTAATGTTTAATATAATATAAAATGAATGTATATATACAAGTAACAAAAATAGGACAATATTTACACAGAGAGAGATAATTTATAATTCATCTCAACATCATAATTATCTTCTATATATACTGCACAAAACGATGAAACGTTGTATTATTACTGATGACCATAACAAGACGATTATTAAAAAAAAAATTCTACAGAAAATTTATACTTTTTAAAAAAATTAGCCTCTTTTTTTAAAGAAAGAGAATTTTTAAAAAAGTTGTATTAAATTCTGATGACTATGTTATTATTATTTGATATTAAAAAATATATATTAAGAAGAATTAACTTTTTAAAGTGTAAAGTTAATAAAATGATTTTATGCTTCATTTATTATGAAAATAAAAATGGTGATCATTCAAACCCTAAATTTTAAGTTACCTTTGATATTAAATAACGTTATTTCTCTAGAATAAAGCCCACATTTCAGTGTGAATTGGTTCCTTAGCTACACCCCCAGTGGCTACTGATTGGCAGGATTAGTTAGAATGAAATGCTGTCGATTTCAAAATGGCTGGCCAGTTTTACCAGTGATAAACGAAAGGGTAATCTTATCTCTGGGAACGATATTGAGGGGTGGAATGAATGTATTTGATTTTGAAAGTCCAGGAGATTCAGAACATAATTTCTCTCCCTAATTCTATATTACATGATAACAAAAATATCGGAATCATTACTGGAAGGATTGTGTTGATGAACAACTTTATATTTTATAGTCTATCTATTTACATATTGTGATATATATACATAATGATAATGTTAAAAACAAATAGATTTAAAATATACATCTCTTGTACAGAATAAGTATATTTATGTTTTTCTTAAAATTTAAAAAAGAATAAATATATGCTTTATATCTAGAAAAATTATGAGCACTTTTAAAAAAAAAAAAAAAAAAATTTCAAATATTTAAAAAGATATTCGTAAGATGTAATTTTACTAGAGAATTATCCATTATCAGTTAAAAAAAAAAAAAAGGAAATATTTAAAAATATTCGTAAGATGTAATTTTGCTAGAGAATTATCCATTATCAGTTATGATTTAACATGGTTTTAAAAAAAAAAAAAATCAAATATTTAAAATAATTCCTAAGACGTAATTTTGCTAGAGAATATAGACTACATGAACCATTCTTGTCTTTTGGTAACTTCACCGACGCCGGTTTCATTATACATGACGGCTGTATCCTGATTATCGGCTACGTCCGCGAACTTGGCTTCCTGCGTGTCGTAATCACCCTTATCTCTTCTACGACACAAGAAAACAATGAAGACTATCGCTAATATAAACACGAAGGCCAATATAGCTGAAAAAAAAACAACAAAAAACAGTTTGTATTATTACACAAAATAGAATAAAACATTTAAATAGACCTGTCTTAATTTGCCTGTTGCAAAGAAATCATAAAGTGTACAAGCTCAGGCATAATGGTCAAGCCGAGAAATGAACACTGGGGTTATATATCTTCTATTCAGCATTTTATCTTAGTTAAAATTTCGTGAAACAGGCCCCTGGATACTAGGGCCATGTATTAGACAGAACACCTGGTGACACATTTCAATTGAGGGGAGAGACACAAACTAAGTCATTTCGGGACTAACATATGGTTTAATTTTATTTCAATAATTCGCTTGCGCGTAGGGTTCTTTAGCAGTGGGAGGAAACGGAGGACCCGGAGAAAACCCACGAGGTTGGACTTCAATTGAGGGGATTACATATATAACGTTAAATGAAATGAAATGGGGTTTAATGTCCGACTAATCTTCATGCAAGTGTGCTAGGAGAGAAATTTTGTCCATGCCATGACAGACCTTTTGACCTAAAGCCCACATCTTAGACCATTCAGTCACCAAACCCCCCTGTGTTTAGTGGGGTAGTATTTTACCTCCTAGAATTGCTCGTTCCTCCGTTGTCATGCCTTCCTGTGGTACGTAGGGATACGTTACGTTGATATAATCTCCACCTTTAGGACGAGATTCAAATGGATCCCCAGGCTGAGTAACTTCTTCAAAACCACACATATCTTCCTTTACTTTACCTGGAATAAATAAATAAATAAATAAAAAAAAACCACACATATCTTCCTTTACCTGGAATAATAATAGTAAATAAAGCCCCCGAGCAATAAATAAATAAATAAATGATAACAGAAATTAAATGAAATGGAGTTTAACGTCCTACTGTTCTGCTCCGAACTGGGCTAATGAAGACGGGCATACGCCATACAGTGTGCTATGAGGGAAATTTTGCCTGGACAGCGGCACTATGGCCTACTCTTATATCGAATTCCAACTGCCAAGGGATCTTTTACGTGCACGCCAAGGATCTTTTACGTGCACGCCAATATGTACATGGGACCTCAGTTTTTCGTACCATCCAAACGACTAGACAGCTGTCCTTGTCAGGCCCTCCGTCCTGCATCACTGACAAGGGGAAACCAATAAATGATAGTATATGTTTAGTCGAATGGTCAGTTATAAAATGGTTATAATGTCGTCTTTTTGGAGAGAGAGGAATGGGGTTTAACGTCCACTTAACACAAACTAGGTCGTCACTTCAGTATTAACATATGTTAAATTTTAATTTTATTTAGCAGTGGGAGAAAACCGGAGGACCCGGAGAAAAACCACAAGGTTGGACAAGCAACCCTACTAATCGTCATGTACAATCGGGGAATCAAAACCACGCCAGTTGAATCAATGACAGGCCTTATGATACAATGTGCATGCGCTAACCATTTGGCCATCCATCCCCCCTGAAATGAAATGAAATTGAATTTTATGGTAGTTTCAATATCAATATATATAAAAAACAAGTTGTAAATACCTGGTGGAAATAGTCTTATAAAATCTGGCCGTGGATCTTGGAAGGCTCGTTTTAATGGAAAGATATTATCCACCTGAACACGGAATATACAACCTTCAAATCCTCTTGATGTTTCCGTTGTATCTAAAATAATTAAAATGATATCAATACACAGTGTTGCTTCACTATAAAATATTCATGTATCTGTAAATTATTCTTAAAAAAACCCAGCACCTTCTGGGTTCATTTTCAATTTGCTGGTTTCCTTTAAGAGAGAGAGAGAGAGAAATGGGGTTTAAAATCCACTCGACACAAACTAGGTCATTTCGGGACTAATATATGGTTCAATTTTATTTCAATAATTCGTTTGCGCATAAGGGTCTTTAGCAGTGGGAGGAAACCGGAGGACCCGGAGAAAACCCAGGAGGTTGGACAGGCAACCCTACTCCTTTTCACGTACAACTGGGGAATCGAAACCCGGCCAGTTGACTCAATGACAGACTTTATGATACAGCGCGCGCCTGCTAACCATTCAGCCATCTCCATCCCCCCCCCCCCCGGTTTCCTTTAAGCCTATTTGTTAACCAGGACACAGAAGGTCCTAGAATGCTAGGGGTAATTCGGAACGGAAGGTCTCAGAACACTGAAAATTAACAGGATTTGTAGTCTTATGACTCCAATGCTTCACACTTAATATTAAAATCATCTAACCTCTATTGCATTCACAAGATTTCAGAAAAAGGGGGGGGGGGGGTAACTCAGGAAATGGAAAGTATTAATGCTCTCATGATCCCATAGTATCGGTCACCGAAAACCTCCTAATCTTCAACGTACAGAGGGTCTGGAACCGTTGTCAATAATTGACGAAAAGTTCAATTGCCCATGAGTAACAGTGAGTTTGTTTTTATATGTGGTTGATTATCCAGTATCTTTGGCCAAGTCAAGTAAGAGTTGCACCCCTTCCCGCAATAAATCCCATAATTCTTGTATTAATATAAACAAACATGAATTGTGACGACGAATTAGGATTAATTAAAGAAACATAGATATGGCTCATGAAGAGAGAAATTTTACAGTATAAAAATAAGAGTGTTGGATACTAAACTGGCAATGCAATCAAATGGATTTTCTGAAATGACATTATTAAATTAATTTCATGGGTGCCAATATCTGGTTTTAGGACTAGTTACCTCCCTTAGACTTTGTTTATGATTATATGAAAGACCGGCTAATCTAGACAATAACATACTCTTCTCAAAAGTTGACAACGCATCCAGACTAATATTCGTAGAATATTTTTCTGGATGATAGAGACTATAATGAACCCAGTGCCCTATACCAAATTTTTATAAAAATCTGTAAAACATAGCCTCTATTGCATTTCGAAACAAATTGTTTAAGGACGGTAGGACAAGAGTGACACTTTACGGCCACACAGAAATTTGTAAAAACTAGAATTTAAATACTTACCATTATTGCCAATAAAGAGATATTTAGGATTATCTAAAATGGTATCACTAGAATCTGAGATATCAAAAGTCTTCACACCTGGTGCATAATTATCTACCTGTAAAATAGAAATAAATTAAATTAATTGCCAAGGTGTTAGCTAATATTAAAAAATTAGTGGATATATACTTAAAGAGAGAGAAATGAGGTTGAATGCCCACTCGACACAAGGTGATTTCGGAACTAGCATAAGCTTCAATTTTATTTCCATAATTCTCCTGCGCGTAGGGGTCTTTAGCATTGGGAGGAAACCGGAAGAACCCACAGAAAACCCACGAGGTTGGACAGGTGACCCTACTCCTTGTCACGTACAACTGGGGAATTGAAACCACGCCAGTTGTCTCAATGACAGACCTTATGAAACAACTCGCACAGGCTAACCATTCGACCATACAACTTCCCCTTAATAGGGTTGATAAGGTTGGGAGTTTAGATTCTAAGCCAATAAACATTACTATAACAGCAATTCTTGAGTCGACTTTCTGTTCACACATTGCGGAAGCAGCGACTCCTGTGAAACTGATTAGTCTAGTCCACCTGCGATTTCTATTATACTCCAGGCCCCAGCAACTATACTCCAGGCAATAACTTGCATTTTATTTGCAACTAAGCTTCTTTTGGTGAACGTAAACAAAGAAGCAAGGACAGGTATGTAAACTGTTTTTTGATTGGTTCGTAGAATCAAGCTACGATCGAGGGCAAATAATTTGACTTCATGAAAACCCTGTGGATGGACCTAGAGATTAGTGGAGTAGAATGGATACTGAGAATGACTCTTATTTTTCAAATTCCAACTGATTACTCTGGTTGAAAGCGGGAGCCACGATACGCTGGCTCGCTAGTCTGGAGGTCGGGTGTTCGATCCCTGCATTGGCCGAGAAAGTTCATCCAGACATTCCGGCGTGGTTTCACCTTGTCAGTGATGCAGGACGGGGGGCCTGACAAGGACAGCTGTCTAGTCATTCAGATGAGACGAAAAACCGAGGTCCCGTGTACACATTGGCGTGCACGTAAAAGATCCCTTGACAGTTGGAATTCGATATATAACAGTAAGCCGTAGTGCCACTGTCCGGGCAAAATTTCCATCATAGCACACTGTATCGCGTATGCCCGTCTTCATTAGCCAAGTATAGGAGCAGAACAGTAGAACATTAAACCCCATTTCATTTCATTTATTTCTGGTTGAATGCGATGACCGTTAAATTAAATGCGTACCTGTACAGTTATTTTCTTTCCCTTATTGCTGCGTCTGACGATAACTTCATGTTGCTGTCCGTTACAATAATCTATACCCTGATTAGGTGTGTTTACTTCTTCTCTCTGAAATCCTACATCAATAGCCACACGTACACCACCTGATATAACAAAATAAAGCCCTTAATAATACTCTTATATCGATAGATAGAGAGATGGGGTTTATCTAACGTTCACTTTAACTGGTTCAAACAAGGTCATTTTAGGACTAATATACAGTACCATTTTATTTCAATAATTTTCTTGTGCTGAGGGGTCTTTAGCAGTGGAAGAAAACCCTACTCACTGCCACATACAAACTTAAGATCGGAAATCTTGCCATTTGCGCAATGACAGACCTGTGATCTAAAGTGCATGTATTACTAATACTATTAGGCCACTCGGCCACCAAACCCACTCACACATCTTCCCCTCCCCTTAACTTCATCAGAGATATATACAATAAAATAGTTCAGTTCTATCCAGTTAAACATACATTATAGGAGATTAGATAAAGAGTTGGCAGTTCTCACTAAAATAGTTAAAAACTAGATAATGTAAAGGCAATTAGCTGACAATTTCGGTCAAATTGATCCAGTCTGAGCCAAGAATTTAGCAATTGAATTTTGGGCCTAGCCTTGATCATAATTACTGAAGTCGGTACGATAAAAAACCTAGTCTTGATTATCCATTTTTTGATTTAATCATGAATGAGCATTGAGCAGCAGATTGGATCCTAGTCCAGTAAATATCACAGGCTAGCGATGACATTGAGAGTTGATTATGGTCTGGATAGAGAGAGAGAGAGAGTGAAAAATGGTGTTTAACGTCAACTCGACACAAACTAGGTATTTTCAGGACTAACATATGGTTTAATTTTATTTCAATAATTCGCTTGCGCATAGGGGTCTTTAGCAGTGGGAGGAAACCGGAGGAACCGGAGAAAACCCACGAGAGATGATTATGGTCTGGATAAGTTAATTAATGTCTAATTAATAGTTTATATAACAATTCAGGCCTAAAGAAAGACCTGCAATAAGCAGATTTACCTCTTGTATAATGTATAATGTTTAACTTACCGTTATTATTGACCTCTACAGAGATATATTCGGTATTCTCTTCATTACGAAGCTGTAGTAAGATCCCTTGTTTCAACTTCGTAGAGAAACCAACTCGAGCAAACTGGAAGTCGGAAGCCGACAGACCCTGGATGTCATCAAATTCATATTTCACCTGGAAACTGGTCTGAAGATTTATACCCACCTCTGGAAAATACAACAATATGACTTTTTATAGCGAGAAAAATTTAACGTCCACTCAACACATTTTGGGACTAACATATGGTACAATTTTATTTCAATAATGCACTTGTACGTAGGGTTCTTTAGCTGTGGAGGAAATCAGAGGACCCGGAGAAAACCCACGGGATAGACAGATGACTCTACCCCTTTGTCACATACAAAGAGAGAGAGAGAGATATGGGGTTTAATGTCCACTTAACACAAACTAGGTCATCTCGGGACTAACATATAGTTCAATTTTATTTCAATAATTTGCATGCGTGTAGGGGCCTTCAGCAGTGAGAAAAAAACGGATGACCCGGATAAAACCCATGGATTGGACAGGTAGTCCTTGTCACATACAACCGGAGAATCGAAACCACGCCAGTTGACTCAATAACAGACCTTATGATACAATGCACATGTGCTAATCATTCTATTTGACGATCCCCCCCCCCCTCCTCCTCCCTTGTCACAATAACACCACTTGACTCAAGGACAGATCTTATGATCTGAAGTGCACTTGCTAGACCACTCAGCCACCCCTACCCCCCACCCCCCATCCCCCAGTTAACCAAATAACAACTGATCTTGAGTGTCACCAAGTAAAAATTAAGAGAAGAAAAAATAAAGCCCATACCTCGACCACACATCCAGCCTCTAAATGGTGTATATGAACAATCACATTCATAGCCCGAATACCCTTCTTGACACGTTCCTCCGTTAAAACATGGATTACTCATACATTTACCAACACAACCTGCACAAATAAACATTTCAAAACATCACAAAATATCTAGCTATAGACATTAAACTTTAACCGGTCATTGCCGACTATATTCACCATAACGTTATACAGCTAAGTGGTCACGGTCGACCACAGCAAGAACCTTTTTTATAAGCCGCATTTGAGTATTTAGTTTCATATTTAATTGATATCGCCACGCATGGGTGTCAGACAGGAACCTGTCTTGTCAATGGCATTGAGAAAAACATGTCTTTGTTCAACATTTTTTGACAAGAAACGTAATTTAACGATGTCAGGAAGGTTCAAGATTCTCATAGTGGTTGAAATGCTTATGAATGATTATGACTCGGATTATATCGATGACACCAATTCTGAAGACAATATTTCTGAGGAAAATGATTTAGAATGATTTGCAAATTATAGATCAATTTATCCCTTTCAACTTTTTTATTGGTGTTAAGAGTGTATCACTTATAATTATCCGGCAGTAGTCGATTGAAATAGTCATACAAAATATTTCACTTTAGCCTTTATTTAGCCTGACCACTTGACGTCATGACGTCGACCGGTTAAGGGTTAAAGTCAGGGGCATGAATACTGATTTTGCCCGTGAACTGAGTCGATTTGTATCCTAACTAAAGGCCGATTTATTCTCCGTTCAAAAATTGATCATGCAAAGACTTCGCGATGCTAAAACTTGGGCGCAAGCTGGGCTTTGAAAAACGCAAAGGCTTCGGACATGGATTGAAAGTAACACCAATCATATAATCTGTATATTTCTATCTGCTATTATTGTTGCAAGTTCTCCCACGACCATTGTTTAGTTGGCATAGTTACTTATTTTTCTAGTCTGAACTAGTCTGTGATTGTGTCCCATCACATGACTTTCGGCTTGGAAAAACTCATTTAGGATATGCTTTTAATATACAGTGATCAAATTTTCTGGACCCGTTATTAAAGTAAACAAGGGATTTTTCGCACAATCAGGGGCCATAATTCAGGAAGTTACAATCTGATATGCGCGAATATCAAAAGGAACCACGATCTTTGGGTTATATACATGCATTTCAAGTTTCAACAAAATCAGATGAAAACTGTGATCTCTAGAGTGTCCACCAGCCAAAAACGTGATTTTTCGTACAATCAGGGCAATAATCCATGAACTGAGATCTTTGGGAGATAGACCTATATTTAATGTTTCGTCAAAATCGGATAAAAATTGTGACCTGTACAGTGTCCACAAACAAATTGTGGACGGACGGACAGGGGTGCGTGCATAATACGTCCGCATGAAAATGTTTTCCCAGCAGTGTCCATAAAATCTTTAAAAACAATGTATTATTAACAAGTACATGTTTAATACTCACCAACCGACACACCATAAGTTACCTCCCCTCGTTCAACCATTCCCTTCAAATCTAACAATCTACCATTGACACGTAATCCTCTGATACAACCAACGTAACCATCAGTATTACCAACACTGGATCCTGATAAAATTATAAACATATATATTGTAACTTGACTATTCCTTTGAACTCTTTTATTAGTCGCATCTCACTTCTGATTTCCAAGGCATTTTAGTCCAACCCTTGACTCTCATAATTATATCATACCATAAGAGAGAGAGAGAAAGAAATGGGGTTTAACGTCAACCCGACACAAACTAGGTCATTTCTGGACTAACATATAGTTCAACTGCACGCAGGGGTCTTTAACAGTGGGAGGAAACTGGAGGACCCAGAGAAAACCCACGAGGTTTTCAAGACTAACATAAGGTTCTATTTTATTTGATTAATTCGCTTGCACGTAGGGGTCTTTAGCAGTGGGAGGAAACCGAAGGTCCAGAAAAAACCCACAAAGTGACCCTACTAATTGCCATGTACAGTTCATGTTCCTGAAGCAATGACTGCGAGTTTCACAGCATCTGGCCGTTGCTTGTTTACTTCACAATTCCCGAACTTATAACCACGTTATCTACAGACAGGTGAGCAGTAGCATTCAATCAGAGGTTGTGACATTGCGCCCTCCACGGAAACCTTGACATTGAATGAACCTTGAACTTTGCAACTCGATTATCACAGAAGTAGACATTTTAGCTTGAAACACTGAGACTTGGTATTCGCGACGATCGAGGAATTTGATAGGCTCACAAGTTGGGCTTGTAACCAATCGAAATTAGCGCTGAAATATGTAGGGTATTACGTGAAGGCCTTGATAAGATGTACGTAGTTAAAGCGAGAGAAACTAAATACGAACCTACGACAAGTCGAGAGGTCAAATCCAACATTCGAATCAAATCAGAATCTTCATTTGTAATTTTTTCCGGCTGGTCGTCAATTCTCATCCAAGCTTGTTTACGATTATGTTCCACATGAACTGTGTGCCATGTATCGTCGTTGAGAGGTCCGGGAGATTTGTACGATAATACGACCACGCCATTTCCCACGTTATAACGGAACTGTATCGTGTCCATTTCTAAAAACAAAACAACCAGACAAACTCTCATATTATTTTCAAAACAAGCAGAAGTTAAGATTTAGTTTGTACCATAACTTTTTGTCAAAGGAGCAGAAAATTAAAACTTGTACTATGGAGAATGAAATGAAATGGGGTTTAACATCCTATACTGTTCTGCTCCGACTGGGCTAATGAAGATGGGATTACGTCATACAGTGTGCTATGAGGGAAGGTATTCACAAACAGCTATGCTACGTTCGTCTCTTATTACGAATTCCAACTGTCAAGAGATCTTTTACATGTACATCAATATCTCTTCATTTTTCGGAAAATATCAAATTTTCTGCAGCTTAATCCATATTTTGTAAGCATACTCAAACTAATTTTTTAACATTTTAATTAAGAAATCAAAATATAACAGATTAAAATGAGGCCCATCAAAAGATTCTGTAAAAATCATAGACAGCACTGGCTTATACTGACTATCCGATATAATCGGGGGGGTCAATAATGTCAACAACAAACTTTGGTCATTTCGAGACTAACATATGGTTTATATAGGTTGATAATTTTGCTTGCTAAGCTGCATTTCTTTAAAGAAATTGAAACTGCAAAGGGATCTTATACAAGTCTGGACATAAGACACCCATCACAGACTTCATCAGTCTCAAATTATCACATAACATATATGTTATGCACGCCTGGAAATAAGGCACCTGTCACAGACAGACACCTGTCATGGACAATGTCAGGCACAGATTCAGGCTTTGTCAGGCACAAAAACTATGGTATCTGTCATTTTGTCCGGCACTGATTTGTTTTTTTTTTATTGATATTATTAATACATGTCCGGCACTAAGTTGAAAATGTCAGGTACTATTTCATTAGTGCCTGACCTTTTGTCAGGTACATCTAAAACTGTTATTTCCAGGCCTGTTGTTATGTGATAATCTTGTCGGACAAAGTCCGTGACCAGTGTATTATGTCCAAGCTTGTATATATATGTTATGTAATAATTTGTGTTGAGGTGTTCAAGCTTGATTGTAAAGAAAGTCGAGTAAAAGATAAATTTCTTACGGAAAAGTCTGACTTCTATAAAATCGACGGGTCCAGTATTGTGAATCATTATTCCATCTGAAGTTGTGGTTCGGAACTGGAACCAAATATCTCCGGCATTATCCGCTTCAAATGTTGCAAACTCGATCGTTGCATCAGCTTTACGGAATGTCACCACATTATCGAATAAATCTGAAATGGTTGTTAGCAATTAGAATCATCTACGATATCAAGACTTTCCACTCGAAACAAACTAGGTTGGGACTAACATATGATTCATTGTTATTTCAATAATTCGCCTGCACGTACGGGTCTTTAGCAGTGGGAGGAAACCAGAGGACCAAGAGAAAAGCCAGGAGGTTGAACGAACGACCTTGTCATGTACAAGCAGGGAATTGAAACAACACGCTTGGTGGTTCTTTAACCAAAATGTTAGACAGGCGACCATAATGTCAGTAGAGTTATTCTACGTCGACACACCTCTTGTTCACCCAACCCCAAATTCCACTTTAACAACATCATCAAATTGATATGGACTACGCTTGATCACCCATCAACAAACTCTAGTTTAACCCCAATATCAAACCATCATCAACACATCTCAATCACTCAACCCCAAACTTAGACTTAAACCCCATAATCACCCATCACCCAACTCAAGTTTAACCCAACAATCCACCCATCAAACTTAAAGGACCTAAGTTCGTAACTCAAAATCCTCCAAAATCTTCGACATCGAAAACACGAATTATTGGTCAATTTAAATCAACATTGATGATGTAAACTTACCGGGAAAAGATGAGCTTCTGATATCCGATATTTAAGATAAAATAATTTTTTTAACATTGGTACACGAATCGTGTACCATAATGCGCTTCAGCCCCAGTTGTATTGAGAGACTCGAGGGACGAGGCTAGACACATTGCACCAAATCAAATGGAGTTATGTAGACTAGAATAACTAGACGCTAGAAATTTGCACTCGATTGAGATTGCCGACTTATTTCACCGAACATAACTGATTTGAAATTGGAGTAAAAACGGAAACCATTAAATGTAAATCAGTTTATATACATTCATATTACAGTATTATATGTCTTGCGACCCACTTTTGTGAATTTCTAGGTCCCAAATGTTAGCTCCTTTAAGTTTAACCCCACAATCAAATTGTCGTGAACACCACCTCTATTACCCAACCCCAAACTTCACTTTAACCCCATTATCAAATTGTCGTGAACACCCCTCGATTACCCAACATCACAATTAAATTGTACTCACCATCTCCAGTACATTCTAACTCTCCGACGCGATGGTGAGCGACCTTCCGATCTGTCACGGACCCTGTATCACCGAAATGTAGTTCTATCACGGGAAGATAATCTTTATGCACCAGATAACCTTTGTCCGATTTCTCCGTCTCCAGACCAGCATCACAGTTACACGTCGTACTTCCAGACTCGCAACCCTTCTCCTGTAGACCACACAAACATTTACCGGAACCCGGGGCCGCTCCTCCCCAATAATACATAGGTTGATACGTTCGTCCTACCCACCATCCGTATGATCGAGGTAGATTACTGATAACAGGTGTGTTAATATTTATAGTATTATCTTGATTATTACTGTTGGCCGCTGAAATATAAAATAGTAGGAAATGAAATAAAAAGAGAGAGAAATGGGGGTTTAACGTCCACTCGACACAAACTAGGTCATTTCGGGACTAACACATGGTTTAATTTTATTTCAATAATTCGCTTGCGCGTAAGGGGTCTTTAGTAGTGGGAGGAAACCGGAGGACCCGGAGAAAACCCACGAGGTTGGACAGACGACCCTACTACTTGTCACGTACAACCGGGGATTCGAAACCACGCCAGTCGACTCAATGACAGACTTTATGATACAGCGCGCGCACGCTAACCATTCAGCCATCCAACCCCCCGGTCAGGAAAAGAGAATGTCAGGCAACTAATCAGGCGACTAGCCTACATCCTGTTCTTTGGACAATCGTCAACAGCAAAATGAAATGAAATGGGGTTTAACGTCCTACTGTTCGGCTCCGACTAGGTTAATGAAGACGGGCATACGCCATACAGTGTGCTATAAGGGAAATTTTGCCCGGACAGCGGAAATACGGCCTACGCTTATATCGAATTCCAACTGTCAAGGGATCTTTAATGTGCATGGCAAGGTGTATACAGGATTTCGGCTTTTTGTCCCATCTGAATGGCTAGACAGCTGTCATTGTCAGGCCCTCTATCCTGCACCATTGACAAGGAACTTTCTCAACCAACACCGGGAGCGAACCCACGACCTCCAGGCCAGCGTTTTACCCACTTAGCCAACGTGGTTCCAAATATCAAGAAAGAAACCATCAGGGCTATAGTGGAATATAGAGAGAGAAGAAAAGACCTGCAATAGGTAGATTTAGCTCTTGTATAATGTATGTTTAAATATAAGTATAAATATAAGAGAAAGAAACTTACTTAAAGGTAACAATAATCGTGAATTGTTACAGATATACTCAATATATTGTTGACACGACTGGGCACGCTCAATAACATCCGTTAATTCTGGTAGATCTGTCACGTAATTAAGCATACGAATATACGAGCCCGGTTCCTGGTAGCCATTTACAGTGATCAGATTCTGACTGTCGTGAGAAATGTACGTTATTGTTTTACCATCCGCTGTTGAAATAAAAACAAAATCATATCATGCTACAGTTCTAATGATAATTCTAATGATAATCTAAATGACAGTTCTAATGACAGTTCTAATGATAATCTAAATGACAGTTCTAATGATAACTTAAATAACAGTTCTAATGATAATCTAAATGACAGTTCTAATGATAACTTAAATAACAGTTCTAATGATAATCTAAATGACAGTTCTAATGATAACTTAAATAACAGTTCTAATGATAATCTAAATGACAGTTCTAATTACAATTCTAATGATAATCTAAATGACAGTTCTAAAATAACTGTTCTAATGAAAGTTTATATGACAACTCATATTACAGTTCAAAATGACATCATGCTACAATTCAAAATGACCATTCTAATGACAGTTCAGATACCAGTTCAAAAAGACAATTCTAATGTAAATTTAAAATAACCGCTCTAATGCTAGTTCAAAAAGACAATTCTAATGAAAGTTCGAAATGTCTGTTGTGCGAACAGTTTAAATCCCCAACAGCTTAAAATGACCGTTGTAATGACCGTTTACATCACTGTTTTAAAAACAGCTCTAAATGAACGTTCTTATGACAGCTTAAACAGTAGCAATTTTTAGTAATAACTATATTTATGAGGCTAAAACAATTTGACGTTTAGTTCTTTGGCATCTAGATCAGTGTTTGATCATTTCAAAATATGGAGCCAAAAGCTTTTGAAAAGGGCAACAACTCCCATAAGAAATATGTATCGAACTTATTATAGAACTTCCAGAAGAACTCTATTCAAATTGGGGTGGTTTGAGTTATTATTGACCTACCTGTTTCACATTTTACTGGGAAAGGTTTGAGTGGACCGGAACCATCGGGGTCTATAATCGCTTCTTCCATTCCTTCGATGTTAGAATACAGTTTAAACATGGCACATGACACAGGATAAGCAGCTAAAATACATCAAGTTATGGCACATGATACATGGATAAAAAATAAGGTCAGAAGGTTAAAGAAATGAAATGAAACGGGGTTTAACGTCCTATTGTTTTACATCAATTGGGCTAAGAAAGATGGGCATACAGTGTGCTATGAACGACATTTTGCCCAGACAGCAGCGCTACAGCTTACTTTTATTGATTTTCAACACACTAATGTGCCTATATCTTGTCCCTTGCCAGCCCATCGGTCCTGCACCACTGACATGGGGGAACCATGTGGAAAAATCCTGATGAAATTTCTGAATCAACACAGGGATTGAATACAGGACCTCTGGGTTAGCAAGCCAACGTCTTACTCAAACAGTGAATCCCTTAAAATAACAAGAGATAACTCAACACAAACTAGGTCATTTCGGGACTAACACATGGTTCAATTTCATTTCAATAACTCGCGTCCTCGTAGGGATCTTTAGCAGTGAGAGGAAAGTGGTGAACCCGGAGAAAACCCACGAGGTTGGACAGGCAACCCTACTCCTTGTCACGTACAACCGGGGATTCGAAACCATGGCAGTTGACGCAATGACAGAACTTATAATACAACGCGCACATGCTAACCATTCGGCCATCTAACTCCGTAATAAAATAACAGGTGAGTAGATTAATGAAACAGATGTTTTCAAAACGAAGGGTATCGAAACCACGCCATTTGACTTAGCCCCATTCAGTCACCCACCCCAACCCCCCTTATCCGACATCACATGGTTCAATTTTATTTCAATAATTCGCTTGCGCGTAGGGGTATTTAGCAATGGGAGGTAACCAGAGGACCCGGAGAAAACCCCTGAGGTTGTCCGAAATCAACATACATATATGACACATAGCTCCCTTGTATCCGGTACCGTCACAGCGACAGTAGAAATTATTCCAATCCTGGAAACAAAATCCGCCATGTTCACAGGGGTTAGGAGTACATCTGAAATATAATAAACAAACTATGATTATATGTACGTGAAATAAAATGGGGTTTAACATCCTACTGTTCTGTTCCAACTGGGCTAATAAAGTCGGGCATACGCAATACAATGAGGGAAATTTTTCCTATGGCCTACTCTTATATCGAATTCCAAATGTCAAGGGATCTTTTATGTGCATGTCAATGTATATACAGGACCTTGGTTTTTAGTCACATCTGAATGACTATACAGCTGTCCTTGTCAGGCCCTCCGTCCTGCATCACTGACAAGGGGAAACCACGTCAGAAAATCCTGATGAACTTTCTCTGCCAATGCAGGGATTGAAAACAGGACCTCCAGGCCTCCTTTTTGATATAAAACACGTTGGAAAATCCTCCACAATTTATCTGTGAAATATTCTGAAGTTGAACAAATTGTATTACCTGTCTCGGATGCCACATGTACCGATCGTAGCTTTTACAATCGCATCGGAGCTCAGTTCCTCTATTTCTACTTTACGAGCGGAAACTTCTAAATTTCTGATACATCCCAGGAATCCTGTGTTTAACTTGTACGCACCTGTCGAATAAATCAAATAAATTAAAGATACATTATGTAAGATTTAGATAAAGAGCTGACAATTCTTGTTATAATAGCTCAAAAAATAGATAATGTAAAATGAAAATATCATTCAAATTACTTCGTTCTGAGCCAAGTTATCACTGTTTGTAGTTTTGTCAAGATGTGTGCACAGTGATAACCAGGGCACTGTTATATTCAGAGACTTAGCCTCGTTTTCCCATTTTTAAATTAAATTTTCAAATGGCGAACCATTCTAATCTAGTTAAAATCTTGAGTATCCGATGCCATCGAGAGTTGATTATGGTCTTGTTTTGTTAATAAATATCTAATTAATAGTTTATATAACATTTCAGGCCTAAAGATAGACTTGCAATAGACAGATTTAGCTCTTGTATAATGCATGTTTAAATAATCAATTGAGTACACATTAGCATGGATTAAGTCATAAAAAATTGATATTTTTCAAAAAGTATAATCAACACACGTAGAGCCTCTAAATAGAAACTTCCACAAAATACGCGTCAATCTAAAATTTAATTTTTTCTCATGTAGCTAATGCTAGGTTCTTTCTATCACGATTCGAGCTGTGATTGAAATTGTGGTTTTATTCGCGGAGTAATCATGGTGATCCTATCAGGTCAGTTGTAGCAATCGTGTTGATTGTATCGAAACGTATACGAACGTATCTGCACGTACCAGATCGTGGACTAGATAGGGACAATCCTATGAATATACAACAAAAACTATACCTATGTAGTAAGTGTTTCCTGACTGGATGTCGAGGACTCTATTTGATACCTTGACGTTCCTGTCTACTGTACAATTGACTTTTGTTCGATCAATGTGGAGGGAGAAAGAATGCCAAAGACCGTCTGTAAAACTTCTTGTGGTACTTAAAACATCAGCTGAAAATATATTTTATATCGGGGAATGAAAAACAAAGCAGGTTTCAAAAATATGTTGGGTATTTTTCAAAGGATACTGACCACATGGGGTGCGATGCATGACAAGGAACACATGAAGTGGACATGATGTGAAATGCATGACAAGCTGACGCATGACATGAGATACATAATGGGGTCCATCAAATGGACACAAAACCAGACCCAACTTTTCTAGAGTAATCAGTTGGCCGTTGGGGCATTTTCGAGATATTCGGGGTCAAAGGTCAAATGGGTTCATTTGCATTGAAAGTGAATGCGCAGTCATTCTTATATCATGAAAATAAGCTGATAATGATCAAAAGTAATCACACTTTCAATAAAAAATGTAAACTTGCTAAATTCACCTTTGTTCTTTGTGACCCCCAGAGGTCAAAAGGTCACATTTCCGTTTTAACACTAGCAAGATTTAAAGTAATAATTTAAGTGTCAGCGTAAAATACAAAAACCAAAGCGAAACCTGTTCTAATTAAAAATAGGAAAATTTAAAATTTATCTTTAGACATCTCAGCAACCCCAACTCCATTTTACATATGGGAGTCATGGTGACTCAGTGAGTAAGAAACTAGCTTGCTTAAAGGAAGTCCAAGGTTCGATCAATTTCTGTCCAAATAAAAAAAAAAAGCGATGTACTCACTGTTTCTCACGACGTCCTCAATAACTTGAAATGAGGTGGAAACGATTTTATAGGAAATGAAACCGTTTTCATCCAGCTGAACCTGTAATATATAAAAATATAACATCAGCCGGATTTATAAACAAACATCTATAATAGAAATATGTAGAGAAGCTACCCTTATAACCAGCTTCTCTACTCATTTCGTCGTCTTCCTGAACCCTTTATGTATCACTGAGATCCAAGTTCAGATGTCCTCCTATTACTTGTCTCACGGGGGGGGGGGGGGGGGGGGGGGGGGGGGGGGGATGGCTAAATGGTTAGCGTGCGCGCGCTGTATCATAAAGTCTGTCATTGAGTCGACTGGTGTGGTTTCGAATCCCCGGTTGTACGTGACAAGGAGTAGGGTCGCCTGTCCAACCTCGTGGGTTTTCTCCAGGTCCTCCCACTGCTAAAGACCCCTACGCGCAAGCGAATTATGTAAATAAAATTAAACCATGTTAGTCCCGAAATGACCTAGTTTGTGTCGAGTGGACGTTAAACCCCATTTCTCTTGCTCTCTCTCGTTTTGAGATGTGTATATTAGAACTTACCGAGACATAACTACCAACTGCATTGCACGGATGATAAACCAATAAACCATTTGTATCGTGGGTTCGGAACTCAAACGCCACACGAATCGGCTCCGTCGATGATCCAGGAACAATCAACTGAGATTCCGAACTTGGGAAAGAAATAGGAATATCTGAACTAATCTGAAAAACAAAATACACAGAAAAAGATTATTTTGAATTAATTTCATGTTTTCAGGGGGGAGGTTGGGGGGGGGGGGGGGAGTGGGGTATGAGAGGTACGTGTGATGGCTCAGTGATGTATTGGTGCTGGCCAACTAACAAGATCCGGGGTTTGATCCTGGGTGTTGGCTCAGATTTCCCAGTCTGCTTTCCCTTTCAAGGGACTGGCAAGGAACAGAGTCTAATCATTTGGATGGGACAAAAACCCTTAACAGTTGTAATTGACAGTTGTCCAAGGAATTACAGTCTGATATGCGCCAATGTTGAAAGGAATTGAGATCTTTGGGTTTGAAACATATGTTTTAAGTTTCATTGAAATCGGATAAAACTTGTGACCTCTAGAGTGTCCACAAGCTAAAGACATAATTTTTTGCACAATCAGGGGCCATAATCCATGAAGTTACAGTCAGATAAATGCCAATATCTCAGAAACCAAAAACTTTGGGAGATAAACCTATATTTCAAGTCTCATCAAATTCGGATAAAAATTGTGACCTGTAGAGTGTCCACAAACAAAATGTGAACGGATGGACATGCAGGGGTGAAGACAATATACATCCACATGAAAATGTTAGAATTTCTTAAAATAACTTACACCACAATTAAATCCAACTGTTCCTTCACGAGTTATCATCGGTGATTCACCCAGATGAGCATCAACCAATAATTTACCTCCGTTAAAATCTACATTTTCTATACAACCAATGAAATTATACTTGACTTCAATACCATCCAGGGTAAAGTATGGAACACCACCAATATAAATCTGTAATTATAGTGAGATATTATACAAGTATGAATATTAAACATACATTATGCAAGAGCTAAATCTGTCTATTGCAGATCTTTCATTATGCCTGAAATGTTATCTAAATTATTAATTAGACATTAATTAACTTATCCAGACCATAATCTTGATGTCATCTTATGTGTCGGGTTTTCACTGGACTTGAATCCGATCTGCTGCTCGAGATTATGTTTTTTACCATACCGACTTTAGTAATGATGATCGAGGCTAGTCGAAAATTCAATCGCTAAATTCTTGGTTCAGAGTGGATCAATTTGACTGAAATTTTCAGCAAATTCCTTTTAAATTATCGAGTTTTTAACTATTATAGTGACAACTGCCAGCTCTTTATCTAATCTCCCATAATGCTGTTTATTCATTTTTTACAGTGTTTATACATTAAGTCAGTTTATGTGGTCTGTGGCATTTCATTACCATATAAAAGATACTTGAAATACAGATATTACGTCACCCCTTGTGTGGGCGTACAAATATTTCAAAAAATGTACAGGCAATGTGCCAAGCGTACATTATTTATACTAAATAAAATATTAGACTCGGTTGGCGATTTCATTAAAATGCATGTGTGGGATAGTGTCTGTATTTTTAGTTGTTTAATGACCTTGACCAAGACATTTTGTAATATATTGAGACAACACTCGGCCTGATGTCCTTGTACAGTATAATACAGAGAGAGAGAGAGAAATGGGGTTTAACGTCCACTCGACACAAACTAGGTCATTTCGGGACTAACATATGGTTTAATTTTATTTCAATAATTCGCTTGCGCTAGGGGTCTTTAGTAGTGGGAAGAAACCCGAGGACCCAGAGAAAACCCACGAGGTTGGACAGGCGACCCTACTCCTTGTCATGTACAACCGAGGATTCGAAACCACGCCAGTTGACTCAATGACAGACTTTATGATACAGCGCGCGCACGCTAACCATTCAGCCATCCAACCCACCCAGTATAATACAATAATCTGATTAAAACACAGATCCTATTTCGTTTTGTTTTTTATAGTTCAAACTTTCGTTTTACTTGTCTTTACTACACTAGGATCTGGAATAGTTGTTATCCTTGACATGTTCTAGATGAAGTGAGGGATTAGCCCATGAAACGGTCTGTTACGGTGAGTTCTTAGCGTGCGATGCACGGAACTGTGGGTAAACCACTAGAAATGTCAATGCTGATTGATTAAGCAAACTTCTGAAGTCATAGGGTCAAAAGCTGCTCGTATGACCTCTGACGCGACCTCCCAAAACAACAGGTCAGATCTTCATGTAGTGTGGACGTAGTGTAGGCCATAAAAATATTATAATGCAATAAAATAAACAAAAATCTGAAATTACTTACAAATTTATCGAGATCCAATCTATAAAACAATCCTTCTGTTCGGACTTCATTAACCAGACGATCCACAACGACTGTCAACTCATGTTTCTGTCGTCGGATAACGACGTCATGCCAGTTGTGGTCATCCAATAAACTGCCACCAACAACAACAGTTCTACCTCGGCTGAGTTGTGTAGAACCTGAATGTATAGACAATTGGAAACAGAAACTGCATATAGAGGGTATATTACCGACGTCTTCCCCGAGTATAAAATGAAATGAAATGGGGTTTAAAGTCCTACTGTTTTACTCCGAACTGGGATAATGAAGACAAGCATACCCCATAAAGTTTGCTATGAGGGAAATTTTGCCCGGATAACGGAACTACGGCCTACTCTTATTTTGAATTCCAACTGTCGCGTGTTCGATCCCTGCGTTGGTTGTGAAGTTCATCAGGATTTTCTGGCATGGTTCCCCCATTTGTCACAGGTGCAGGACCAAGTGCCTGGCAAAGGACAACATATAGTCGTTGGGATGGTATGAAAAACCTATTCGATATCAGAGTAGGCCATAGTGCTGCTGCCCGGGCAAAATTTCCCTCATTGCACACTGTATGGTGTATGCCCGTCTTCATTAGCCGAGTCGGAGCAGAACAGTAGGACGTTAAAACCCAAATTCATTTTGATTTCTAGTAAGGGTAACTATTAACGATGGCTATATTTACCTAAATCTTGTTTAAAGTATAAAAATCCTCTCCTCATCTCCAACATGATAAAATCACCTTGGTTACCGCTAGCGTAAAATAAAACCCCATCGGCTCTATTTGTTTTAAATCGTAATTCTAATTTATCACTTTCTGATTGGACGGCTTGTTGACTTATATCATACTTGAGGAAACCACTTCCGCCAAATGATGCTACGTACGGTTCTAAAATAAAACAAAAAACATTCATGATTGCAAGCTGTTCTAATTTATTTTCTTTCTCTTCTTAGGTAGGGCAGGGTAGGGTCAGGTCAGGGTCAAGGTCATAGTAAGTCAAGGTCAGCCTAAAGTAGAGTAGGGTAGGGTGAGGAGAGATAAGGGAAAGGAGAAGGAAGGGTTACTGTGGAGTAAGGGACGGATAGGGTAGGGTAGGCTAGAATGGAGAGGGTAGGGTAGGGTAGAATGAAGAGGGTAGGGTAGGGTAGAATGGAGAGGGTAAGGTAGAATGGAGAGGGTAGGGTAGGGTAGGGTAGAAGCTAGAGCAGACTAGAAGGGGGAGGAGAGCGGAGGAGAGGGGAGGAGAGGGTAGGGTAGGGTAGGGTAGGGTAGGGTAGGGAAGTATAGGGTAGAAGGAAGAGGGTAGGGTAGGCTTAAGCTTGGGTGAGAGTAGAGTAGACTAAGGATAGGGTGAATGGTAGGATACGTATTGGCGGGGGGGGGGGGGGGGTTGAGTGACAGCACCTTACCCAGTGAGTCACAGTGGCTCCACTTAACTTAAGAGACTCAAACTACTTGATGTAAGCTTGGTTTCAGCTGTTATTTTCATTTTATTCCATGTCTATTAGAATTTAAAGTTTGTTAATCTCAGGTTCCAATACTTCGTGACTGTTCGTTATTTTACCAAGAGATTATATAACTTACTGAAGAGACAACCGTAGATTTCAACTCTCAAGGATATAAACATATTCCATCTCTGTGGATTAAATCGCACGTATCTTGCTGTTATTGGGTAACGCAGCGTATTCTTACGCTCTTGGAATCCATTATCATTACCAGTAAACATCTAAAATAACAAAAATACACAAAAGAAGAAATAACATTTCAAATCATAATAATTTATAATTTTCTAACACTAGAACATGGAAATGAAATGAAATGAAATGGGGTTTAACGTCTGACTGGGCTAATGAAGACAGACACATTCAGTGTGCTATGAGGGAATTTTGCCAGGGCAGTGGCACTATGGCCTACTCTTATATCAAATTCCAACTGCAAATGGATCTTTTTGATGGGACCTCAAATTTCCGTCCCATCCGAACGACTAGACCACTGAAAAGGGGAAACCACACGAGAACATGGTAAAATAACATAAGGATATCATCATTTACGATAAATGATAATTGACTCAGCCCTTCAGGAATAACGTCAAAAGGTGATGCCTTCTATTTTTGAAAACATTAGGTGAAATGAAATGGTGTTTAACGTCCTACTGTTCTATTCCAACTGTGCTAATGAAGAAGAGCATATGCCATACAGTCTGCTATAAGGCAAATTTTGCCTGTACAGTGGTGCTACGACCTACACTTATATCGAATTCCAACAGCACTGTTTTAAAGATAATATGTCCATTTATTAAGTGCCATATTACTAAAATTAATGGTTCATTTGATATGAATGATGTATACAAAGCATACCTCTGGAATACCGTATTCATTTGTATAAATTCTCCAGGTGTTCTTATCATCAGAAAATTCCAGGAAATATTCGGTGACATATTCGTCACTTCCACGGCGACCTTGAGTAGCTACACTTGTAACTATGTAACGATCACCAAGGTCAACACCGAGAAATTGCTGTGAATTCTGGGTACCTGCTGTCCATGCACCTGTAATGATATTCAATTATGAAAGGTCAAAGGTTATACAATAAATAACAACACTGATAATTTTAAAGCTCAAACGGTGGCAAGTGTGCGTGCTGAATGGTTTAATGTGTGTGCGTGAAGCCATAGGTCTGTCATTGCCATGGTTTCAATTTTCCGCTTGCATGTGACTAGGAGTAAGGTCATCTGTCCAACCTAAGTGGGTTTCCTCTGGGTCTTTCAGTTTAGTCCCACTGCTTAAAGGGGTTTTCAACAAGGTTTCCATAAATCTTAAATATATATTGATAAATAATCCCCTCTGTAACACAAGCAAAAAAGTTTTTGTAAGCGAGAAATTAATTTTTATTAAACCGAAGTGACATAGTTGGTTCAACACGCTCACTCGGTTCTATAGTAAGCATACAGATTTGGCATAAGTTTACTGCTGTATTGTGTTCACGCGTCGTCCTTTGGCCAAAAATCTGATCAAATGGGTTGTTTATTAGGATATTATAAACACGAATTTATGGGGTTTTTTAACGTTTAGTACACAAAGCCGTCGCGTAAATTCACTCAAACTGAACAGTACGCTGTGCCTCAATTCACGCCACATGGCTAATTGTTTACATCACGTGGTTTAATTGACAGCTTGCAAGTGAGAGATATTTCATCTGCTTGAATGTTTTTGTGCGTGCTGAGTCTGCTGACAGTGTTTTTATTTACTTCAACGGACTTGTGGCACATATATATATATTCAAATAAATATATAAATTTCCAAAATATGTCAACGTCAGACACCAACGTATTGGAATATAAAATAACTCTTCTATAGGTCTACAGTAATGTCGTATAAACATTTGAGCCCATGCAGCCATTCTCAAGAGGAAATGGAAGAAAAAGGGAAAAGTCGTTCACGTCGACATTATGTGCCAAAATGCACTATATGTCTCACATGCCCATAATTTTGATCAGTTTATGTTGAAAAACGCTGTCAGCACGCACAAAAACATCGAAGCAGACGAAATACATGTCACTTGCAAGCTGTCAATCAAACCACGTGATGTAAACAATTAGCCATGTGGCGTGAATTGAGGCACAGCGTACTGTTCAGTTTGAGTGAATTTACGCGACGGCTTTGTGTACTAAATGTTAAAAAAAACATAAATTCATGTTTATAATATCCTAATAAACAGCCCATTTGATCACATTTTTGGTCAAAGGACGACGCGTGAACACAATACAGCAGTAAAGTTATGCCAAATCTGTATGCTTACTATAGAGCCCAGTGAGCGTGTTGAACCAACTATGTCACTTCCGGTTTAATAAAAATTAATTTCTTACTTACAAAGACATTTTTGCTTGTGTTACAGAGGGGATTATTTATCAATATATATTTAAGATTTCTGGAAACCTTGTTGAACATCGTTGGTCTTCCCCTTTAAGACCCCTATGTGCAAGCCAATTATTGAAATAAAATTGAACCAAATGGTAGTCCCGAAATGACCTTGTTTGTGTCCAGTGGTCATTAAACCCCATTTCTCAGTGGGAGGAAACTGGAGGACCCGGACAAAACCCACGAGGTCGGACAGGAGACCCTACTCCTTGTCACGTACAACCAGGGATTCGAAACTGGAACGGGCAAAGAAGAGGCTTTGAGAAACTTCAATGCCAGTCGAGACTTCAGGTAGGTCAAAAAAACCTTGGATGAGATGAGAAGAAGAATGGGGATCTTATAAACCCAGATCTTCACCTGTTGGAGGTTCAGGTATAAACACTGATCTTCACCTGTTGGAGGTTCAGGTATAAACCCAGATCTTCACCTGTTGGAGGTTCAGGTGAGATTAGAAACCTTGAATGGTCCGACGATTTGGGATTTTTCAAACCCATCTTTTCACGTGTCGGAGGGGGGTCGGTCAACAATAAAAGTGTTTTACCTGAAGAATCACCAAGCCTGGCAGCATGAGGTGGACGTTTTTTGTTAGAATCTGTAGACCAGAATGCTGAGTCTGGAATTCTTCCTGATGAGACACCTAATGGTTCCTGATAAGCAGCACGACATTCATCATATTCATATATTTCACCTGAAATAATAAATACACATATTTTATGTAGATATATTTCTTTTCTTAATACTTTTGATGGCCTCTAATACGTGAAGATCTGACAAGTTGTAGTAGAAGGTCGCATCAAATGAAATGAAATGGAGTTTAACGTCCTTCTGTTTTGCTCCGAATTGGGCTAATGGAGACGGGCATACGCCATACAGTGTGCTATAAAGGAAATTTTGCCCAGACAGTGGCACTACGGCCTACTCTTATATCAAATTCCAACTGTCAGGGGATCTTTTACGCGCATGCCAATGTGTACATGGGGCCTCAGTTTTTCGTACCATCCGAACGACTAGACAGCTGTCCTTGTCAGGCCCTCCGTCCTGCATCACTGACAAGGGAGAACCACGCCGGCAAATCTGGATGAACTTTCTCGGCCTATGGAGGGATCGAACACCCAACCTCCAGGCTAGCAAGCCAGCGTCTTACCCACATAGACACCGTGATCGCCCCCCGAGACAAAAAAAAAGAGGTCCTGTGTACACACTGGTGTGCATGTACAGAACCCTTGGCAGTTGGAATTCGAAATAAGGGTAGTTTGTAGCACCTATGTCGAAGCAAAAATTTCCATATATAATAATTTTCAAATTTATTGTCCAAATTTTCTTGAGAATATGGACAGGATGGATATGGACAGCTGTCTAGTCATTCGGATGGGAGGAAAAACCTAGATAACACTGGAAACTGATATAAGAGTCGGCCATAGTGCCACTGTCCAGACAATATTATTTCCCTCTAGCTCACTGTATGACGTATACCCATCTTTATTATCCCGGTCGGTGCAGTATAGTTGGACGTTAAACCCCATTTCATTTATTTTATTTAAAACAAATATACAATATGGAAAATTTTAGACAATAAAACCACTTAATATTCATCCCTTACAGTTGTAAATTCCATATTTCTGAGTCATAATTGTTAAGATTACAAAATGTCCAGATGATTACATCTTTTAAAACAAGAAAACACCTGTAATTGTTTACCTGTTCAGGTGTAAGTTAATTACAATTTATTATCTTTGTTATATCTCATGTTAAACGGTTTGACAAAACAACACAAGATAAAGAAGAAAGGGGTACCTGATTGTTTATTAGTGCATATAATCATTGGAAGCCATCTTGTTTATTTGTAATGTGGGTCACCTCAGGTGTACGATTTACCTGTGCGGCAATAATTCTTTGATCTTTACAATAAAATAACAATAAAATAGCCTTATACTTACGCGATCTTTCTGCCGTCGTAAATTGAAAGATCACCGCTAATAACGGTAAGAAAATCAACTCTATCCTCATTTTCCCACCTGCTATTCCGACATGTTTTAAAAGTTGACCCTTTCTTGATGTCACGTGACAACTAGAATATTTGTCACTGGTTTGTCATGCAGGTATCTGAGGAAAAGGGAGACTAATCCATTTAATGTTCACCGTTTCCGTCATCGTTCACACTAAAAGCTCCAGCTTTGGTGTCTTGTCGTTAGGGTGGGACGACAAACAGAGGTTCCATGTAAACTTGGCGTGCATGTAAAAGAACCGTTCATAGTTGGAATTTAACATAAGAGCAAGGGGGTGGATTTGTCATGTCTTTTTTTTTTGGGTGGGGGGGGGCCGACGAACCCTGGAGTACCTTTCATTACCAAACCAAAATAGTAATTACGAACAGTTTACCAGTGTTATTTCGATGAAAGCTTTAAGTAGGGGTAATATGATGACGATATGGTAAAATTGACTACCTACAATTAAGGAGGAAGAGATCGTGAAGATGAATTACTGTGGCGAGACCCAAAGGCAGTGGTTAGATAGCCTTCAGAACTGGACATTCATGTGGATATAAACATGAAAATCTGTCCTGGCGGTCAAAATCATGGGGGGGGGGGGACAGGGACCGTAAATCTACGCCCATGGATAAGAGTAAACCGTACTAGCTTCGCTGTTTTGGCAAAATTTATCTTGTAACATAGATCAGTGCTGGATAAACTATTTAGCAAAATAAGCACGTGCTTTAGGGCATCATGGTTTATGGGGGCACCACAGAATGTCTGCTTTGTTAGATGCCAGATTTAAAATATTTAATTTAAAAATTAATTAATAACTTTCGATTACCGGTAGTTTTTCATTGTTTTTGACTTTCCATACTGTTACCTGGTTGCGCAATTACCAGTGACGTGTATAAAATGCGAGAAAAAAAATCTTTATTAGCCTATATATTTGTTTACATTTTGAATTACATATTTATGTAAGGGCGTATAACTCTATTTTGTTTAACCTTGAAATAGACAAAATTGGTTCTAAAAGCACATATTAATGTAATATGAATGTATGTAAAGTGATTTATATTCAATCTTTGAAAAAAAACATTGTAATTTCCAATCAATTATGTTCGATGAAATACGTGAACAGTTTAGAACGAGTGCATTCTACAGGTTTTAAAAATTATTATTTTGCCGTTTGTGAATCAGCCTTTACTAATTACTTCCACATTGTATTGTAGTATATTCAGTCAACCTGAATATATAAATATTGTTTATATAAAAAAAAAGGATTGAATTCTAAAATATTTTTTTTGCAAAACTTGTGTAGAATCTGCGTCCCAACAGGAATATGAAAACAATGGATCAAAGGATCCGATACGGGAGTGTCCGTCACTAGATATATATATATATTTATTTCATCTCTAAGCAAGAAAACGTTTATATTTTCACTCATGCTATGCATTCGTGAAAATATAAGTTTTCTTGCTTCTCGATGAAATAAAATATGTTATTCACTCTAAAACGACAAATATCCTCTATATATTAAAGATAAATAAAAGTGACACTAACACTGTTCTCATCGTGAATAGGGGGTGGGGGTTGGATGGCTGCGCTTTATCATAAAGTCTGTCATTGAGTCAACTGGCGTGGTTTCGAATCCCCGGTTGTACGTGGCAAGGAGAAGGGTCGCCTGTCCAACCTCGTGGGTTTTCTCTGGGTCCTCCGGTTTCCTCCCACTGCTAAAGACCCCTACGCGTAAGCGAATTATGTAAATAAAATTAAACCATGTTAGTCCCGAAATGACCTAGTCTGTGTCGAGTGGACGTTAAACCCCATTTCTCTCTCTCTCATCGTGAATAATATCTGACGACGAAAACAGTGTTAGTGTCGCTTCTGTTTCAGGCTGGGGGAGGGGGACCTACCCTGGAAGAATAACCTGTTTCAGGCTGGGGGAGGGGGACCTACCCTGGAAGAATAACCTGTTTCAGGCTGGGGGAGGGGGACCTACCCTGGAAGAATAACCTGTTTCAGGCGGGGGGAGGGGGACCTACCCTGGAAGAATAACCTGTTACAGGTTTAAAGGAAAATTTTCAGAAGAATAACTCCAAATTTCCCAGTATATATCCAAAGCCGCCTCCGACTTTCTGACCGCAAGTTATTCCGGGCATAGAATATACCCAAAGATCAAAGAGATTTACCGTTACATTTAAACATACTTCAGTCCTTCCTTCCCCAGCATGACCTCAGTGACCCAGCCTCGTGCTTTATCCTACACTGATGGATGGATGGATAACGGTTGGTTTCAACAGAAATCAATCGACTTTCGAAGCAGCATTCGTCGGACACCAGAAATTTAACTTTCACAAAAACAGACCTTATGATACCCAATAATTACTGTTTAGACATTGTTATTGCACAGATTTTAAATTTTAATCCAACAGTCATTTACGATTCTCGAACAATTGACGAAACAAATAATGTCGCACAAAGCAAAGTGACTCCAGACAAAATGTTTTATAAAACATAGTCAATTTTGTAGAAATTCGCCGTATAAATTAAAACAATGCAAATTTAGTGTCTTATTAGCATATTAAAGGCTCAATACCACTCTTGTTGTAACTGCATATGTCCCAATCTTTATTCTGGTCAACAAATTGTACTATTTAACAATATTCCAATTAATTGATGATACAAATTTCATCTTAACACACCTAATTTATAAAATTGGAAAAATTCAACTAAATGATTTGAAATGCCTACGTAAACCTTTTCAAATGTGACTTGGATTTAAAAATATTTTTGAACCCTCTGGACAAGTAAAATAGGATTTAATGGATAATTTACACAACAGGTAGGACACTATCACATCTAGTACTTAGAATAAGGCTAATATTTATTTACTGGAGCTGTCAAGCCAGCAAGAGTGTTATTGTCCCTTTAAAGGCAAAATATTCCCCCCCCCCTCCCATATATTCTACTAACGATCATGGTCGTGGTGAATTGCCCCTCCCCCACATCAACTCTCTTATAAAGCAATACAGGTGCCGACGGGCATTATTTTAGGTAAGTGCTCTAAATAAAAGTTGTGTGAATACATAAGATCATCTTTATATCAACATGATCACATTTCCTGTCAAATTTTTTTTTTTTAAACAATAATTTTACTCGGTTTGTCTGAATGGGATTGGGGAACAGGCTGAGCCTATTTAAAACCCCTCTCCCCTTCTTGTCAATTGTAAAAGGTACCATTCTGCCCAACCTGTTTATGATACTCTTAGCGTAAACAGGTGGGTTGGATGGCCGAATGGTTAGCGTGTGCGCGCTGTATCGTAAGGTCTGTCATTGAGTCAACTGGCATGGTTTCGAATCCCTGGTTGTACGTGACAAGGAGTAGGGTCGCCTCTCCAACCTCGTGGGTTTTCTCCGGGTCCTCCGGTTTCCTCTCACTGCTAAAGACCCCTACGCGCAAGTGAATCATTGAAATAAAATTGAACAATGTTTGTCCCGAAATGACCTAGTTTGTGTCCAGTGGACGTTAAACCCCATTTCTCTCTCTTAACATAAACATTGCACAAGCTATCGAGGCCAATGGTTGACGCCGTGTGATGTGACGTCAGACATAAAATTGATAACCTTTGTGAAACATTGATACCGTTTTGTTCCACTGGGCTCATGAAGACAGGTAGACGCCATACAGTGTGCTATGAGGGAAATGTCTGGACAGCAGTGCTACAGCTTTTGTATTGAATTCTAACTTGCGGAGGATCTTTTAGGTGCAACAACTATACCTTGTGCCATGGCAGACCCTCTGTCCTGCACCACTGACAAGGTGGAAGCGAGAAATGGAGTTTAACATCCACTCTACACAAACTAGGCCATTTCGGGACCAACACATGGTTCAATTTTAGTCCATTAACACACTTGCATGTAGGGGTCTTGAGAGAGAGAGAAATGAGGTTTAACGTCCACTCGACACAGACTAGGTGATTTCGGGACAAACATATGCTTTAATTTTAATTCAATAATTTACTTGCGCGTAGGGGTCTTTAGCAGTGGGAGGAAACCAGAGGATACGGAGAAAACCCACACGGTTGGATAGGCAACCCTACTCCTGGGGATTCGAGCCAGTTGACTCAATGACAGGCCTTATGATACAGCACGCACATGCTAAACCTTCGGCCATCCAACCCTCTAGGGGCTTTTATCAGTGGGAGGAAACCAACCAGGTTGGATAGGTAACCCAACTCCTTGTCACACGCTACCGGAGAATCAAAACAATGCCAGACCTTATACCGCACACACATGCTAACCAATTTTACCATTCAGCCATCCAACCCCCTCAATGTGGAAACACGCCCGGAAGAATGTTTTCAGCTAACAAAGGGATTGAACAAGGGGCCACAAAGGTAGCTAGCCAACATCTTAGGCATTGGGGCTCCTATATGCATGCCAATGTGTACCTGAAGGGATTTTTGCATTCTTTTTAAATTTCCAGTCTTCAAGAGTTAACCTGCAAGCCAAGTTGCCAAATTCACAGGTGAAAATCAAATTATCATTGGGACCAGATTCTCATCAGGAGCACTTTCCTTGTCAACATTTTAGAGCATCGTGGCAGCACTCTACAACCTAATTTGTGTTTGGGTACATATCCCGCAAACCGCATCAAATTTCCAGAATAAGGCCCAAGATACTTGCTTTGTTGCCAAATCCTAAGTCGCAAGTTTACAACCAAACCATATCCCCCCCTTCACTCAAGATAGTTGCTTTGTTGCAAACTCCTCAGTCACAAGTTAAAACGAAAAAACAATTGAGTGTTTTTTTAAATTCAATTTTATTGAGAAAAAAAGTTATTTTACATTTTTACATAAAAAAAAAAATCTTTTATGTATTCACATTATTTTTTTTCTTTCCAAAAAAAAACAAGAAAACACAAATATTCTTCAGACCAGTCACTGCTAGTCCGACATACTCTGGTTATTATATTATACATACATGATCATAAACATCATCCTAAAATCAATTTAGGTCAAAACGGAGGCGGTGGGGGCGGCTGGGGGGCGTGAGATTGGGGTAGGGGAGGGGGGAGAGGGGGCATAGTTCCTAGATCCGAATCAAGTAAATCCATATCAAATATATTTGTCATTGACGGCTGTGGTTGGTGATTTGTCTGCAGCTTTTGGATCTGGTATTCTTGCTGCGCGATCAGATGTTGGATTTGTGCCTGCAAGACTTGGGGGTTAACGTTACCAGTAGAAACGTTTGACATAGCGCCCCCGTTCGTATTCATGGCTTTCACGCCAGCCATAGAATTATCAGGATATGTGCCCGCCATATTATACCCGGTATTAGACATGTACTGTGGATGCGGGTAGGACCCGGAATGCCCAGTATGTGGATAACTTTGATCAAAAGATGTGTTTAAATTCCCTGGTCCTTGTTTGGCCGATAGAACGTGGGAAGAGGAAGGTGGGAGGCTTGATTTCGTCTGAAGGTGGAGGGCCGGGTGTTGGGAATGGTGGGAGGAGGGGGGTTGAGGAGGAGAAAATATACTGCGATCTTTTTTAGAGGAGCTATTTGGAGTTTTTACATGTTGATTTAAATTTAAAGCCGGCGATTTCATCGAGGATTTCACACTTCCCCATAACGATCTGTCCGAATTTGGTGTCCCTTCATTATATGATTTATTTTTAGACATACGATCGGAACCGCCGTTTCCAGCGCTCGTCATTTGTGACAATCCCATATGATACATATTTTGTCCACCACTACTGGTGGCGACGGCACCACCAGGTAGGAATAAGTCCGAATGATTAATTGTACCAGTCGAGTCATTAGTCAAAGGATGCGTTTCACTACGACGATGTTTAGAATATCTTTCTCCAACGTCTAACATCTCGTTATCAGATTGGTGTGGTCGTTTTAAAACTTTAGAACTCGTCGCATCCACAGATTTATTTACACATTTATCGTCTTTGTTCGATTTTATCGTCATTTTTAACGGTGAATCGTGTTGTCGTTTCACATCCGGACGTTGCTGTTTCGACTGATCTTCCCGTGAGAAATGATGTAAGCCGTCGTAAGCAGATTGGGTTGCCTTTCTTTCAGCATCAGCTCGTATGTGTTGATTGTGTGATCGCTTGACATCACCGTTGCCGTGGGATTTATTACTGGCACCTGTTGAACTACTACTACTGGCACTTGAAGATGACGTCTGACTGTGATGGCCGCCAGACATGCGTTCTTTCTCTTTTCTCTCTTTATAATCTTTATTATGTTTATAGTCTTTTAATGTCATTGCCACATGTGGAGCGGCTTTACCCTCCGATCGGGATGTCGAGGCGGACGATGCACTTTGGGATCGCGACGCACCGTTGACGTCATCAGACGATTTACTCGTTTCGTTTATTATCGACTGGGAATCTTCAAATAAATTACGCGAATGGCTGCCACCTTCCTGTTTGACACTTTTTGATGATTCTCCTTTACTGGATGATCCGGCCTCAGATTTTGACAATTTATCATCTTCGGCACCACCTTTACCAGACTGAAAATACACAACAGAAAATACAGTCATACAAAAAGAGAGAGAGAGAGAGAGAGAGAGAGAGAGAGAGAAAGAGAGAGAGAGAGAGATTGCAGCACTAACATAGCAGTTGGTGGAAACCAGAGGACCTGGAGAAAACCCACGAGGTTGTATAGGCCAGTTGACTCAATGACAGACCTTATGATGCAGTGCACCCGTGCTAACCATTCGGCCATCCAACCCTGCCAAGACTAAAACATTCTAGATAGAATCAGCATACTCTGCCTTGCTTATGACACCCACAGATAAACAAAGCAATTTAAGGTTTTGATTAAAAAAAATTGAAGTTTGTGGGATAACACCTGGCCATGAAATAACTCACAGAAGTTTGTGGGAGAACAGCTCATAGAAATGAAATAGGGTTAACATCCCCACTCTCTACACTGACTGGGCTAATGAAGACGGGCATATGCCATACAGTGCGCTAAGACGGAAATTTTGCCTGGACAGTGGCACTATGGCCTACTCTTATATCGAATCACAGCTGCCAATTAGCCATCGTGGCTCCCAACGGTTTTAGAAAGAGTGTCCATTACAGGACTTTTGTGGCTAACATTTGGCAGAGCTTTGATTTCAATAATTTACTTGTGTGTAGGGGTCTTGAGCAGTGGGAGGACCCTATACAAGCTTGACTCAATGACAAGACCTCATGAGAGAAATGGGGTTTAACGTGGGAGGAAACAGAGGACCAGGAGAAAACCCACGAGGTTGGACAGACAACCCTACTCCTTGTCACGTACGACCGGGGAATAGAAACCACGTCAGTTGACTCAATGACAGACCTTATGATACAGCGCGCACATGCTAACCATTCGGCCATCCAAAACCCCGGCAGAGAATAGAAACCACACCAATTGACTTAACGACATTATTTGGAGGAGGTGGGGAGTAAGTACATTATTTTTCGGGGGGAGGGGGGGAATGAGGAGATAAAATAAGTACATGTATCTTTACCTTCCAAACCATTATTTTCTTTTTTAATCGACTTGGACATTTGTCGAGAATATTTAAAAAATCTTGTGTTAGTTCTGAAAAAGACAATATCAATATTTTGACAAAGATCAGTTACCAGACAACAAAACAGCGTGGCAATATTCCTGGGCCCTTATTCACGAAAACTTAAACTAATTTTGGTTGTAACTTAGTTTTCGTGAATAAGGGCCCAGCGCAATAACTCTAATAATATTAATTAGAAATGGTTGTTTGTGATAGCTCATCACATTAATGACGAGGGATCATGTTTTGCCACGGAATAAGGCATTACAATTTGAACAGAATTGAAATGGGGCTTCACGTCCTACTCCTATACTAGGCTAATGAAGATGGGCACACGCCATACAGTGTGCTACGAGAGAAATTTGGCCCGGGCAGTCGCACCAAGGCCTCGTCTAATATCAAATTCGAAGTGCCAAGGATCTTTTACATGCAAGCCAATGAGTACACAGGACCCTTGTCACATCTAAACGACAAGACAGCTGTCCTTGTCAGGAAAAGTCCTTGCCAAAAACTATAAATGTGATCATAAAATACACTTATTGTTGAGATTTTTTGGGGGGTATATCCCCCCAGGTGTATGTATATAAAAATATACTTTTTTGCGATAAAGTTGCACCAAATTGGCCTGTTTGATTATAAATATTTTACTAAACCTGCGAGACTAACCTTCAAGGAGTTCCATAGTGACAGTTCTATCAACATAGGAAAACCAACTTTTACCTTCATGAGATGAGGGGATCTACAAAACATACAAAATTATTTTAACGTAAAATACACCTGTATTGGACATCAGCAGCTTTAAATAAATTCAAAGATGAATTGAAATCGGGTTTAACGTCCTACTGTTCTGCTCCTAAACTGGGCTAATGAAGACGGGCACTCGACTAACATATGGTTTTAATTTTATTTCAATAATTCGCTTGCGCGTAGGGGTCTTTAGCAGTAGTAGGAAACCGGAGGACCCGGAGAAAACCCACAAGGTTGGACAGGCGACCCTACTCCTTGCCACGTACAACCGGGGATTCAAAACCACGCCAGTCGACTCAATGACAGACTTTATGATACAGCGCGCTCACGCTAACCATTCAGCCATCAACCCCCCCTGGATCGAACAATAAACAACTTACCTCATACCCTGACCATTTACAGGCGAGATGAATACAGACGCATGCCACGACATTAGGTTTATGTTGTAGACACATCGTCGTTAAATGAAGGCTGAAATACGGCATATTAAATAAAAACATTTAGAACTTTATAAAAAAAATAAAACAGAAATTAACAAATTAAAAAATAAACGATTAATTCTGCTGGATTTTGTGAATTGTATTATTTTAAAAAATTTAAATACAATCTCAAACAGCTCCCCCATTTGCTGTAAATAAAAGAATTATATTTTCTGTAACCAAGGAAACAAGAAAACTGAAATCTGATTTAAAATTTTATTTTTTGAATAAACGAGAATGGACATTACAACAAGACTAAAAACACGAACCTAACTTTTCTCAGTTCCTTGGTTGAAAATAACAGTTTTATCTTTTAAATTTTTCAGATTTTTATCACAATGGTCGTTCTCAATTCAGGATCATTAAAGCATTAAAACGAGACAACTCCTTGTGATAGAAATTGAATCCAATCAGAGGACTTATTTCACATGAACAACCAAAATATCGAGAACAGCCAATTGATTTCAAGGTCATCCAAATTATTTCAAAGTCTGCAAGTCTGCCTAATTGATTTCAAAGTCAACTCTGCCTATTATTATTAATCTAATAATCAGGTTTATTTTACTAATTTAGGTTATTTTTTTTTTTTTTAAATTTACATGTAAATGAAGATCTTTATTAAAATCATTAGAACTATTTTTGTTTTGAATTTTGAATGAAAAACATTCTGCGAAAAAATAATTTTTTGTTTGTAAATTTACGAGGTAAGTTCATGTGAGACAAGAAGAATGGATTACTATGGAAACAGTATATTTTCGTTACTATGGATACTATAAGAAGTATTTTAACCACCTGTTGGTTGCAAGGAAGTAGGATGTCTGCGCCAAATCCTTGCTTGCTGTCAACGGCAACCACATCACATCAGCAACCAGCACGAAGACAGCAGACGGCAAAAAGAAACAAAGTACACATTAGCTCAATGTCATTACATCACCATTTTATGTGAATTACAACATCATAATATGAGTACTGAGTTAATTATGTCATCAATTATTGGGTATTTCATAAATCAACATATATTTATAATATCACTAGAATTCTGTTGAAAGACTTATACAAAAACATCACGCCAATGTCTAAGGCATTAGTTATAATTTTTTTAAAACAACATTTCAAAGAAACATGTGTACGATGAACAATGATTCCCACAAAAGCTTTGAAATCGAGAAAACGAAATTCTAGTTTTCAAGAAACCAGGACACTGCCACTCATTTATTCAACATGCACAATCTTTTATTTATATAATTACACAATACATGATATGACCTATCTAGTTGATAATACCCAATATTTGTCATTTTTATAATTGTGCATTAAAAACAAAACCTTACGTCGGTCGTTCGGCCAATTTTCCTCAACAGTTGAAGTTTTATTTTAATAAATTTTCATTAATTCATATCAACGACGGAATTTTACATGACAAATATTTTGGTATAGATCAACTGACATGGCGATTAATCCAGGTAAATATGTTGCGTTCATTTTCCACCTTGATTTTAAGTTTATTATATCTACCCTCCTTATATTCTATATTTCATTTCTATGCAGTTTAATATATGGGATTCCTAAATAATATGTACACCATTCAGCATAAAATGAAATGTGTTTAAGGTCCTTATGTTCTACTCTGACTTGGCTAATGGAGGCGGGCATACACTAAACTATAAAGGAAATTTTACCCGGACAGCTGCAAAGGGATCTTTTACGAGCATGTGTACATGGGACCTCGGATTTTCATCCCATCCAAACAGCTACACAGCTGTCCTTGGGCCAGAATATCCTGAGGAACTTTCCTGGCCAACACCGGGAGCGAGGTCAGCTGAGAACAGGAATGATTTATTGGAATAAATAAGAATCAGTTTGGTTTATGTGTAAAATGTCAGGACAGTTAATTCAGTGGTAAGGAGGAGAATTTTGCTGAACGATCCTGCTTATTTATATAATTCAAACTGTGAAGGGTTCATGCTAACGTTTAAATGGGTGAACGTATGTTTTGTCCAACAAGATCTGGGCTTAAAAATTTATGCAGTTCTACTCGGTTCACGATAGAATTTCAACCAGGGACCCCCATACATTTTCGCCACATGTGTGTATGACAATATTTGTTTGCATGTAAAATAATTCAACTGTTTTTAACAATATATGTTTAAAGCATGATGCAGAACATTTTGATTCTTGTTTTGTCGGAATCCTACCTCTGACTAACTGACATGTCGTCACAACTGTTGTATGGGGATGGTCTACCCGAACTTCAAAACCTAAAAAAACAACAATACAAAGTTGTGAATTTTATGAGTAATTGATTATTGGATTGCTCAATGCCATAAATATCTGAATTTCTTTATCAATTTGAGATTATCTAAGATGTTTAAAGATACATTATGTAAGATTTAGATAAAGAACTAGCCATTCTTGCTATTAAAGTTAGAAAGTAGATGATGTAAAATGAATAATTTGAAAATTTCATTCAAATTACTCTATTGCAAGCGAAAATATTATCCTTTGAAGGTTTGACAGACGTGTGCAATAATTTCAACCACCGTACTGGTTGATCGAAGCTAAGTCTCGGTCCTACATATTTGATTAAATCAAAGTATCGCTGAACCATTTTAATCTATATAATATCGGGAGAAATCTGATGCCATCGAGAGTTGATTAAGGCCTGGATCAGTAAATTAATGTCTAATTAATACTTTAGATAACATTTCAGGCCTAAAGAAAGACCTGCAATACGCAGATTTAGCTCTTGCATAATGCATGTTTAATAATGGGGGAGATAATGAAAACTGTTTGACATTCTATTTTAGGAACCAACCAAGTTTATGAGAGAGAGAGAGAGAGAGAGAGAGAGAGGAGAGTAACCTCCACTTGACACAGACTAGGGCATTTCTGGTCTAACACATGGTTTAATTTTATTTCAATAATTCGCTTCCACGTAGGGGTTTTAGCAGTGGGAGGAAACTGGAGGACCTGGAGAAAACCTACGAAGTTGGACAGGTGACCCTACTCCTTGTCACATAGAACTATGGATTCGAAACCACACCAAGTTTATGAAGATATGAACCATGCTATGAGGGAAAAATTGCACAGAAAACCACGTCTCCATCGCATTTCAATTGTCACAACTTCTTTTCCGTGCCAGCCAATGTGTACACAGGACATAAATCTTTTGTCCCATCCGAAGGACTAGAAGGTTCATAGGAGAAAAAGAAAGCGAACAAATTCCGTTAGTTTTAACAGATATTGAATAAAGAATATTAAGAAATCAGTTCCAATAGCCTTAAAAAAATGGAATATGGATTCTTGTTTGAGCATTGCAATTTAGAGTAGAAAACTGCACCACTACTAAAATAGTGATAGAATTTAAACTTACCAAGTGTTTGAAGTAGAATGTTTTCATTTATTATCAATTCCTGAGCATATTCGAGGTAGGTCTGAAAAAAAAAAAACCCCAAAAATTCATAACTTATTACGTAGCTAAAATGATTTCTCTAGAAGTAGTAATTTGTTCACCATTTGCTATTCACAAAGAAAGTTTTTAATGCTATTTGTTACAATTCAATATAATAAATGTTAAAGTCACAGGAGTCAACTGGGTTAGTAAATTGAAACATTTACAGAATTATTTTTAGAGAATTGTAGAAGCAACTTTAATAATCAAGAACTGTAAAAGAAAAATTTACACATTCCATCAAATAAAGGAAAACTAACAACAGAAAATTGTCAACAATGTATTCATACCTCACTTTTTGTATCAAGAGTTCCTTCCCTTTGTTGACACGAGTGCGACGTTCTTATCACATGTTCTAGTTTACGGGGTTGTTCCTCCACCTTGGCAGCAAGAAACAGGCAGGCTGGACTCATTACCTTTACACATAAACCAATCAAATTAAAAAAATCCAAAACACTACATGACATATTTTAAATTCTGAAGATTAGAAAAATATTTTTATTTTGACTACTGAAAACTAGTAATAAAACCCAAACCCCAAATAAACATTTCCGGTTTAGACACAAACTAGGTAATTTCAAGAGTTACATTAATATAGGATACAATTTTATTTCAACGACTGATCTCAATCTGTGGCAGAAAACCCACAAAGTTGGGCAGACAACCCTGCTACTTGTCACACGTGGTACAAGTGTGCAATCTAAACCACACCACATTATGCAATCACAAGATTTTATGATCCAAAGCTCAGACACTGGACCACACAACAACCTAGCTACGAGAACGTAGCTAAAAACGTTGAGATATACTGATGTGTTTGTTTTTAACTACGATTGGATACCTTTTAGTTCCAAGTGGCAAACTCAATTTCTTTATTAATGCATGTACATGTAACATCTTTAAAATAAGATAAGTTTATGCTATTATGATTAATTAAACTTACAGAGGCCAATGTAGTGGCACAACTGTCGCCTAACCCCAAATATTCGCGTTTAAATTAATGAAGTGTTGTTTTTGTCTGACTTTAACCGCCATCGAAATCCATTCATAGTTACAGAGCTTTAGATTGGTTGTTATAAAAGCCTTATATTTAGCCCAGCCTTCATGATGACAGCGTATCTTTTAAAAAGATGGCGGTCTTAGTAACGGCTTAACACCTCGATTTTAAAAACGACGATTTGTACCTGTTTCAGGTAGGATTATATGCTTAATTGTAGTTGGGTCTGGCAGAAATATTATAAATAACAATAATCAATCGTTTTTATTAAAAGTATTGTCAATTTTGTTTACAAATGCCAGGTGCGAATCGCTCCCGCATGTGCTACGTTGAAGGTAATGGCCTCATATCTTATCTCGAAACACGGAGGGTTGAGAGATTATGGTTTGTTATCTATCGACAACCCAGCCCTGCGTGGCCTCAAACAAATGGATTTCCCTCCAAGTTGGGCAGTTGACCCTAGTTCTTGTTACATACATGTACAATTGGGCTATCGAAGCCATGCCACAATAACCCAATCACAAGACCTTATGATCTAAAGTGCACACGCTGACCACTCAACAACCCAGCTCCATGTGGCCTCAAGCGACTGGATTAAATAAAACAACGATTCTTAACAAAAAATTATAAACAATAATAGGAACACTTACATTTCTGTTAAACTTGGTGAAACTGTGGAACATGTAAAATCGATGCATATAAACTATAGCTGTGTTGATACATAACTGATTTCTAGGGCACAGGTTAAGGTCATTTCATTTACAAAAAAACATATAAGGATTAAAGATATATTATGGGAGATTAGATAACGAGTTGGCATTTCTAACTATAATAGTTAAAAACTAGATAATGTAAATGCAATTTGAAGAAAATTTCAGTCAAATTGATCCACTATGAACCGAGAAATAAGCGATCGAAAGTTCCGCATAGCCTCGGTCATCATTACTAAAGTCGGTACGACAAAAATCAATCTCGATTATCCATTTATTTGTTAAATCGAGAAGGAAAGTTATGCAGCAAATCTGATCATAATCCAACAATTATCGCAGGCTAGCGTTGACATCGAGAGACGATTATGGTCTGGATACTTTAATTAATGTCTAATTAATAGTTTAAATAACATTTCAGGCCTAAAGAAAGACCTACAATAGGCATAATTAAAGGAAATACATGTTGAAAAAACATGTATACTGAATAAGTAACGGCAGCGATTTGTACAACATCTGGCAGTTGCTAGATTGATCTGAATTTCCAAACCTCTCGTTACGTTGTCTCCTTTTTATTACAGACATGCGATACAAACACATGACTGAAAAGATTCTTTTACAGCTGCTGAACACTTTATCTTTTAGTTGAAAACTAACGGAAAGTCAACGGAAGTACGGAAAAGTAAATTAGTAAGGTTTGGACGAAGATATGAAATGGCCTTGACATTGAACAAATCTAGAACTTTGCAACTTGATTATCACATTTCAGTTGAGAAGCATGAGAGTTGTTATTTGCAATAGTTTCTATCAAGGAATATGACAGGTCTTAAACTGGGCCCAAAACCATCCGAAATCAGTGACGAAAAATGTTGAGTATTACGGGGCGTAAGGCCTTGGTAAGTTGTAAAGAGTTAAGGCCTTTTATTGAATAAGGCAGGAATCTGACATTACGTCATAAAATGTGATGCACAATTTGTTAAAACAGGTATTCCAAGTAAATGTTTCATGTCAATCATACTTTTATTGTTGGGCGCTGCCCTAAGATGAATATGAATGGGGTTTGTCAGGTGACTGTTCTGCTCCGGCAGAGCTAATGAAGATGGGCAGATGCTCCACAGTGTGCTATGAGGGAAATTTTGCCAGATGAACTTTCTCGGCCAACGCAGGGATCGATCAAGGAAGCTCCAGGTTAGCAAACCAACGTTTTACTCACTGAGCCACCATGCAGGCCTGGAAATAATGGTTTTAGATGTACCTGACAAAATGACAGGCACTAGTGAAATAGTACCTAACATTTTCAACTTAGTGCTGGACATGTATTAATAATATAAATAAAAAAGAAAAATCAGTGCCGAACAATATGACAGGCACCAGAGGTTTTGTGACGGACAAAGCCTGAATCTGTGCCCGACATTGTTTGTGACCGGTGCCTTATTTCCAGACTTGCCACCGTGGCTCCCTGACTAAAGAAGGAGATTATCCAGTGTATGGAATCTGTTTCTGGTCCAAAGTTAAATCAAGTCTTATCATGATCTTTGAACATTGAACAAATTATCAAAAGCAAGTGATAGCAATTGTGTACTGACAGGGACAAGGCTTCATTCAAAATCATTTCATCAGTGAATCTGCATATTGGCTGAGACAACAGAACATAGTTCAAAGTATGAAATAGGCCAACATTAGCGACCTTTCGCATCGGTACGAAAACGTCATCAATTCGTGTGTACTTGTGAAGTCAATATGTAATGAGTCTTCGGCCAGTGAAAAACGTTATCCGTATGGAGCTGGATTTACGTAGGAAAGCCCATGAATATGTTTCTTATCTCATATATTGAAGTTTCCACCATTTTTCGAGGCTTTGTGTATATTGTTGATTGTGTAGAGTTCATAGAATGTGCTCGAAAGCAATATTCTGCTTGATTTGTTGTACATCAGCCAAAAAATCGATTGAAAACTTTGCCTTGACCAAGAAGTTCATGGAGTGGAAATTAACACCATCTAGCTATTATCGTACGTCGAATTGCGAAATCATGTGTTAGAGGATACGAAAACGAAAATAGGTTGCTTTAGGTGTTCATTTTCGTACTGATGCGAAAGGTCCCTAATAGCTATTGAGGACTTGGAAATGCATACATTCTATCTTTAAGGTCAAGATCTTGTATTATGGTTTGATTGGTCGAAGAGAAAGATGTGACAAGACATCGGACAGTCCATTGGCCGGAGAAGATGCAGAAAAATAGAACGTTAAAATCCCATTTAATTTCAACAGACAATAGTTGTTATCTGACCGTTAAATCTAGGTTCAACATTTACCTCCTGAGGGAGTAACAGAAATAAGACCCTTGTATCAATCCGTGATGTTTTTCGTATTGTTCAGGATTTTAGATGCAGAAACGGACAAGCTCGTTGTTTCAGAAGATTGGACTCACAAGATGAAATCAATCTCTATTCTTTGCTGAACAGCATTTCAAAAGCTGGGAAGGAACTAATGAAGGATAGTGATATTTTCACCTTATCGCAGGGTGTACATGCAAATGTTTCTATTTGTTTTGGTATTCACAGCATCATCGCGAGAATGTTGTTTGGCCATCATTTGAAGAATATAAATGTGAGCTTTCTAACGAGATGAAAATTTGACAGGTTAAGTGTTGTTGTGAGTATAACGAGATTTAATTAAATGAAGAACAACGAAAAGATGCCGTTTTTTTATGGCCCTAGGAATGCCGTTCTGATGTATGAGACTATGATTTATGAAACAATGAGGTTGAGAATGTGTCTGATGTATAGGTTAGATATGGTTATTTTAGGACTAAAATCTATACATTTGTTTAAGATGTTTATATGGGAAAGTGAATGTTTTGATTTATAGCGAAAATCGCGTTTTCGCAAGGCAAATTATGAATTTTTATTTCAAAACGCAAAAGCATTGACCTCATAAACACCACGTGACTAACCGGTCAGGTCATTTCGTGCAAGCTCCAAGAAAACGTCATTTATCAATAGAAAAACGGTACAACAGTCATTATTATACATTCAGAAAACTTGTCAAGTAATGCTGGATCGTCGTGAACCTTCAAGACAACCGAAATCGGTCGCTTTTCAATAAATTGCCAGACAGAAATGTCGCAGCAAAAATGAAAATGGCGAGCGTCTTGAAGAATTTCACCACCGACAGGGACCGAAAACAAGCTGAAATTGAACAACATTCAGGATACGTTTGAAGTCGCTGTCCCATGTCTTGGATTAAATTTGCTGCCTGCTGCCTATATGACAATTCTTTGTCGGTGTCTATTCCACATTTTCGGCTGGGGGTATTCAATAACTGCGACTTTGAGAAGGTCCATCGTTCCCCCGCCATTTACAAAGCACGAAGACACATGCCACTGTACGCATGCGCCAAGCTTAAAAATTTGCGCACTTAATAAATTCCAGGCATACTATTGGATTTAGAAAAGAATTAAAAAATATAACTTTTCTTAAAAGTAATTAATTACAAGAATAATATTTTTCCGAATTATAAAATAATGTCATGACCCCGACTTCTATTTTTGTATGTTAATTTTCAATACAAAGGATACATGGCTGCTGTTCAATTAGATGCGTTTCCTCCCGTCTGCCGCCATTGCTCATCAATTTATGACGAGAAATAGCGAAAGTTTCAACTCCTTCAAACATGGTAATCCAGCTGCGACATACATCCAAATGACTTGTTTTAGTTAGAAAACATCCTCTTCTTGCAATTCGTAGCTTTTGAATACCTAACACGACCCAGTACGGGTAATTTTTTGCAGAATATTGGGAGCTCCTACCGAGCCAACCGTCCGCCATGGCTGATTCCCAAACCCAACTTACAACGCGACCCCATTTTGCGGACAAGTTAGTCGCTGTTCCGACATTGATCACTGCGCCCTCGTTAGACTCGTATAAATGTTATCGAAGCAAGAAGGCATCAGTCGATCATATTAGTAGTGGATGTGGTTGACTTCTCTGACAGGAATAACACTGATTAGGTTAATTAATTTCTAAGATCAATGCTTGACTATTATAGTATGGAATATTTTTGATAATAATAATGTTTATTTCGACTGTACTATGTTATTTGTAGCGGTTTTGTGGCTGAATACAAGACCGAGCAAATTGTTTTTATTTTTTAGGTCATTACTCATTTTAAGTATTTACTACCATCAATGTGCCAAAATGTGCATTATTCAGAATAACATGAATAATAGCCTAACGGTAATGGCATGTAATAATTATAGGTCATATATAATGGATTTCTTGGGACTGTCCAAGCTTTAGAACTAATAACTTAGGTTATGCACATTGTTCAGTTCTTGTCAAATTACATTCGTTAAGTTTCCATCAACACTTCTTAGGGTGATATAGATAGATTCATAGAAGAAAACTGCAGCTTGGAAGCCAGTTGCGATAGTTTATTTACATGTAGTTATACCTTCAAGGTGTCTTTTTTTACTCCTGCTCTTTAGATCATACGACCTGCAATGGAGTCAAGTGTTGTGGTTTAGATCACAAACTCATACGTACACTTGTAAGGGGGGGGGGGTGGATGGCCGAACGGTTATCATAAGGCCTGTCATTGAGTCAACTGGCATGGTTTCGAATCCCCGGTTGTACGTGACAAGGAGTAGGGTCGCCTGTCCAACCTCGTGGGTTTTCCTCGGGTCCTCTGGTTTCCTCCCACTGCTAAAGACCCCTACGCGCAAGCGAATTATTGAAATAAAATTAAACCATATGTTAGTCCCGAAATGACCTAGTTTGTGTCAAGTGGATGTTAAACCCCATTTCTCTCTCTCTCATACACTTGTAGGAGTATAAGCTGTCTATACTGCAACCTTAAAGATACATTCTCGGGTAAAACTGGGTGATTTGATTATATATTTGGACTAAAAACATATTCAAACTACTTAAATTATCATAATTTTGCTTCAAATCTTTCTCAAAACATTGCAATTGTCAGGGAATACCCGGCTATAACAAATCGATCAAACAAGAGGTCATGTTTAAGTGTCACATGACACAACGGGTGCGATGTCGGAGGAGAATTCATTGCATACACAAGACGATGTTGCCATTATCGCTGACTACTTATTACAAATATCAAAGCCTTTACCGAAATTCTCGAATTATCCACTGCCCGCGTCTTTTTACATGATTTTTATCTCAGAAAGTGTTGTACGTCTAACTCTTCATAAAGTTTATCAGCATGTACATCAAGCGTTCAATATCTGCGTGCTGCGTGCAACCTTCAACGCCACACATGCAGACACTCATAATCGTCGGGCTGTCGATTAGGGAAACCCGTACATTTTTGTCCTGTATGCACTCCATGAGTGTTTTTCAGGGAATCCAGTATTTTTCTAGTAAGATTGGATATTTCTACTTTCCATATATACTAAAATTGCCATACTTTTATTGGAAATAACCACCTGATAAATACTTTTTTGGGAACGTAGCTTTAAGCTGTTTCTCCCCATTGTTAAATTAAATATGTCGGTACCTGTTGATGCAAAACAATCAACCAGCAAATAGACTGCTTCTTAATAACAAATGAAACCATCAGTTATTTTCAAATTAGAATTTTCCTACTGTTCTACTCGGACTGGGCTAATGAAAACGGACAAACTGGCGTGCTATAAGGGAAATTATGCTCGGACAGTTGTGCTGTGGCATACTCTCATATCAAATTACAACTGCCAAGGGATCTTTTACATGCACGCCAATGTTTACACAGGACCTCAGTGTTTCGTACCATACAAATAACTAGACAGCTGTCCTTGTTAGGCCCTCTGCCCTGCACCACTGACAAGGGGAAACTATGCCTGAAAATCATGATGAACTTTCTCGGTCAACACTGGGAGCGACCAGCGACCTCCACTACCATTGTTAAAGAGGCCTACACACAAGCAAATGAAATTGAACTAGTTAGTCCCAAATTACATAGTTTCTGTCGAGTGGACGTTAAATCCCATTTTTCTATTTCTTAAAGATATATTATGTAAGATTTAGATAAAAAGAGCTAGCCATTCTTGCTGTAATACATGTAGTTCGAAAAAAGATAATGTAAAATGAATAATTTGAAAATTTCATTCTAATTACTCTATTGCGAGCTAAGATATTAGACTTTGAAGGGTTGACAAGACGTGTGTAATAATTTCAACCACCATTTTTAGCTTAAATCAAAATATTGCTGAACTGTTCTAATCTATTTAACATCGGAGAAACCCGATGCCATCGAAAGTTCATTATGGCCTGGATAAGTTAATTAATGTCTAATTAATAATTAAGAAAACATTTCAGGCCTAAAGAAAGACCTGCAATAGGCAGATTTAGCTCTTGCATAATGTATGTTTAAATAGTATGTGCCGGTTGACTGCTTGTGTAGTGGTTTAATGCCTAAGTCAAGTGGTGTGTTTGTTTTGATTCTCCGCTTGTGAGTGACAAGGAGTAGACTTGCCTGACCAACCTTGTCGGTTTTCTCCGGGTCCGACGGTTTCCTCCCACTGCTAAAAAAAAAAGTCCCCCTACTGCAAGACAAGTGAATTATTGAAATAAAATTAAACCATATGTTTGTCCAGAAATGACCTAGTTTGTGCCAAGTGGACTTTTATTTAACTGTCCCTCTCTCTCTCTCTCTCTCTCAATGAAGGGGTAGATTTAGATGTTTTTAATTATTTTTCCAAACCAACTCAAGGGATAACAACCAAATACTGATGGACCTCTTGTTTGGGTGGCGCTTTAAATTAATATTTGTTACTCAACCTATTAGCATTTTTAAAGGTCACCTTGATAAACACATACTTGCACCAGCAGGTGATTAAGACCCCTGGGCCTCTTGTTTATTAATATAAAATAAATAGGCCTGAATATGACACCTTGTAGTTATTTATATAACATGTTTATTATGTCGGCCATTGTTATATCTCTATGTGAGCTTGAAACATGTCCTCAACAGCTGTCTGTACAAACAGCTGCATGACTATCAATCATTGTTTAAAGTCTATAATATGCAGTAGTAGTGAGATATTTGTCGGTCATCATCAGGATTGAACCAGTGACCTCCGGGTTATTCAACTAGCATCTTATTTACTGAGCCACGTGACTGTGGCCCCCTTGTCAGGATGATATAACTCAAATCCACTGTGGCCCTACTTGTCAGGATGATATAACTTAAATCCACTGTGGCCCCACTTGTCAGGATATAACTCAAATCCACTGTGGCCCCACTTGTCAGGATGATATAACTCAAATCCACTGTGGCCCCACTTGTCAGGATGATACAACTCATGTCGACTGTGCCCCCACTTGTCAGGATGATATATCCATGTAGTGTGCATTATGTCAGCAGGCAAATACAAAAGGTATACGTGTACAATACTAGGTTCATTTTGAAAATGGTTAGTGCATGTGCATTGCATCATAAGATCTGTCATTAAGTCAACTGGCATGGTTTTGATTCCCTGATTGTACGCCACAAGGAGTAGGATCGCCTGTCCAACCTTTTAGGTTTTCTCCGGGTCCTCTGGTTTCCTCCCACAGCTAAAGACCCCTACACACAAGTGAATTATTGAAATAAAATTAAACCATGTGTTAGACCAGAAATGCCCTAGTCTGTGTCAAGTGGAGATTACTCTCCTCTCTCTCTCTCTCTCTCATAAACTTGGTTGGTTCCTAAAATAGAATGTCAAACAGTTTTCATTATCTCCCCCATTATTAAACATATTAGATAATCTCAGATATAAGATAGTCCCGAAATGACCTAGTTTGTGTTGAGTGGATGTTAAACCTCATTTTTCTCTCTCTCTTGTTTGAGAATAACATATGGTAATTGTCTATTTGTAAACTGGTTATATGCCTTAGAAGCCATTTCCATTTCCCACCCACTAATCTTTGTACATGTACACATGACCTCAGTTTATTATCCATCCGAAGGACTATAAACCATTCCATGTCTGTGTTTATATGACTGACAAGTTGGAATGAGACTTGAAAGAAATTTGAATATTTGTAATTGTAACATTATTTATAATCCTTTAGTGGCATTTAACGATAAGAGAATACTTATCAAAACGTTGTGCTTGTGTATAATAAACCAGTGATTGTTGTCCCATATAACTGTGTCAGTTTTGTAACATTGTTTATGTTTTACCCTCATACTGCCCAGTTTGATTATGTATATTGATCTTATCGCGATGTTAATGGAGTTTAAATTATCGATCCATTAGCTGATGGCCACCGCTGAGAGGTTATACTAGCAGGTCATTGAAAAGTCACATTAACATTTAAACAGGCATTATATCCTGAGCTAAATCTGCCTATTGCAGGTGTTTCTTTACACCTTAAATATACATTATACAAGAGCTAAATCTGCCTATTGCAGGTCTTTCTTTAGGCCTTAAACATACATTATACAAGAGCTAAATCTGCCTATTGCAGGTCTTTCTTTAGGCCTTAAATATACATTATACAAGAGCTAAATCTGTCTATTGCAGGTCTTTCTTTTGGCCTTAAATATACATTATACAAGAGCTAAATCTGCCTATTGCAGGTCTTTCTTTAGGTCTTATATTGTTATGTAAATTATTATTTAGACATTTATTAACTTATCCAGGTCATAATCAACTCTAGATTTTCAACAGATCTAAACACATTTGGTGGTTAACGATTTAACTATGTAAATCTGTCTATTGCAAGTCTTTCTTTAGGCCTGAAATGTTATCTAAATTATTAATTAGAAATTTATTAACATAAAATTAAACGATCCTTTAATTTTTTTCTACTACTCCGCCCCGCCGGCATCATTATTTGATCCAGTATCCACACAGATGTACCAGTCTGTCCAGCTTTAATCTCCACTACAGGGAGTGTTGCCGTCCCCCCGTCTTCTTGTTTCAAATTTATTAACAGTTAACACGAACCCCGTCATCATTAGCCCAGTCGTGGAGCAGAACAGGAGGACATTAAACCCCATTTCATTATTAACCGTCAGGACCATAATAAGTTCACAATTTTTAAGGGATTTAAACATGATTGGCAGTTAATGATATTCAATTACCAAAATTGACAGGATGTTAAATTGTTAAACACCATTCATTTTATTATTGTTGTAGAGACACCACTGCCCAGGCCAAGCCTGGAAATAAGGCACCTGTCACTGACAATGTCAGGCACAGATTCAGGCTTTGTCAGGCACTAAACCTCTGGTGTCTGTCATTTTGTCCGGCACTGATTTGTCTTTTTTATTGATATTATTAATACATGTCCGGCACTAAGTTGAAAATGTCAGGTACTATTTCATTAGTGCCTGACATTTTGTTAGGTACACATAAACCCGTATATCCAGGCCTGGCCCAGGCAAGATTCTACTCCCTAGCATATCACATGACCATAGAAGAAATAATGACAAGATATTGATCAACCATTGAATTCCCTTCATTCCGTATCGTATTGGGTGGTTTTAATTCCCAGCTTGTACGTGAAGGAGTAGGGTCACCTGTCCAACCTTTTGGTTTCCTTCGGGTCCTCTGGTTTCCTCCCGCAGCTAAAAAAAACCTACGTGCAAGCGAACTATCGAAATAAAATTAAACCATACATGTATGTTAGTGTCAAAATGACCTAGTTTTTGTTGAGTTGACTTTAAACCCAAATTCCCTCTCTTTATGTACAGTATTGTATTGTATTTAATTTTTTTTAATATTTTGTTTATGTTACAGAATCATGAATCGAAAGTCATCAGTACGTAGTAAAATAAAGGTCAATTCCGAGGGATTATTCTGTAACTATGGTAACCGAATTTGTATGAAACATCGTCTAGAAGGCTACGAGTTCTGTATACGCCATGTTTTAGAGGATAAAACGGCTCCCTTTAAACAGTGTAGTTTCGTACCAGGGAGAAAAGGTGAAAGATGTCCGAATGCCACGCCGAAAGGTGACAGGAAAGATGGGTAAGAGGATAATTTTATATTGATTACTATCTCTTCTCGTAGAAGGGCATCGGCCCAGAAGATGTTCGATCCTGGTTGTGGCTGAGAAAGTTCTCCAGAATTTTCCAGCGTGCTTTCCCCTCGTCATTGGGTGAAGAATGGAGGGCCTAACAAGAATAGGAAGAATAATCAAGGTCCCATGTACATTACTGTGAATGTAAAAGATTAATTCAAAGTTGGAAGGGGATTGGGTGGCCGAATGGTTATAGCATGTGCGCACTGTATCATAAAGTCTGTCATTGAGTCAACTGGCGTGGTTTCGAATCCCCAGTTGTACATGACAAGGAGTAGGGTCACCCGTCCAACCTCGTGGGTTTTCTCTGGGTCCTCCGGTTTCCTATCACTGCTTAAGACCCCTACGCGCAAGCGAATTATTGAAATAAAAAAATTAAAACCGTGTTAGTGCACAAATGACCTAGTTTGTGTCGAGTGGAGGTTAAACTCCATTTCTCTCTCTCTCTTTCTCTCTCTCTCTCAAAGTTGGAATTTGATATAAAAGTAGTCTGTAAGGACATTGTCCGGGCATAGCACATTGCATGGTGTATTCCTGTTATCCTCATTAGCCCAGACAGAGCAGAACAGTAGGATGTTAAACCCCATTTCATTGCTGATTAAATAACTTCAGTTATTGTCAAAATGTACATCTTCATATTTATTTGGTGTTACATCAAGGTTATTTTAGTACTTGATGTATTTAAAAATATGATGCAATAACTGATCATGGTATATCAGCCTATATTCACCACTGTATATATCCACCCACTGATGTAAACTGTGTTATACTATATCTATCACTGTATATCTACATAGTGTGCTCAAGGATTAACTCTGTTGATTCAGCATTATTTAATATTTAAATTTCACTATAAATAGATTTTATTCCTGTAGTGTTTTTATTTGACATGTTATGAACAATATTAGTGTGTATATAGTTTACGATATAACATACATATGTAGTTTTCCTGGGGTTTTTTAAATTTATAAAATTTTTGTGGTGTTGATGAACTTTGAAATTTATAAAGTATTGTGTTGATAAAATACATATTGAGGAATAGGATGATGTTGTTGAGATCTAAATCTAGGTGAGTTCACAGAAATCTTGTCATATTATATGTTTTAGTCAACTAACAAGTTATTTTCTATATTTTCGGGGAAATCACGTGGCTAAGTGGGTAAGACGCTGGCTCGCTAGCCTGGAGGTCGCGTGTTCTATCCCTGCATTGGCCGAGAAAGTTCATCCAGATTTTCTGGCGTGGTTCCCCCTTGTCAATGATGCAGGACGGAGGGCCTGACAAGGACAGCTGTCTAGTCGTTCGAATGGGACGGAAAAACCGAGGTCCCGTGTACACATTGGCGTGCAAGTAAAAGATCCCTTGACAGTTGGAATTCGATATAAGAGTAGGCCGTAGTGCCGCTCTCCGAGCAAAATTTCCCCCGTAGCACACTGTATGGCGTATGCCCGTCTTCATTAGCCAAGTCTGGAGTAGAACAGTAGGACGTTAAACAACATTTCATTTCATTTCATTTCTATATTTTCCGGTTGGGGGGGGGGGGCTGAATGGTTTAACTCATGCGGTTTAGATCATAAGGTCTGTCATTAAATAAGGTTTGTGTGGTTTTGATCCCCAGCTTGTGCGTGACGGGTCACCTGTCAAACCTCGTGGGTTTTCTCCGGGTCATCCAATCTTCTCCCAGAGCTAAAGGCCCTGACACGCAAGCAGATTATTGAAATAAAATTGAACCATGTGTTAGTCCCGAAATGACCTAGTTTATGTTGAGTGGATGTTAAACCCCATTCCTCTCGACATAGAGAGAGAGAGAAATGGGGTTTAATGTCCACTCGACACAAACTAGGTCATTTCGGGACTAACATATGGTTCAATTTTATTTCAATAATTCGCTTGCGCGTAGGGGTCTTTAGCAGTGGGAGGAAACCGGAGAACCCGGGGAAAACCCACGAGGTTGAACAGACGAACCTACTCCTTGTCGCGTACAACCGGGGATTCGAAACCACGCCAGTTGACTCAATGACAAGTCGTATGATACAGCACGCACGTGCTAACCATTCGGCCATCCAAGTGATCCAACCCCCTCCTCTCGACATACCAATATATATTATCTCGTAGAGTGTCATGTGTTTTATATTCATGTAGAACTTTCAAAAAAAAAAGATGATTACATGTTTTGCAAAACATGTTCCACGTTCGCTATCAATATTTTATTTTTATTTCCAAAAAGACTATTTGATGGTGTTTCTATTATTTAATTCTATCCAAATACACTTTTAATTCATTAAAATTCCTGTTCATTAAGATTCTGGGACCCAAATTATTGTTGTATTGCAGAAGTTACTGTAGACATTTTTTAAACCATATGTTGTTAGTAAAATGATTGAAGTATGAATTTACGAAAATGCTTGCTTCATGGATTTCAGACCCTAGTCTTTAAACATGCATTATGCAAGAGCAAAATCTGCCTATTACAAGTCTTTCTTTAGGCCTGAAATGTTATCTAAATTATCAATTAGGCATTAATTAACTTATTCAGACCATAATAAACTCTCGATGTCAAGGCTAGCCTTCGATGTTGGCTGGATTAGATTCCTCTTTGCCGCTAACGGCCGTTGATAATTAAATCAGAAAAAGTGGATAATCGAGACTTGCTGTTTATATTAATGATTTTAGTAATGATGACCGAGACTATGCAAAAATTTCACCCGCTTCTTTCTCGGCTCATAGTGGATCAATTTGACTGAAATTTTCAGCAAATTACCTTTACACTATCTAGTTTTTAACTATTATAGTGAGAACTGCCATCTCTTTATCTTATCTCCCATAATGTATCTTTAAGTTTTTAAATTTTATGCAAAAAAAAAATAAATTGTTGAGAGGAATTAAGTTGCTAATTGAATGGTATCCTTAATTAAAATACAGATGTGACGTCATTCTTTGATATTGACGTACCATTATTTCAAATGATGTACGGGCAACTTGCCAATCGTACATTATCTATACTAGATGAAATACTGGACTCGAGTGACGTATTTCATTGCAAAGCATGTGCGGGATAGTGTCTATATTTTAAGTTGTTTAATGGTCTCGAGCTATAGACATTGCGTAATATATTGAAACAACATTCGGCTACCGCCTCGTGCAGTATCAATATATTACTTAAAGGGACAATAACACTCTTTCTGGCTTGACTGCTCCAGTAAATAAATAATAGCCTTATTCTAAGTATTAGATGTTTAAGTGTCCTACCTGCTGTGTAAATTATCCATTACATCCTATTTTACTTGTCCAGAGGGTTCAAAAATATTTTTAAATCCAAGTCACATTTGAAAAGGTTTTTCAAATCATTTAGTTGAATTTTTCCAATTTTTTAAATTAGGTGTGTTAAGATGAAATTTGTATCACCAATTAATTGGAATATTGTAAAATAGTACAATTTGTTGACCAGAATAAAGATTGGTACATATTATTCAGTTACAACAAGTGTGGTATTGAGCCTTTAAAGATACATTATGGGAGATTTTAATAGAGTTGACCATTCTTGCTATAACAGTTCAAAAATAGATGATGAAAAAAGAAAATATTGAAAATTTCAGTCAAATGACTTTATTCTGAACAAAGTTATCACCATTGTAATTTTTGACCAGAAATAGGAGTCAACTCACTCTTCACCGTCTCCGAGAATGGCCGATCGTTTGATTGACAGGCATTAACTCCACCTACATACTCTCGATTATCAAGTAACATTTTCAATGGCTGTGGTACCGTTAGCCTATTCGGTTTGAGACCGGGTTGCAATTCAATTCGTATCACCTTTATTTTTACTTCAAATTAAAAATAAGACTATTAATATATACATGTAGATAAGAAGCGAAAGTTTGAAAGGAATGGACCAAATCAATGAGGCATAATTATAGCCAACTTCTTGTTAGCCTGCGTGTACTCTTGTACTGTAACCGGTAGGCCTACGTGACTCCCAAAGCAGACAAATTTCAAATAGGAAACAGTGATCCAATGGGGCTGCAATTCAATTGGGATGATGTTAGCTGCGATGTTTATCAATTTCCATAATTTTTCTGTAAACGCAAGTGACAAAAGAGCGTATAATACCGACATCCAAACTCTCATTTTAACCACAACTAAACATAATGTCAAGGCCGTATATATCAAACTTTTGTTTTGTACACTATCATTTAGCCTCGATCTAAAATTTCCGGGAGTATGACGTCAACGTAACGGTTAATCTCTGCTTACGACGCCATTTAAAAATTTAATCAATCAATGCAATAATGTTTAAATCCAAGCCGAATCCAAGCCATCCGTGGGATTACAGAGTTAATTTTGTGCTTGTTGTGTAAATAAAGATCTAATTTATAATTTCTATGACATCTGAGGCCTAAATAAAGACTTGCAATAATCAGATTTAGCTCTTGCATAGTGTATATTTAATGTCTTGCTCTCGACCATTAAACCATGCATATTATATGGGTTAAAGTAAGGAATTTATCTAACCTAATATATATTCCTAGATTGATTATTGAATATTTTAATTCTCTCTTTTCGTTATTTCCTGTCATGTGTCAGCGTACAACCATGAACAAATTGTTAATATATAAACCAGCTGTTGATAGAAATGAAATGAAATGAAATGGAGTTTAACGTCCTACTTTTCTGCTCCTAACCTGGGCTAATGAAGACGGGCATACGCCATACAGTGTGCTATGAGGGAAATTTTGCCCGGACAGCGGCACTACGGCCTACTCTTATATCGAATTCCAACTGCCAAGGGATCTTTTACGTGCACGCCAATGTGTACACGGGACCTCGGTTTTTCGTCCCATCCGAACGACTAGACAGCTTTCCTTGTCAGCCCCTCCGTCCTGCATCACTGACAAGGGAGAACCACGCCGGAAAATCTGGATGAACTTTCTCGGCCAATGCAGGGATCGAACACCCGACCTCCAGGCTAGCGAGCTAGCGTCTTACCCACTTAGCCACGTGATCCTCCTGTTGATAGAGATAGATAGGAATCATTAATAATATTTCTAGTAAAACATATTCTTTTCAACCAGTTATTAATCATTATTTATTGTAAAGGATCTAAAACTAATCATTCAGAGGCATGGGGGGGGGGGGGCTGAATGGTTAGTGCATGCGCGTTGTATCATAAGGTCTGTCATTTAGTCAACTGGCGTGGTTTTGATTCCCGGGTTGTACGTGACAAGGAGTAGGTTCCTCTGTACAACCTCGTGGGTTTTCTACGGGTCCTCTGGTTTCCTCCCACTACTAAAGACCCCTACTCGTAAGCGAATTATTGTTTAAAATTGAACCATATGTTAGTCCCGAAATCACCTTGTTTGTGGACATTAAACCCCATTTCTGTCTCTCTCGTTTTAGAGGCATTTAGTAACTGGATAGATCTATAAACTAAAGTTCATACTACAACAGTATGTGTTATATTGGTCTAAAATTAGCAGTAAATATTTGTTTTACTGAAGATGTACTTTTAAAATGTATATCAACTGTTCACGTTGATACAGTACCAATAGGCCTATTAATACCAAAAATAATATAGGTTTAATTCAAAGTATAATATAGGCCTTATTCAAAGTATAATATAGGCCTAATACAAAGTATAATATAGGCCTAAATCAAAGTATAATATAGGTCTAATACAAAGTATAATATAGGCCTAATATAGGTGTAATACAAAGTATAATATCGGCCTAAATCAAAGTATAATATAGGCCTAAATCAAAGTATAATATAGGTCTAATACAAAGTATAATATCGGCCTAAATCAAAGTATAATATAGGCCTAAATCAAAGTATAATATAGGCCTAAATCAAAGTATAATATAGGTCTAATACAAAGTATAATATCGGCCTAAATCAAAGTATAATATAGGCCTAAATCAAAGTATAATATAGGTCTAATACAAAGTATAATATCGGCCTAAATCAAAGTATAATATAGGCCTAAATCAAAGTATAATTTTGATAAACAAACAAAAGAAAAACAAACATGAGTTGTGTAATTTAATCATGTGCATGTTCACAAACATCCATATTCCTGAGTACTTAATTATTAGGGCTAATCTATGATTAAATTACTGTACCTGTATAAGAAGGCCATATAAAAAAAACATATTCTGTTTCTCACTCGTCCTGTTTTTATATGGCCACATTGAAACTTGATTGTATATTGCCCCCGTTGGCGATCTGATGTCCACAATTGCTGTTGGACGCTCTACAGATTTAATTTATATCCGATTGACTTTAAATTTATTTGAAAGGTGTAAGATCATGAGACAAAGAAGCCTATTGATTTTCAACAGATTTTCAACAATTACTGCCAGAGTTATTGACCTTGATCACTTTGAAAAACCTTGTGGCAACTCTAGAGTCTGTTGATTTTCAACAATTTCCTATAATTGTATATTTTTAAACTATTATATCGAGAACTGCCAAATCTTTTTCTAATCATCTATAATGCCACTTTAATATAAATTATTCCTTGTCACGTACAGCAGGGGAATCGAAACCACACCAGTGGACTCAATGACAGACCTTAAGATGCTAACCATTCGGCCGTCCAATCCCCCTCAATCAAAACAAATTCTAATGATTTCTGATAGTTACTTAATGGGTTGTTACCCGTATTCAGAATTTAGTGTACTGTAAATGCTTTCATTACTCACCACAAAAGAAAGAAATATAATGTGATAACCATTGTTTACTGCCGAACGACATAGCTGTTGTGGGTATATGTTTCTTTATTTATTTTTATTTCAAAACGTATAAAATAAAAACATCCTTGTTGGTTACTACTAATAAATTAGAAACAGCTAATAGGAAATGAATTCCTTTTAACAGCTTGAATAAAAACATAACTTCCGTATATTAGATATTTATGACGGGATTGTCCTACAACTAGAATAATTGCTTGGTATGGACTAAATAATCGTTCTGTTTAAATTTAAACATGGTTTATAAATACGTGAAATAGTTTAGTCACTCCAAGGGTGCAGTTTAGTGGCATACTAATAAAATACTTTAAAAAGCCTTTTTTAAATGTGCACATGTAAATGTAGTCGTATATTGTCGTCGCCATCTATAAATTATTATAGGACAAGGGTTTGGATTGCCGAATGGTTAGCATGTGCGCACTTGTACGTGACAAAAAGTAGGGTCGCCTGTCCAACTTCATGGGTTTTCTCCTATGCGCAATCGAATTATTGAAATAAAATTGAAACATATGTTAGTCCCAAAATGCCCTAGTTTGTGTCGTGTGGACATTAAACCCCATTTCTCTCTTTCTTTCTTTATTGTGGGACAAAAATAACGTTAGTCACAATTTTGAAAATTCAAAATAAATCAATAAAAGAATTAGATTCATCCAACTTGTCCCTTGAATGATTGTAAAACAAAAATGCTTGGTTGCATTTCTTAATGCAGTTCCAATTTTTTTGAGCCACGGTGGCTAAGTGAATAGGACGCTTGCTTTGAGGTTGCTTTTTCGATCCCTGCATTGGCCAAGAAAGTTCATCTGTATTTTGCACTGTGATTTCCCCTTGTCAGTGGTGCAGGATGGAGGGCCTGACAAGGACAGCTGTCTTTGTTTTTCTGATGGGATGAAAAACCGAGGTCCTGGGTATACATTGGCGTGCATGTAAAATATACCTTGACAGTTGGAATTCGATATAAGAGTGGCCATAGTGCTGTTGCTCAGGCAAAATTCCCTCATAACACACTGCATGGTGTATGCCCATCTTCATTAGCCCATTCGGAGCAGAACAGTAGGACGTTAAATCCCATTTCTAGCAGGGCGTTCATTAGATACATGTAGTATGTTTAATCACAGAGGGTGTAAGGATGTTATAAATGACTTGTAACATTGACACCTGCGCTATTGCACAGAAATCCAACTCATATGTTTTCATCTAAAACTGGCATAAAATAGCAAAATAGTGCGATACTATCGAAATTGTCTAGTTATTGCAGGGTTAACCTCCACCCGATCTATTAGAGTACAAACAATCTGCTTATTCAACAAAAAGAACCTAAGAAGATTCTCTGTCTATTTAATGGGTTGTGTGCGGCCACAGCTATGCAGGTTACTGGGCAGTTTATGAGGAGTCTAAGGAGCGCTACATAGCACGGGTTGGGGCAGTCTGGAAGATAACGTGTTAATTGATATTTTTTTGTGGTATGTTTTCAGGTATTGTATGGAACATGCAAGGAGAGCGAATTTAGTTCGACAAAAACATTTAGCAAGACATCAACCTGCGGATACATCAGAAAGTTTATTAGTAGAGTTATCACAGTCGTCCAGTCCTTTAGTTGATAATATAAAAGATAATAATAAAAATAAATCAAGACTACCAGCAGACAGTATCGCGAATAGAATACTCGGTAAGTTAACATGCTGATATATCTGTTTATGATAATATCAATGATTCAAATAAATTTCACTGAAGTCATACTCCCTCGCAGTGTTTCTTCATCCAGATTTTCCAGCGTGGTTTCCCTTTGTCAGTGATGCAGGACGGATGTATCGTGTACACATTGGAGTGCACGTAGCACACTGTATGGCGTATGCCCGTCTTCATTAGCCAAGTTTAGGAGCAGAACAGTAGGATGTTAAACCCCATTTCATTTCATTTCATTTCATTTCGCAGTGTTTCATTCCCTTATCTAGTCCTAATTTCACTCTGATTGTTTTTCTCAAAGTACAGCAATGACTAGAGTTTGATTTCTTGGTCCATTGCTTCAGATATCTGCTCTAAAGTAGGCAGAAAATATTTGACATGCATGATTCAAAGCTAAGGATTCAAAGAATTGTATGTATTGTGAGAGGATATCCTAACCTGTATGGGTTTTTTATACGCCCACATTTAAATGTGGTCGTATATTCGTCATGAGACGAAGAAGCCTATTGATTTTCAGCGATTTCCGATAATTACTACCAGAGTTATGGCCCTTGATCACTTTAAAAAATCTTGTGGACGCTCTAGAGGCCAAAGTTAATATCCGATTGACTTTGAATTCATACACAGTGTTTAAGGTCATGAGACGAAGAAGCCTATTGATTTTTTAGCAATTTCCGATAATTACTGCCAGAGTTATGGCCCTTGATCACTTTGAAAAATCTTGTGGACACTCTAGAGGCCAAAGTTAATATCAGATTGACTTTAAATTTATACACAGTGTTTAAGGTCATGAGACGAAGAAGCCTATTGATTTTCATCGATTTACGGTAATTAATGCCAGAGTTATAGCCCTTGATCACTTTGAAAAATCTTGTGGAGGCTTTAAAGGCTAAAGTTAATATCCGATTGACTTTAAATTTATACACAGTGTTTAATGTCATGAGACGAAGAAGCCTATTGATTTTCACCGATTTTTGATAATTACTGCCAGAGTTATGGCCCTTAATCACTTTGAAAAATCTTGTGGACACTCTAGAGGCCAAAGTTAATATCCGATTGACCTTGAATTTATACACAGTGTTTAGGATCATGAGACGAAGAATCCTATTGATTTCCGATAATTACTGCCAAAGTTATGGCCCTTGATCACTTTGCAAAATCTTGTGACGCTCTAAAGGCTAAAGTTATCATCCGATTGACTTCAGATTGCTACACAGAGTTTAAGATCTTGAGAGGAACAAGTATATTGATTTTCAATGAATTTTTATGTCTTGGAACAGCTAAATCCATGATATTAAAAGTTTTGTATACAAAACGTTAGCATGGTTCAGAACTTTATAAAAACCAAACAAATTCTAATTGTTTTCTCAGTTGTTGCTCTTAATCAGATTTTAGTGTATTATAGATGTTTCATTACCGAAAAAAGTAAAAATATGCGACAACTCTTGTTGACTGCCCGGACGATTTAGCTGCTGTGGGCGTATGTTTCGTTGCCTGGCAACCTATCTTCGAATCTAGAAGTGTGTTTATTTATGTTATATCTGATAGATTACGCTTGTTCTGATGAGTGTTTATGTTATATCTGATGGATTACGCTTGTTCTGATGAGTGTTTATGTTATATCTGATGGATTACGCTTGTTCTGATGTGTGTTTATGTTATATCTCTGATAGCGGGATTACGCTAGTGTTTATGTAATATCTGATGGATTATGCTAGTTCTGATGTATGTTATATCTGATAGATTACACATGGTCTGATGTATGTTATATCTGATGGATTACGCTAGTGTTTATATTATATTTGATAAATTATGCGAGTTCTGATGTATGTTCATGTTATATCTGTTAGATTATGCGAGTTCTGATGAATCTGATGTTGAGGGTTGTTTAATAGATGGAACATGGCGTGGTGATGGTGACAGCGATGCAGAAAGTATTGACAGTGAACAAGAAGATGTCCTCAAGTAAGATTATTGTCTTTAAATGTAGATTATCTCATTTGAATTATCATTTATCAAAAAAATCAATAATTCCAATAATTTTGTCAAGTTTAACAAAGATTTTTAATTTCTTCATAGCTCCAATATATATTGATTAGAATATATCTGGAGTATGAGTACGTGAAATGGAAGTCTGCAAGTTCTGGGGATAAATTTTAAAATGCTTAAACATGCATTATGCAAGAGCTAAGTCTGCCTATTACAGGTCTTTCTTTCAACCTGAAATGTTATCTAGATTATTAATTAGACATTAATTAACTTTTCCAAGCCATAATCAACTCTCGATGCCTTTGTTAGCCTACGATATTTATTGGATTTGAAGACATTTAGTGATGGATAATTTAACGTAAAAATGGTTAATCGAGACTTTGTTTGTTATCATACCAACGTCAGTAATGAGAACCAAGACGAGCCTAAAATTCAATGGCTAATATCTCGGCTCAGAGTGAAGTAATATGACTGAAATTTTCAGTATTTTCTGTTTTCATTATCTCTTTTTTTAACCATTATAACAAGAACTGTCAGCTCTATATCTTATCTTACCTAACGCCCTGAAATTTTGATATTTCCCATATTACAGACACGCTGGTGTATATACAGCAGAAGAAGTGACGTTGATTTTACGTGATAAGTTAATCAAACTACAGTCGTTATATATTGACCAGTTTAAACGTTTACAACATGTGATGAAGGAACAAAGACGAAGATATATACATACACACAAACAGGAGAAAGATTCACTAGGTAAGATATATACATACACAGAAACGGGAGAAAGATTCACTAGGTAAGATGAATTTAAAGCATCTTTTGAGTTTGTCGATCGATCATGCTATATTGTCTGTCTGATATCTAACTGGTTTTATGTCTGATATCTACCGGGGAACTGGTATTATGTCTGATATCTAACTGGTTTTATGTCTGATGGGGGGTTGGATGGCCGAGTGGTTAGCATGTGCGTGCCGTATCATAAGGCCTGTCATTGAGTCAACTGGCGTGGTTTCGAATCCCGGTTGTACGTGACAAGAAGTAGGGTTGCCTGTCCAACCTCGTGGGTTTTCTCCGGGTCCTCCAGTTTCCTCCCACTGCTAAAGACCCCTGCGCGTAAGCGAATTATTGAAATAAAATTAAACCATATGTTAGTCCCGAAATGACATAGTTTGTGTCGAGTGGACGTTAAACCCCATCTCTCTCTCTCTCTCTTTATGTCTAATATCTAACTGGTTTTATGTCTAATATGTCTAATATCTAACTGTTTTATGTCTAATATCTCTAATATCTAACTGGTTTTATGTCTAATATCTAACTGGTTTTATGTCTAATATGTCTAATATCAAACTGTTTTATGTCTAATATCTCTAATATCTAACTGGTTTTATCTCTAATATCTCTAATATCTAATATCTCTAATATCTAACTGGTTTTATGTCTAATATCTCTAATATCTAACTGGTTTTATGTCTAATATCTCTAATATCTAACTGGTTTTATGTCTAATATCTAACTGGTTTTATGTCTAATATCAAACTGTTTTATGTCTAATATCTCTAATATCTAACTGGTTTTATGTCTAATATCTCTAATATCTAACTGGTTTTATGTCTAATATCTAACTGGTTTTATGTCTAATATCTAACTGGTTTATTTATTGACTGATATTTGTAAGGTTTCATGTCTTGATATTATTATGTATTATTGAATATTTATATTTTATTTTGTAGGTGGACTTAAAGCTTATAAAGCAGATCCATATCTACGAAAAAAATACGATAAATTGAAGGCGTACAAAAGATACCATAATAGATACGGAAAGGTTTGATGCATATCTTTTTATTTTACAATCTATACCAGTTTCTATGGTACTGTCTAGTAAATATAATCTATACCAGTTACTATGGTAATGTCTAGTACCTGGTAGAATTTATAGGAAAGTTACTCAGTATGTTTTGTAGAAGCTTATACTACTGCCCGGTTCAATGAGACGAAACCACTGCATTGGTAAAAACAGCTTGTATCCTCACTGCTGTGTTGAAACAGATGTAGCCAGTTTTATATTAAAATCTGCAAAACTTATTTGAGGATTTTGAGTCTCTTGTCAACTACAATATTAATAGGAATATGAGTTCAGTGGTTCAATTCCATTCAAATATAATGAATTGAAAATTTGTAGGCTGATACACACAGAGATCCATCTACTTTGAGTATAGATCATCTCCCCATTATGGCTTCCATGTCCAACAATTAGTATACTACGTACGAAAATTAATTGGTGGCTAGCTTTTTTTTCGCACGTATACAGGGAATGGCCATTTTGCTCAGTAATCCCAGCCAGAATTTGGTTATTTTCTAAATTTGCGTTAAAGTTTAAAATATTTGTTTTAGAACTCAAATAGATTCACTATTAGTCAATCACAACGCAAAAAAAATCAACAGAATTGATTGTGTATATCTGAAATAGACACGACCGACGCACAAAATAGTGCCAACCATTCGCAGATGCTGTCATTGAAGACAACGTCAATTCTATGAGCTGGAAGAAGAGAGAATTCGTTGGGACTGTACGAATTATATAGTCTTCATGGGTGCAAAGGACACAATGCTGAAGATAAACCTATTGTTTACAATTTAACGTGTTGTTGATCTCATGACCCATTGACGTCAATGTCATGACCTGTGATGTGTAGATCACGTGATATGGATATGTGTCTGAGATACTTCTCCGCAGGTAGTGTGTCTCAGATGTTCAGAATGCTGTTTAGTAAAGCAGTTCTACACCGTTTCACATCTGTCATACACCTAGACTAAATAAACCTATTCAATTCCTTTAAATGGAAGCTGAATAAGTACTTTAACAAAATTCTCAAAGTATTCTTAGTGTTTTTGACTAAAAGTGTTGGTCAGCCAGCGCAGTGTCTGTTTTCAAGCAGAGCTAACTGTAAACAGACAACCTAAGTTTAGTATATAGGGCTGACCTTAAAAATATCTTTGTTTCGCCTAACGCGACCGACTAACTAAAACCACCCCCGACTTAAATTATTTTATTGCACTTTTCCGCGATCTTTTTATTTTATTTTGTGTGTCAACCTGAAATATATCACGAGAGTTATTTCCCTTTACTATGGCTATGGTTTGATTCATTATTGAAACTGGTTGATCAAGACGAAAGCGTCATAGGTGTCGCTTCTCAACAAAATGGTTGCAGACGAAAGCACGTCCATTCCCACGAAATGATTCTGCCTCTATGTCTGTGGGGCGTCGTTTTAAACATGACGAAGATATTTTCAATATCCGTTTTTGAGAAAAATGAAGGCACGATCGTTAAAAACGTGTTGAAGGGGTTTCACACTTAGAGTTCGTGGCAAATCGTGTGCGAGTCTCGGAGTCGTGCATCATGAAAAATCCCGATGTCATACTCATTGATTTGTTTGACAATAAAAAAAGACGAATGTTTCCCCCCAGAAAATTATCAAGCTGTCAAATTAGCTCTTTAAAAAAAAATCTGAAAAAAAACCCCGACCTACCGACCCTTCTCCTCGATTGTGGGTCGGGTTTGGCGAAACAAAGATATTTTTAAGGTCAGCCTAGGATTTGGTCAAAGGCCAGCCAGGACAACCTAGAGAATTTGTCTATATTTTAATATACTTGCCTTAAAGTTGACAAATATTATGTAAATAATAATTTCTCTATCTTTCTTTTTATTTGATGACCAGGAGGCCATTTTACATCGTAAATCCAATGTTCGTCGTGTGGCGGTGTCGGAAGGTGTTGGTTTTAAAACCCAGATTTATCCCAAGTGTCAAGGACTAGAAGATGGCATGAAATGTTTAGAGAGATCTGTTCCGTTATCTAAATACTGTTTTAAACGTATCCTTCTCTATCAGTTATTATTCTTACATTTATATATACGCCCAAATGGAAATGTGGTCATATATTGTTATTGCCTCAATGTGTCCGTTGTCCACAATTTCTTGGGGTGGTTGAATGGCACAATGGTTAGCACGTGCACGCTGTATCATAAGGTCTGTCATTGAGTCAACTGGTTTGGTTTCAATTTCCCGGCTGTACGTAACAAGGAGTAGGGTCGCCTGTCCAACCTTGTGGGTTTTTCCGTATCCTCCGGTTTCCACCCAGTGCGTATTATTGAAAAAAAATTGAACCATGTGTTTGTCCCGAAATGACCTAGTTTGAGTTGAGTGGACGTTAAACGCCATTTCTCTCTCTCCCTCCCAAGTTTGTAAGCAACAATTGGGAAGGTTAACTTTCCAATCTCCTGGGTTTTTTGTTAGGTTCCTACCACTGCTAAAGACCCTAACCCCAAACCCTAGCGATGAGCTTTATAACACGCACTGTAGTTTTAAACATCTGTCATCATCCAGTCGTTATTGTTTGTATTTTGGGGGGTTGGATGGCTGAATGGTTAGCGTGCGCGCGCTGTATCATAAAGTCTGTCATTGAGTCGACTGGCGTGGTTTCGAATCCCCGGTTGTACGTGGCAAGGAGTAGGGTCGCCTGTCCAACCTTGTGGGTTTTCTCCGGTTCTTCCGGTTTCCTCCCACTGCTAAAGACCCCTACGCGCAAGCGAATTATGTAAATAAAATTAAACCATATGTTAATCCCGAAATGACCTAGTTTGTGTCGAGTGGACGTTAAACCCCATTTCTCCCTCTCTCTCTATTGTTTGTATTTTAGAGGAAAGCCAAAAAAAAACCTTAATGAACAAATTGAAAAAATTTCTCCCCTAAGAAAGTTCTCCCTGTTTTGATAAGAAGAATTAGTGATCTGATATTAAGCGATAGTGATTAGTTATGTGTATGGGAAATAGTTCTGAAGATCAATAACTTCATGTAATTAAGTTATTCATGGTTTCATAAATTGCAGGTCTTTCTTTAGGTCTGAAATGTTTTATAAATTATTAAGTAGACATTTATGACGCAACAAGACCATAATCAACTCTCCATGCCATCCGATGGCTCCGATTTTAAGTAGAAAAGTTCTGCCATTTAAACATTTAATTTAAAAATGGAGAAGCAAGTCTAAGACTCAAATTACCAGTAAGGTGGTTACATTCAATACACACATCTTGTCAAAACTACAACCATTGAAATACTATATAGCGAGAAAGGTGTCAGCTCTTTATCTAAACCTTCCATGATGACCCTTTAAAATCAAGGCTATCTTAAAGATACAGTATGTAAGATTTAGATAAAGAGCTAGCCATTCTTGCTATAATAGTTCGAAAATAGATAATGTAAAATGAATAATTTGAAAATTTCATTCAAATTACTCTATTGTGAGCGAAGATATTAGCCTTTGAAGGTTTGACAAGACTTGTGCAATAATTTCAACCACCATACTGGTTGTTCAAAGCTAAGTCTCGCTCCTCCATTTTTAGCTTAAATCAAAATATGGCTGAACTGTTCTAATCTATTTAATATCGGAGAAATCCGATGCCATCAAGAGTTGATTATGGCTTGATAAGTTAATGTCTTGTTAATAATTTAGATAACATTTCAGGCCTAAAGAAAGACCTGCAATAGGCAGATTTACCTCTTGTATAATGTACGTTTTTTCTTACATAATGCCCTTTTAAAATCCTTGATGTATATAATATTCAAGTTGACAGGTTTTATATTATTACCCTCCATGTTTATAATTAAAGTATATATTGTATTACAATCCTTGACATATATTCAGATATTTTACACGATACCAACCAGGTGTTGTATCGACCGTGTAGTTTCGCTCATGGAGGATGTGGTGTTCCTGTAGTACCTATAGATGATGATCCACGCTGTCATCTACATTATACCATCATAGACACCACAAATCATCAAATACAACAGGTAAAATAGTCTACTTATTACAGGTAAATAGTCTACTTACAACAGGTAAATAGTCTACTTACAACAGGTAAATAGTCTACTATAGGTAAATAGTCTACATGTACTTACTACAGGTACAGTCTACTACAGGTAAATAGTCTACATAATACTGTTAAATAGTCTACATGTACAGGTACATAGTCTACTACGGGTAAATAGTCTGCTACGGGTAAATAGTCTACATACTACAGGTAAATAGTCTAAAATTACTACATGAGGTCTTCATTTGTTGACACAGAAAAGTAGGAAGGTAAACAAACCCCCATTTCATTTCATCTAATAAATAGAGATTTTGTCGATATTAAAAGTGAAATATAATTTATGTTATTTTTACAGGAAGAAGAGTTGGAACCTGTTGATGTACGAGAACAGACAGACGCCAGTACGGACAGTACGCTCAGCGCTACTGGAGAATTTGATAGACCAGAAATATATAACATGACACCTGACCATATCAAACCAGAATTGATGGATACATCTTGATTCGTAGTTAAAATTACAATCATTTTGTTGATGGCTGTCTTTGTGGAAAGAAAAAAGTCTTATATTTGCCATCCTGTTTCTAAATGTTACAGAAAATGGAGGAAAGATGGGAAGTGGGTGTCTGCTTGAAGAAATAAACATGCCAGACGTTGTAGTGTGGGCTGTCGTTATTGACATGCTATTGGATAGCTGAATTCCCGAGATTAAAAGTTCTTGTACATATATTGTATATGTGGCTTATGTTTTATGTCTGCTCTGCCTTTTCCAGCAAATAGGCATTTTAACTGAAAAGTTTCTTCTTAATGACTAGTGTACAACCTTGTTGGTTTTCTCTGGGTCCTCCGGGTTTCCTCCCACTGCTAGAGACCCCTACGTGCAAGTGAATTATTGAAATAAAATTGAACCACATGTTAGTCCCGACATCACCTAGTTTATGTTTAGTGGATGTTAAACCCTCTCTCTCTCTCTCTCGTAAACTACATTTGTTTTTCTGTCTTTGTTAAATATTTAAGGAGTAATAAACATTTTGTGGAGCCACGATAAGTGAGTCTGACGCTGGCTGAGAAAGTGCATCAGGATTTTCCAGCACGGTTTTCCCTTTTCAGTGGTGCCAGATGGTACAACAAACTGAGGTCCCGTCTAAAAGATCCCTTGACAGTTGGAATTCGATATAAGGGTAGGCCATAGTGCGGCTGTCCAGGCAAAATTTCCCTCATAGCACAATGTATGGCGTATGCCTGTCAGAGCAGAGCAGTAGAACCCTAACCCTAACCCTAACCCAACCCCATTTCTCTCTCTCTGTAAAGAGTTAATACACAACCACCATAGGGTTGGTTAGGGTGATCTGAACAAAGATTAACTGGGGGTTAGAGTTCAGGTCATCTCCACGATCCTGAAGTAACAATTGTGAGTTTTACAACATCTAGCCATTTAAATTCCCAAAGTTTTAGGTATGGTACCTTATCATCCTTAACCATAGTTTAGTTTACAGCATAGAGTTATGATGATTTACACACTGTAACCCGGGTATCATTTAATCTTGTGTATGTATCACTAATTTCTTTTTAGGTATGGTACCTTATCATCCTTAACCATAGTTTAGTTTACAGCATAGAGTTATGATGATTTACACACTGTAACCCGGGTATCATTTAATCTTGTGTATGTATCACTAATTTCTTTCACATTTGTTAAATATCCAATCTTTGTTTAAAAATTTATAAAAACTGTTTAAAATCACCATAAATCATCTAATTTGTTTTTCTGTCCAGTTTAAAGCTGACCATTCAGTTATGATAATGAGTGTCCAATTTACAAGTGTTTGATTTCTCAATCTCTGTTAAAAAAATAAACAACCCAATTGATTATTGATGTATAATGATTAATTTTTGAACAGTGGTCAGGAAATTAAATACTTGTAAATTGGACACTCATTATCAAAATTAATCTGTCAGCTTTAAACTGGACACAAGTACAAATTAGATGATTTTTGGGGATTTTAAAAGATTTTTACAAATTTTTAAACAAAGATTTGATATTAGACGAATGTGAAAGAAATTAGTGCTAGATACACAGCTGTTGAAAGCTTTTGTTTTAGTAGAAAAACTCTTGGAGAACCAAAGAATAGCAACTTCATTAGCACAATGGAAGAACGGAAAAGTAAATTAGAAAGGTTTGGACTAAGATGTGTAGCGGAAAAAGTCCAGCAATCTGGACATTGAATGAACCTTGAACTAAGCAACTGGATTACCACAGCTAGACATTTCAGTTGGAAAGTGCAAGACTTGGTATTTTCTGTCAAGGAATCTGATAGGTCGGGAGCTGGGTCTATTATGACCAATCGAAATAAGTGACGTAAAATGTAGAATAATACATGAAGGCCTTGATAAGCTGTAGTGTGCTATGGAAAGTTTGTCCTAACCGGAACATATTTGCCTCTTAAATATAATGGATTTCAGAAGTCAAGGCTTCTATGGCAACAAGTTCGTGTGTGAACCATGTCCCATTAAAATAGCCCCTTCTGTTTTCCCCTTGGTCAGCCCTCCATCTGGCACAGGGAGCCATGGTGGCCAAGACGCTGGTTCGCAAGGCTGGAGGTCGCGTGTTAGATCCCGCACTGCCCGAGAAAGTTCATTGGGATTTCCCGTGGTTTCCCCCCTGTCAGTGGTGCAGGAAGGAGAGTCTGACAAGGACAGCTATCTTCATTCGGATGGGACAAAAAAAAAAAGGTCCTGTGTATACACTGGCAGTTGGAATTCAACATAACACACTGTATGGTGTATGCCAATCATCATTAGCCCAGTTGGAGCAAAACAGTCGGACGTTCAACCCCATCTCATTTCCGCCCTGCACAACTTAGGAGCGAAAACAAGGCTAGAAGATCCCCAGAAACTGTCCCAGCCAACATCAGTGCCTCCACATGATGGCCAATTCTTTCCCACACGTAATGAAATATGATTGGTCAATACGATAACAAGAACTATAGTGATTGGTCAATATGACAACAAGAACTATGGTGATTGGTCAATGATTAACATGTTTATTGAGTTTTATATACATTTATACAACAACAGATTTCGAACTATCCGATAATACAAGTCCTTAACTTATACGACACATCTCCCGATATCATATAATACAAGACACTAATCCTATACATGTACATATCATCTATTATAAGTCGTTAACTGATACTATACATCGCCACCTATCATAATACAAGTCACTAATCTTATACCATACATCGCCACCCATCGTATAATACAAGTCACTAATCTTATACCATACATTGCCACCTGTTGGATGGTAAATCGTTAACTTATAAAACACATCTCCACATATCGGATAACACAAGTCACTTATCTTATACCAAACATCTAAACCTATCAGATATTACAAATCGTTAACTTATATATACGATACATATCGTATGATACAAGTCTCTTAAATCATACATCAACACACCTTGACATATCGGATAATATAAGTCACTTATACCATACATCTATACCTATCGTATCGTATAATACATCTATACCTATCGTATCGTATAATACAAGTCACTTATCTTATCTCCACCTGTCGGATATTACAAGTCGTTTATCATATACACACCATGACATATCGTATAATACAAGTCACTTTTGGAGAGAACTTATAAAAGCTTTTGCAGTTTATTCACTCTGATTAATTCACTTTATTGAATAAAATATCGTTAAACTAAATTTACTTATATTTTTATCCTCATAACTTATAACATTCTCTACTGTAGTAGTACATTTATAGCTTATAACACAAAGGGAAATCTCTGAAATTCAATAGGATTCTTCATCTCACTAATATTAACAAGTATTAATTTTAAAATTATCAAATCATAAACACAGTCGGTTTTGTGTGTCCACAAACAATTGTGGATGACCAACAGCTGAGAGCAACAACAATACATGACATTTCTAAATCGGCATGAAAATATCTGGTACATTACGCTAGAGAAATTATTCGAATATTTACGTAGTACTACCTGGTACGTCTTTTTAAGTCCCCAGCCCCTCCAACATTCACACCCTGAACTTTAGAAAACATACAACAATAACATACAGTGTGCACCAATTTTTCTCAAATTTAGAACTCCCTTAGTTCCTCAAAATAATACGATCCATTTAAAAAAAAGTAAGTGGCTATTGTTACGATGAGTCTGAGCCAAGTTTAGAACGAATTCCAAAATGGCCGCCAATCTCTCCAACACCAGCGTTGAAAAGGGAGCAGTATTTTCAACATTTTCAGAACAGAAGGCAGCAATTAAGTGATGGGAAGGGTTAGGGTTAGGACTATTTTTATGACTATTCAGTTTTTAACTTCGCCGATGGAGGGCTGTGAAAGTATCATTGTAACAATAGTCTGAGGACTATTTTTATGACTTGTCGTAACAATAGCTACTGTCTAAAGAAAAAACACAACTACGATCGTACTATGGACCAGAAACTGACCAGGTTATTAGATGAAATTCAAATAATCTAATTCACCAAATTGATGCAAAATTGTTCAAAGACAAAATATGCCAATTTTCATTTCGATCGGACTTGAATTGACAGAGCCTTAGGCATTTTGAAGAGCTTCACCCCAAGAAGAACAAGAACGTATAGTGGTCAGTTCCTGGTCCAAAAAATGTAAATGGCACAAATTGTCCTTGGTATAATTTTTGGACTACAACATAAAAGTCTCAAAACATCCTTTGAAGGATTTTCAATCCATTGCAAACTAAAATATTGGGAAAACTGAATTTCAAAACAAGCGGTTGCCATGCAAGATACGCCCACATTTTGCAAGAGATGGATACAGAACAAGATAACAGAAAGCAATCGGGCATAATCTAGGATGCTTCAGTCCAACATGCGTCAAATTCTGAAGAAACACAAGATATTTGGGTCATAAAGCTATATATTTCAAGTTTCGTCAAATCGGATAAAAATAGACCCGTTAGGTCGACAAAAAAATGTGAACTGACAGATGAACAGGCCAGGGCGACGACAATATACGTCCACATGAAAATGTGGGCATATGTAAATCAATCCTTAAATGATCAAATTAAGTTTTAATCAGAATGAATCTGAGCTGTGATATTATCCACCATTAATATTTTTGTTTTGTTTTCTTAATTAAATATTCAATAATCAAAGTAAATTTCATAATAGACAAAGTCATGGAAAATTAGACATTTTCCCCAAAAAGACATACGATGCACAGTCTTTAAGACCAGAAATAAATTATCAATAAGCACTAAATTTCATTCAAACAAATGTTTTTCATGACAATGTCTTGTTTCAAATGTATGATAAATTAAAATGAGACTAATTTTTTTTAATATCCAGCAGCAATTCGATCTAAAACTTGTCGATACATGTCGACATGCTCCTCGAAACTTTTCTCTAAATATTCCATCCGCTTCTCTTCACTTACTGTCAGTGTCTCGTCTATTTCTTGTGGATTTAAGGCTTTCTTCAATTTCTGGAAATCACGTCGATTTTTCTGAAAAGACATAAAATTAAATTGTAAAATTATTTCCATATATAAATACCCGAGGAACCAAACAAATTTTATAATGCATTATTCATAAGATAAATAAATCAAATTTTTACAATTTTATAATCCAAATACCAGTACGTATAAACAGAATTTTCACTGAATTGGTCCAAAAACAGCAGTGCACCCAAGTACCAACCCTCAAGGGTTAGGGTACCACATAGTCTAACCTCAATTTCAATCAAACGTTTCAAAGAGAAATAATAAAAAAAAATTCCGGGAAACAAAAATTACAGACAGGAAACCTATAGTCCCTTTCGGTTTCACCAGTAGGGGACTAACATAAGGTGTCATTAAAATCAAACATTTGACATCTGCAAAAAAGTGACCAGCCATGAACTTCAAATCTTAAAACATATATTTCCTTGAGACTAATCATTTCATCTGATTGACCCTCTGAAAATATTTTTGTAATGACCATGAAAAATATAATCATAAGTATCAAATTGCCTGATAAAAAAGTTATGACAGAGTGTCAACCGCGGTATCTGCCATTGATATCTCTGTTGATGCATTACACGAACGCTGCCTGGAAACTCTCGCGCTGATCCATTCATCATATTGTAACACCCCTCTCACCTAGGAACTAAATTGATCAAAATGTTTCCAGTTTTTTTTTAATTCAGGATGTCTTATAGTGAGAGAGTTTAAACGGGGTTTAACTTGCACTCGACACAAACTAGGTCATTTCGGGACTAACATATGGTTTAATTTTATTTCAATAATTCGCTTGCGCATAGGGGTCTTTAGCAGTGGGGGGAACACCCGGAGAAAACCCACGATGTTGGACAGGCGACCAGACTCCTTGTCACGTACAACCGGGGATTCGAAACCACGCCAGTTGACTCAATGACAGGCGTTATGATACAGCAAGCACGTGCTAACCATTCGGCCATCCAACCCCCCAGGATATCTGATAAATGTTCATCTAAAGAAATATATCTTTTAAAAAGAAATAATACCCAAATAAAAATCAATAACAAGAAATTGTAAGTGACAAAAATAACCAATAAAATCTAAGATGTTTGTTTTTTGTTGAAGAAATTGTGAATTTGTTGGGTAGACTGTCTATCGGGTCGAGTTTCACGATGGACCACAGATCAGTTACGATTTATACCCACAAATCATCTACGATCACATGGTACATTGGGCCGGTCATAAAAAACAATTATTCTAGTTCTCAGATAATTCTGTGTCATTTAAAAAGCGTTGCATGACTCATTTATCAAATATGCAACCTTGATAAATGTTATTGGTAATTATAAATGATACTTGATAATCATATATTCCTACAATGCTACAAACAAATGAAATGAGGTTTAACGTCCTACTGTTCTGGTCCGAACTGGGCTAATGAAGACAGGCATAAGCCATACAGTGTGCTATGAGGGAAATTTTGCTCCAACAGCGGCACTACAGCCTACTCTTATATCAAATTCCAACTGTCAAGGGGATCTTTTACGTGCACACCAGTGTGTACACTGGACCTCAGTTTTTCGTCCCAACCAAACGACCAGACGGCTGTCCTTGTCAGGCCCTCCATCCTGCATCACTGACAAGGGAGAACCACACCGGAAAATCTGGATGAACTTTCGCGGCTAATGCAGGGATCGAACACCCGAACTCCAGGCTAGCGAACAATATGTTGAGATAAATATAGTACCTTGAAATGTGATATTTTGAGAAGTCATTTAGCCTAGTAGTCATACTTGGATAAAATAAAAACTCCCTCTCACATCAGACTGAGAACTAGAATATTAATTTTGTATGGCCTTGGTTTGAGCATTTATACATTTGACGTTGCAATAGATGGCTTGATCAACCTTTTCTTCAACAAAATAACATTAAACAAAAATACCTTTTACCAAATATTTTTCTCTTTTTATTTTGTTTTCTGTAAATGAATTGTTTTTCACAAAAGAAAGAGAAGTGCTTTGTAAAGATTAGTAAAATGATTAGCAGAATAAAAATAATAAAATAATTATTGGAGTTAATGTAAGATTTAGATAATAAAAGCCTGACAGTTGTAGGCCTAGCTATAATTGTTCAAAAATAGATAATGAACAGGGAATATGTTAAAAATTTCAGTCAATTGACTTTATTCTGAGTTGAGTTATCATTGTTTGCAGAACAGTGTAGTCTCGATTGTCATTACTACCATTGTTATGATAATAAACAAAGTTGAAAATCAAAACCATCCAAGTTCTTGAAATTTGATTAAGTTCTAGAGAGATGATTATAGGCTTGACATGTGAATAAATGTCTATTTAATGATTAGACAGATTTAGCTCCTGTATAATGCATCATTAATAATATTTTTGGACAAGGAACTGGGTCCCGAACCATAGGCATCTTTTTGTTCCTTCGACAAATGCACATCAATTAACAGACTTTGATTTTTGACATGTCTCAATTCCAAGATGACAGCCATGACCTCTTTTGTCATCTTTCTTTGGAAGACTTATTTGCACTTGCTCTTTAAAGAGCCCAAAAAAATTGACAGCAATTTTGGAAACCTTACACAATTCGATTTACCATGAAAATTTAAACTAAGAACATAATTCCCTAGAATAATTTCAACTAGGTTTCCCTTGATCAAGTATTACATAGAATTGTATAGGAAATAAATTAGTTGTAAATAATTTTTTAGTAAAATATTTGTCACAAAAATAATTAATATTACCGTTTGAAAGAAATTTGTCAGAAATAAATTGTTAATTATTTTTAATTTCCAGTAAAGTCTGATTTCCATGTACGCATTTTCGCCGATAACATGGAAACAGTCCTGTTACATCTGCATTTAACAGACATTTTTGTCAGCAAAAACGCATACATGGAAAACAGGCTTTAAGAGTTGAAGAGAAATTTGGTATTAATATTTCTGTTTACCTAATATCATATCTGTTAAATCATGCTATAATACAAACCGTAAATGGTGCATTCAATCTTCGTTTAACATCCAATCGAAAGTCTCGAAACTGTTGTGAATTATTTCCTTCTGTTGATTTAAGTCGTAGTATTTCATACACTCTACGAGCTTGACGCTGGAATAATAAATAATTGCATATTTTTACATATCTAAATTTCCTCTCACTGCTAAAGACTACTACGTGCAAGCGAATTATTGAAATAAAATTAAAACCATATATTAGTCCCGAAATGACCTAGTTTGTGTTGAGTAGACATTAAACCCCATTTCTCTCTCTCTCTCTCTAGTAGTAGAGGGTCCCAGTGGTCCTTACCATAGGAGAGAGAGAGAGAGAGAGAGAGAGAGAAATGGGGTTTAACCTCCACTCGACACAAACTAGGTAATTTCGGGACTAACATATGGTTTAATTTTATTTCAATAATTCGCTAGCGCGTAGGGGTCTTTAGCAGTGGGAGGAAACCAGAGGACCCAGAGAAAACGCACGAGGTTGGACAGGCGACCCTACTCCTTGTCACGTACAACTAGGGATTCGAAACCACACCAGTTGACTCAATGACAGGCTTTATGATACAGCGCGCACGTGCTAACCATTCGGCCATCCAACCATCCCCCCTTACCATAGGACTATATCTTTAGATGATGTGGTGGTAGGGGGGAGGAGGGAGGAGAGAGAGAGACAGAAACAGGGTAAAACATCCACTCAACACAAATAACTAGGTCATTTTGGGACTAATATATGGTTAAGTTTTATGTCAATAATTTGTTTGAGCGTAGGGTTACCACCACCCCCGACTCCCCCCCACCCCCACCACCATATATTTCTCCAATAGAGATCTTTGCCAATCTGGTTGAACAAATGTATAAAATAAAAACTTACTCGACTTAATTTCAGTTTTTGTCGTGCTTCCAGTAACATTTCATCACTAAAAGAGGATTTTAATTTTTCCGGTTGAAAATGATCTAATTTCTCTGCGTTCTTCACATCAACGTAATCTCGTAATCGCTGGAAATTTTCTGATGGATCTTCCACTAAATCCAGAAAAAAACAAGCCAACAGTGAGGCTGATGTCCCCCGCCGAAATCCCCAAATAAATAGATGACACATATTAATTAATCGCACATATATTTTTTTCAAAAGTATCGAACAATCAAACTGATTATCAACTATACACGAAGTTTCATCACTCTCTATCAGATAGAATCAAAGTTATCTTGTCCCAAAGCATCGACCAAGGAAATTGTTTATCTTTGCTTAGCTTTAGCCTAAGCAGACAATTTTCATCATCTAACTGAGTCAAGGTATTGATGTAATGAAAATATACACCAAGTTTCATCACTCTCACTTAATTAGAACTAAAGTTATCGTGTCCCAAAGCATCAATCAATCAAATTGCTTATCTCTGCTTACCCTAAGCAGAAAATGCTCATCTTCGAACTCCATCAAGGCATTGACCTAATAAACACCTACACCAAGTTTGAACATTCTAGGTCAATTAGGAGAGTTATTGTGTCCCAAAAAGTGTGACCGATAGACGAACCCATTTTAATAGTCCCTTGCTTTCTTCGAAAGGCGGGGGACAATAAAAAAAAATATAACAACATGATACCCAATGATAAATGAGATAGTGATTAGCATTCTACTTTTATGCCCCGATTGGGTTAATGAAGATGGGTTTACGGAGTGCAGTTAACTCTTAAACAAGCAGTGGCAAGGAATTCCCACCTAGAAAATCTTTGTTGACAACAGTTCTATGTTGCAAATTAAAAAATAAAATGAAAAGGAGTTAAAAGTTCTACTGTTCTGCTCTGACTGGGCTTATGAAGACGGCATACGCCATACAGTGTGCTACGAGGGTATTTTGCCCTGTCTTGGCCAATGTAGAGATCAAACACAGGTCCCTTGTTTAGCAAGTCAACGTCCTATACTCACTGGGCCACTGTGACTCTCTTCAATAAAATAATAAAATCACCTGTAATATCCATGACATCATCCCTATCATAACATGTATTATAGAACGTCTGTAATATTTGTGCTCCATGACCCTGGCGTTGAAAGGGAGGTAATATCAATACTTGACTGAAAGAAGAATAATTATTATACAAATACGAGCAGAACTCTCGATATACACTCTAGACAAATTAGGGGTTATTAAACATAATTATTTTAAAACCTATTATTTGAGAAATGTGCAGGGTACAAGTTTGTAGGGTACGGTATGTTTTTACTTTATAAGATTGAATTTTATACATTTTCATGCATCAATAACAACCTTGCTACTTTTAAACATACATTATACAAGAGTTAAATCTGCCTATTGCAGGTCTTTCTTTAGGCCTGAAATGTTATCTAAATTATTAATTAGACATTAACATGACAAGCGCATATCAACTCTCGATATGATGGGATATCTCCGATATAAAGTAGATTAGAACGGTTCAGCCATATTTTGATTTAATCTAAAAATGGTGAAGCAAGCTAAGCTTCGAACAACCAGTGCGGTGGTTCCAATTAATGCATGCATCTTGTCAAACCTTCAAAAGCTAATATCTTCGCTCGCAATGGAGCAATTTGAACAAAATTTTCAATAAATTCATTTTGCATTATCTATTTTCGAATTTTTATAGTAAGAATGGACAGCTCTTTATCTAAATAATACATAATTTTACGTTACATGGCACCATCTCTGAATGCTAGTAAGGAGAGAGAGAGAAATGGGGTTTAACGTCCACTCGACACAAACTAGGTCATTTCGGGACTAATATATGGTTTAATTTTATTTCAATAATTCGTTTGCGCGTAGGGGTCTTTAGCAGTGGGAGGAAACCGGAGGACCACGAGAAAACCCTGCTAGTAAGGAATAGGTTTACATGGGGTATATGAAATGGAAATAGATATCAAACAGACACAACTAGAGCTATGTACATTTACCTGTTAGATTAAGGGGGTGCTCGGTTGTCAGTCTGGAACGTCCCGAATTGACAGAATTGCAATCAAGTGATACAGAATTCAGTCCTGTCACAGTTCTGTCAGTCCCGACAGTTGAGGTGGTGTGAGTAGAATCGTGACGTATTTTAAGTAACATATATGTTTCAGCTGTCATGATTGGTTAAGATATTTTTTATACAGTCGGCACATGCGTTGTACTCCGAAATTCCCAATTTCACTTGAATGAAAATATTTTTGGAATTGAGAGAATTTAATTCTGGAACGATCAATCGATTATCCCCTATGATAAGCCTCATAGAGTTATGCACCCTTACCTGTTAGATTAGGATAAGTATAGTGGAGCTGTGTACCTTTACCTGTTAGATTAGGTTAAGTACAAGAGAGTTATGTACCCTTACCTGATTCTAGGTCGTGTTTTATTGGGATAAGCGTAGTAATTATAAACAGTCATATAACCAGCTATAGCGTACATTGTATTACCATCCGATTTATATTTTTCAAACCTTTAAATAGAATAAATATAATATACATCAAAAATAACCTCATTCAAATTATTTCAAATACAATAAATACATCAAGAATAACCTCATATAAATACAAAATACATCAAAAATAACCTCATTCAAATACAATATATATACTGATGTCCAAAAGAAAGTATACACACTAAAAGTAGGACTAAGTTTTGTTTAGATTAAAAACATTTAATAAAGCATTACTGAGTTTGTCTCTTGCGTCCAAACTCAACATTTCTAAGCAAAATAAAAATGTGAAACAAATTAACATTCTACCCAAATACCGCATACCATGGAAAAACGACTTTGGTTGATGCAGCACAAAATGCACAGTGTATACTTTCTTTTGAACATTAGTATACAAAATACATCAAAAATAACCTCATTTAAATACAATAAATACATCAAAAATAACCTCATTTAAATACAATAAATATATCAAGAATAAGGTCAGTTAATAAATTGTGAAATATACTCTAGTCCGTATAAGACTGGGAACAATGTGAGGAGGGCTTATTTTCAACTTACAGACGGAAATGAATCAGAATCAGGGTTTAAGGTCTGACTGGGCTAATGAAAACAGTGTGCTATGAGATTTTTCATTTTTTGGGAATGATTAATGTTGTCCCTTGCTAGGCCCTCAGTTCAATTTATAGATGCCGCTACTGTTTTGGTTGAGTAAAAATATGTTATATTGAGTAGTGAACATGGAGCACTGGATCCTACCTCATTTCACTTCACAGGCATTTACAACTTTAGTATTACATGGTCATTACATTAACTTTACTGAACAATTGACAGTGTCTTTAAATATAAATAATCAACTTACAATAAATAATAATTCCATCGATCATCATCAACATCTATATAACTAGCAGCATCAATAAAGAACAATAAAAATGTCTGTAATCGACTGTGATATTCACGGAATCCGGGAGCTTCAATATCTGTTTTATAAATTTCAAACGTTCTACTTCCACCTTCTGAAAAACATTCACATCCCAACTACTATGTAATACAGTTGAATCGAGTTTAACATCCTACTTTTTTGCCCTGACCGGGCTAATGAAGACTGAAATGAAATAGTGTTTAACATCCTACTTTTTGCCCTGACCGGGCTAATGAAGACTGAAATTAAATAGTGTTTAACATCCTACTTTTTTGCCCTGACCGGGCTAATGAAGACTGAAATGAAATAGTGTTTAACATCCTACTTTTCTGCTCCGACCGGTATAATGAAGGTGGAAATGAAATGGGGTTTAACGTCCTACTGTTCTGCTCCGACTGGACTAATGAAGACAGGCATACACCATACAGTGAGCTATGTGGGAAATTTTGCTCCAACAACGGCACTACGGCCTACTCTTATATCGTATTCCAACTGTCGAGGGATCTTTTACATGCACGTCAATGTGTAAACAGGACCTTGGTTTTCCGTGCCATCCAATTGACTAGACAGCTGTTCTTGTCAGGCTCTCCATCCTGCACCACTCACAGGGGGGAAACCAGACTGGAGCGAAATAATGCCACAACAGAGACAGAGCTGTCCACTTGACACAAACTAGGTCATTTTGAGACTAACATATGGTTCAATTCTATTTCAATAATCCGCTTGTCCATAGGGGTCTTCAGCAGAGGAGGAAACCTGAGACAACAGGCGACCCTATTCCATGTCACGTACAACCAGGGAATCAAAACTATGCCAGTTGATTCAATGACAGACTTTATGATACAGAGCGCACATGCTAACCAATCGGCCATCCAACCCCCCATTGTGTCATAAGAAAGAGTTTGTGAATCCATAATGAATGAAAATTGGGTACCGACTGAATGAAATCTGTGTTTACCTTTTTTTATTTTATAAGAATGAAGTAATTCACCGAATGGTCTGAAGTTTTGTTCTTTAGGAAGTGTAGCTAGGAAATCATCAATATTAGTATAATAACCCGGGGGTATTTCTTGTGCTAGTTTCGGTATAATATCATCAGCCTGTAATACACCAAAATATAATATATATCATTTATTAAAACATTTATATCATTTATCAAAACATTCATATCAATTCCTATAACATTTATATCAATTCCTATAACATTTATATCAATTCCTAGAACAATTATATCAATTCCTAAAACAATTATATCAATTCCTAAAACAATTATATCAATTCCTAAAACAATTATATCAATTCCTAAAACAATTATATCAATTCCTAAAACATTTATATAATTTCCTAAAACGATTAATATCATTTCCTAAAACATTTATATCAATTTGTAAAACATTTATACCAATTCCTAAAACGATTATAACATCAGCCTGAAATGTTATGTTTTTCTAAGACATTTATAAGTTAAGAATGAGAATCGACAATATATAGGACATTTTATACCCCACTTCATTTTACATTAACTAATTTGGAGAAAATCCATGTGGTTAGGCAGGTAGCCCTAGTCTTTGTCACGTACAAACATTGAAAACACTCCTCTTCACTTAGTAACAGACCTAATGATCTAAACAGCACACTCAATAACCTACCCCTTCCTCGATGTTATAAACATGAAATATCAAAATATAATAATAAAAGTTAAAACTTACAACAAGACCATCAAATCTTTTAGGAGTAACTTTATCTATATAAGACATACTGAGATAGGTTGTTAGTTTAGCAGCTGTATAATACATCTTTACTTCTAAATCTTTATAACCAAATATACTTTCTCTATTAAATACAAACAAAATACACATAAAATAGCGTCTAACATCCTACTGGGCTAATAAAAAACGGACATACACCATGCAGTGAGCTAGAGGGAAATTTGCCCGGACAGTGGCCCGACTCTTATATCGATTTCCACTGGGATATCGGTTTTTCCTCCCATCCGAATGACTAGACAGCTGTCCATATCCATCCTATCCATATTCTCACGAAAATTTGGACGATAAATTTGAAAACTGTTATTGAAAATCACTATGATTATTCATCTCTTTAACATGAACATGTTGATCAAAACATAAAATGCAGTAATCAAGCTTTTGCTAGCGCGTAGCGGTCTTTAGCAGTGGGAGGAAGTCGGAGGACCCAGAGAAAACCCACGAGGTTGGACAGACGACCCTACTTCTTGTCACATACAACCAGGGAATCGAAACCATGCCAGTTGACTCAATGACAGACCTTATGAAACAGTGCACACATGCTAAGCGTTACACCAATTCCCCCTACACATGTGGGCATTTAAAATGTCAGCTTTAATAAATACGATTTTTACTAATGTCAGGCTATTGTTGAGTAAAATATATAGATCTTACTGTTCTCCAAATATCTGATGTGTCATGTCTGCTTTAAATGTCTTATCATGGTCTTCGACATCAGATTCATTCCGAACTAAAAACAAAAAAAAAACAAATACAGCAATTAATTGTAAAACTTGGAAAATTAAATAAATCCTACATATTTGTTTGCTCGAACAGGCAGCATGAAGACAAGCAGACGACATGCAGTGTGCTATGAGGGAAATTCTACCTGGACAGTAGATAACAAACCTTAATCTCTCAACCCTCCGTGTTTCGAGTTAAGAACTGAGGCCATGACCTTTAACGTTGCAGCTGCCGGAGCGATTCACACCCGGCATTTTTAAACAAAATTGACAATAGTTTCAATCAAAACAACGATTGATTATTGTTATTTATAATATTTCTGCAACACCCAACTACAATTAAGCATATAATCCTACCTGAAACGGGTACAAATCGTCGTTTTTAAAATCGAGGCGTTCAGCCGTTACTAAGACCACCATCTTTTTAAATGATATGCTGTCATCATGAAGGCGGGGCTAAATATCAGGCTTTATAACAGCCAATCAAAAGGAGAATCGAAAGCACAGTAACTATGAATGGATTTCGATGGCAGTGAAATGTCAGACAAAAACAACGCTTCATTAATTTAAACGCGAATATTTTGAGTTAGGCGACAGTTGTGCCACTACATTGGCCTCTGTAAGTTTAATTAATCATAATATCATAAACTTATCTATTTTAAAGATGTTACCGTACATGCATTAATAAAGAAATTGAGTTTGCCACTTGGAACTAAAGTCATCCAATCGTAGCTAAAAACAAACACATCGGTATATCTCAACGTTTATAGCTACGTTCTCGTAGCTACCTGGACAGTAGCGATATCGGTTACTCTTATTTTGAATTACAATTTCACGAGTCCTTTTATATTTACAAGTTGCATTAAAATTGTGCGGTTTTGCGCACTCAATCTAAATGACTCTCAAATTACTCAATAGCAGCAAGTGAAATCGTTGTGTGACCAAGTTTGGTATGAGGCAGTTCCTGGCGAGCCCCTACATCATACACTACACATGACAGGTGGCCTTCTTTTAACTTTAACACAGGTAAAATACACTGATCTGGACTTTTTAAGAAGAGCAATTTTCTGATTTTAATCTAACAGGACTTTCTTACCCAACTTAAAATGGATGACATCATTAGCATTGAGTTTAAAATCTTCTAATTTGTTTTTCAACAAACATGAACCTGCAAGTAAACATCATAGTAATTCATTTGTTATAAACAATGGTTTCTTTGGGTTGTATCCTTGATTGTTTTCAAATTTGAGTGAAGTCTATGTCACTACAGACCCAGGACGGTACAGCGCAGTGGACGCTTACGGCTAGCCCCCGGATCCATTCACTTTTTTTTAATTGTTTGTCTGTTTGTGTTTTTCTGAGTATGATGTCTTGTCTGTTTATTTGTTTTTGTGGTGCAGTCCCCCTGCACTTACTATTAGTATTAGTGTTAGCTTCTAAAAAACATTTGGAAACAGCCCATAATCCGGTCATAAAAATAGTCCAAAGATTTTTGTATATTTCCTGGAGTGGAAGCGCACTTGCGATAAAACGTGCCATGGATATCCATTACGGGTCCATAAAAATTGCCACTTTATTCCAAAATAACCTTACTAACTTAGAAAAGTTAGAACAGACTAGGCTACAGTAGTACATTGTACATAGTCATAATAGATAGAGGACTTGACAGTCACTGAGTCAGGTGGTTGCGTAGGGCATTTTCATATTGCAGCTTATATGGACAAACAGGAAAGGCGAGAGGACGGTGAGACCATTCCTTAAGGAACTATGTGACTGGGGGCAGATGGACCTTGTATTTTGTACAACGGTTAGTCAACACACATCATTTTGTTATTTATATTTATTGGCAAACGTTTGTTTTGTTCAGTCAAAATTGAAGTCAACATTTCCCTCAATATGGCCTTAGTGTAACGGTAAACTTCAATTCATTGTGTAAATTTTATAAGTATATTTTGTGACTATTTCATGGTTAACTTTGTCCGCCAATAAAAAGCCAGACAGGTGTACCACAGCATTATTAAAATATGGTTTGCGTCTCCGCTAACACATTTCTTACCCGCCATTTTGTCTTCCCGCGAGACGAACGTTCTTGACCTTTGATGTTTACTTCCAGGTGAAATTGCACGCGCATCTAAGAATATCATCTAATCAACGGCAAGATAACACGTGAATGACCTCGACCTTGAGTGTTATATCATGGCGGTTAATGGCACGGTATGCAAAGTTTTCTCGTGTTGTAACAGTAAAAACATTGCTTTCGCATGCACATTTTATGTTTGCATAACTGAAAAATGTTTCTTCTTTATGTTTATTTTTATTGATTTGCATTACAGGGCAGCAGGTTTGATATCATATCCAAAATATGGCCGATTCCAAAGAAAGCCGAGTGTGAGGGACTTAGAAAGGTTAGGTGAAAGACATTACAGTAAAGTACACTAAAACTTGCTAGAAAATAGCTTAATAATAATGCAATTCTTAAAAGATAACTAACAAAAAAAATGAATGAATAGTACAATTAACTTGTTTCAGACTTAATTAAGTAGTTACATTTTTGAGTAGAATTAGTCGAGTGTTATTGTTGCATGAGCGGGTTTGTAAATAGATCAATCGGATTTGTATAGCATAGGTTACTGGCTTCACGACTGACGGCTGGTTACGCTACTTGTAATATTATTGGAAATATGCCAGTATTTCTTGTACTCTTTTTATTGTTGCTAGATGGGGAAGTTTATTTATTATAAATTACTATTCAAAAACCTTTGTAGGGAACCCAGTCACATTTTAAAAAAAGAAAACCAGAAAGAGAATTCAATGATCTTGAACTGTCAGAGGCATGTCAAGTCAAATCATTGTAAAACCATTAAGCTATAGGTCTACTTTTGAAGTCTAAATAATGTAAGCTTAGGCCTCGGCATCCTGTTTATTGTCAGAATAAATTTTTTTTGTTAGCTAAAATGCTGAATATGCAGTAACAAATAAAACATGGAAAAAAGGGATCATACATGAATAATGATGTAGTGTGACATTTGGAAAATTAGTAGTAAAGTCATATTGCCACCTGATAAAAACATTTTCAAAAAGTGATTTGGATGTCACGTGTCTGTTTCCTTAATTAATGTAACCAATCTGCAGGTTAGAGTTTTCGAGATTTTATTTTCAAATTTGCTGGGTTTGTTTGTTCAGCTCATCATAAGAAGGAAACGTGAAGAAGTAGAGTTGAGTACAAAATTTTGCCATTGTTACCGAAACCTTGTAAATGTAACAGTCTGCAGGTCAGAATAATTTTAAAATTTTTAAAAAAGTTTTTCTAGGATTGTTTGTCTTGTCAAAAAGAGAAACCCAGAACTTTATTAATTTTCACACATGAATTTTGTACGGTTATTGCCCCAGTCACATGAACCTGGTTAATGCTATCATCTATAGATTTGTTCTTCCGATTTCTCTTTCTGTAATTGTTTGATTTGTCATAATGAGGAATCCTATCAAATTTGCATATATAGTCAGTAGTCAGACATTACCTCTCTCACTGAAATATGGTCAGAGTTTTCTTTGGATTTTCTTTCAAACATTTTGGAAGTATTTGGCAGGCCATAAAGCCGAAACTTATCGTATGTTTTGCCATTCTTGCCATAGTGATAGTTTGGGGGACTATTCATTGCCTGCCAACAGTATGTTTTACCAGTATTTTGCAATAATGTACAATATTTGAATAGTCTGCATTGATTCATTCTGTCTACAAATAGCAAACTGTATTTTGTTTGCCAGTTTATTGGCCCAATGGTTTCAGAAAAATAGGACCAGGAATATGGCCAATTGGACAGCAAGATATATTGACTGTACTAGTACGTGAAACCCCATTTCAATTATTCCCAATTGTTTCCGAAATTGAACCAGGAGTGAAGGTGGCTCAGTGCCGTAAGCTTGGTAACCTGGAGACTCTGTGTTCGATCCGTGTGTTGACGGAAAAAGTTCATTGAGGGTTTCCAGCATGGTTTACCCATGTCCGTGGTGTGGGACGGAGGGCTTGGCAAGGGACAATGTATAGTCATATGTATGGGACGAAAAATCACATTGGTGTGCATGTAAAAAAAAAACCTTTGCAGTTGGAATTTGATTAAGAGTAGGCTGTAGCCCCGCTGTCCGGGCAAAACTTTCTTGATGGCTTACTGTATGGATTATGCGCCGTCGTCATTAGCCCAGTCGAAGCAGAACATTAGGACGTTAAACTCCATTTAAACTCCAAAATGAATCTCAATGAATTAAATTTGTACTTGACAGTTATTGGAAAAGAATCTCTACCATTCTGTGTACCAGAACACTATCTGATTAGGTGGTCATGAAACTGGCCAGCTAAACAGGAAGTCATGAGTTAGATCCAGGTTTTGGCCGAAAAAGTTCCTCCGGATTTTCCGGCAGAGTTAACCTTTGTCAGTGGTTCAGGATGTAGAACAATGTATAGTTTTCTATATTGTACAAAAAATTAAGGTTTTTTACAAGTGGGGGGGTGGGGGTGGGTGGGTGCTGGATGGTCGAATGGTTAGCGTGTACGCGCTGTATCATGAGGTCTGTTTTGATTCCTCAGTTGTACGTGACAAGGAGTAGGAGTCGCATGTCCAACCTCGTGGGTTTTCTCCGTGTCCTCCGGTTTCCTCCCACTGCTAAAGACACCTACACGCAAGTGAATTATTGAAATAAAATTGAACCATGTGTCAGTCCGAAATGACCTAGTTTGTGTGGAGTGGACCTTCAACCCCTCTCTCTCTCTCTCTCTCTCTCTCTCTCTCTTTTCTACATGTTGGTGTGCACGTAAAAGAACCCTCGACAGTTGGAATTAGATAATAAGACGAGTACATGTAGGCAGCAAATCTGATTTTTGTACAAAATTGCACTCCACACACATGTACATGTAGCACACTGCATAGCGTACATGTATAATTTATATCTATCTTGGATAGAAAAGTAGGGTATAGAACCTTGTTTCATATGATGGTGTGTTAAGTATATTATTATACAGATTAGATTGAATGTCAGTGAAATGTAAGAAGTTAACTGTATACTGGTTATTTAAACATATGGCTGTAAGTGTAACATTGAAAGCGACCATACACTGTTTTATAACCCACTGTGATGTAGCCACAGTGGTTCTTTGGTTTAAACAGTATTTATTTCGAGAATATTATACAATTTAAAGGCATAAAGAATAGGATACAATAACAAGCCAAGTAGGCTTATATTAATTTCTTTCCTTCAAATTTAATTAAATGAAATGAAATGTGGTTTAACGTCCTACTGTTCTGCTCCTATACTTGGCTAATGAAGACGAGCATACGCCATACTGTGTGCTATGAGGGAAATTTTGCCCGGGCAGCGGCACTATCGCCTACTCTTATATCGAATTCCAACTGCCAGGGGATCTTTTACGTGCATTCTAATATATACACGGGACCTCGGTTTTTCGTCTCATCCGAAGGACTATAAATTTAATTAAAATACAGCCTTATATTATGCTTATATTAATTTAATGCCTTCAAATTTAATTAAAATACAACCTTATTTTATTTCGTTACTGACATCCAGCGAACCTGGAAATTTAAGCTACGCACAGATATTAAACTAGACTTGATTTTAGGAACAATTGGTTCCGTTGGACAGATGGAAATTTCTTTATTTCAAGTTTAATTAAAATACAACCTTATTTTATTTCGTTACTGACATCCAGTGAACCTGGAAATTTAAGCCACGCGTAGATATTCAGTTAGATTTAAAGAACAGTTGGTTTGGTTGCGCACATGGAAATTCCTAATCTGTATTTACATTTATAAAGCATGTCAACCGTTTTACGTCACAAAGTTACCGAGATCAGCAACAGCTTTTTCTGACATTGTAGCCATAACTGTTATCAGAATCTAAATGAAGTGTGATGTTTTTGTTAAAGGGTTAATCCCGATATTTTTTGGACAATAAAACTGCTTAATTTTGTGTTAAAATCCCTTAAATTCCTCTAGCTAAGGGCCGAGCAACTAACTCAATATTTTTGATAAGTTTTCAAACAACTTAAACCTGTCAGTCTTCATCTGGAAATGGAGACCGGTGTCCTAAGCTGTATTATGCGGTGTCTGGATAAAACTAGACTTTTATTTTATAAAAATAATGTGTAGGTGAAATTTGCCTTTCGTTATCAAGTAGAGCACATGGGTCATTCACTATATAGACCTCTCAAGGAACGGGAATCGATTATCAGGTCACCCAACGAAAAAACTGACCCGAAATCTTAAAAGGGTTACGTGTCCGGATAAGCAGTTTTGATGTTCATATCCAAACGACTCAATATTTTGAGCTGGAATTTTGAAAGAAGATCAATACACCATTCCTCTATATTTTGGCACTTAAATTTCATATGTACTCCGACTTTTATTTTTGAATCTCTCTTGAATCGGGATAGTCCCTTTAAAGATACATTATGTATGGTTGTTCTTGCTATAATACATGTAGTTTAAAAATGAATATGCCTACATTTAAATTTTAGTCAAATTATTTTATTTCGACGAAGCTATGAATGTTTGAAGTTTTGACAAGAAACAGCGTAGTCTTGATTATCAAGTCCCATTGCGATGATAATAAATAAAGTCTTGATTTTCAATTTGATTGTTTAATGAAGATAAGGCAAATGTTGTTTAACCCACATGCATGTAATGTGGGGTTGTCGTGTTAATACATGTCTAAATAATAATGAATATGGTTTGAAGCCCGAAAACACCCGTAATACTAATAGGTAGATGTATCTCTTACATAATGTATCTTTAATTATATGTAATGTACGTGGGGTTGCATCATACGGCCTGTCATTGAGTCAACTGGCGTGGTTTCGAATCCCCGATTGTATGTGACAAGGAGTAGGGTCGCCTGTCCAACCTCGTGGGTTTTCTCCGGGTCCTCCGGTTTCCTCCCACTGCTAAAGACCCCTTCGCGGAAGTGAATTATTGAAATAAAATTAAACCATATGTTAGTCCCAAAATGACCTAGTTTGTGTCAAGTGGACGTTAAACCCCATTTCTCTCTCTCTCTCTCTATATATGTAATGTACAATGTATAGATGTTCTATTTTAGCCTTAAGCTTCCATTTGGATTAGGTATTGAGCCATTTAAGGTGAAACTTGAACCTCTTCAGGTCAGATTAGTTATTAAGCTGTCTAAGGTGAAACTTCAACCTCTTCAGGTCAAATAAGGTATTACCGTGATTAAGCTTCGGTTTCTTCAGGTAAGTCAGATTATAGATTCTAGAATACTGGCTTAAGTGTCCCAAATCCTTTCTTCAAAGTGGGATTATGAATTGTTCTATTGCACGTAACATGGCATAAATTCAAAGGTTTGATAGGAATTTACGCATTTATTAATTATAAATCATTATTAATTTTGGTTTCATAGACAAGGAGTTTCGCACTGCTGTTGATCTTACTCCTAGCTAGTGGTCAAATACTATAATTAAGGAACTGGACAAAATCGAGGAAGAAAATATTTATTGTTTTACTTTTAACAACTGACAAGGGATGTCTCATAATAACAAAGCTGAACGACGAGTGTTAAATTTGTTAAGTTAAATGTGTTTACGAAATATGAAACTGTGTCGATAAGAAAAAGGAAATTCAACATTTCAGGTGTCGTAAAATATTTCTCAAAATAATGCAGTTTGAGCGAGATAAATTATACAAGTTTTGTGTTTTAATTTGAGTCTTACGTTTTTGCCAGCATGTAATTAAACATACATTATGTAAGAGCTAAATCTGTCTATTGCAGGTCCTTCTTTAGGGTCCTTCTTTAGGGTCCTTCTTTAGGCCTGAAATGTTATCTAAGTTATTTATTAGACATTTATTAACAAAACAAGACCATAATTGATTCTCGATGGCATTGGATACTTGAGATTTTAACTAGATTAAAACTGTTCGCCATTTGAAAATTTAATTTAAAAATGGGAAAGCAAGGCTAAGTCCCGATTATACCAGTGCCCTGGTTAACACTGTGCACTCATCTTGTCAAAAGTACAAACAATGATAATTTGGCTGAGAATGAAGTAATTGGAATGAAATTTTCAATATTTTCATGTTTCATCATCTATTTTTGAATTATTATAGCAAGAATGACAAACTCTTTATTAAACTCTTTAACTATTGTATCTTTAATTTACTTAATGTTTTTCTCTTCCAACTTTTCGCCACAAATTGGGCACCGCTGGATAATCGTAAAATACTTTCTCAGACAACATCGGGATCGAACCCAGGACCTCTGGGTTAGTAAGCCAGCATCTGAATCACTGTGGCCCCTGTGCCAATATTAAAAATTCAGTATTTGGCTAGTAGTATTGCTATTTTATAATTAGGACATTAATCCCAGGTTCGTTTCATTTTTAAAGTAAGATTAGTTTTTAAAATGGGGAAACTCCTGGCTTATCTCGACAACTCCTGATTTATCTTGACAACTGTGAATGACATGAAACCTGAAATCGACACAGTTTTAGATTTTGTTATTGTGTTTAGTTATCAGTGATAGAATCTGTCCAGACAAAATTCACATTATGTCATTTTGACCTTCATTCAACAGTCCTATAGAATTTCTGGCTTTAATTTATTTCATTTTGTTTAGATCGTAGGCCATCATGATTATTTTGTTTAGAATAACAAGGAATGATCATTTTGTTTAGAATAACAAGGAATGATCATTTTGTTTAGAATAACAAGGAATGATCATTTTGTTTAGAATAACAAGGAATGATCATTTTGTTTAGAATAACAAGGAATGATCATTTTGTTTAGAATAACAAGGAATGATCATTTTGTTTAGAATAACAAGGAATGATCATTTTGTTTAGAATAACAAGGAATGATCATTTTGTTTAGAATAACAAGGAATGATCATTTTGTTTAGAATAACAAGGAATGATCATTGTGTTTAGAATAACAAGGAATGATCATTTTGTTTAGAATAACAAGGAATGGTAGGCTGTCATGATCATTTAGTTTAAAGTTACAATTTCATATTTTTAAGTTATATTTTTAAAATGTATTAAAATAAAGCCCTAAAATAGATGGTATCTATAAACAGTCCTACCTTGTTAAAGAATAATCATATTAATCCTATAATTCACTATTGCCATTTGAGAAATTGGCAAAAATATCATTTTCAACTTCAAATTCAAACATTTGAAGATAGCTATTCCATGGTGGGGAATAGGAAAACAAGGGAGGTAATTGTGTTATTATTTCCGGTGTGAAGATTTTTAAGTGTGAAAAAGATAACCTATGATCGTATAATAGTGATTTGACAACCTATTGAGCAAAAGACATAGAAATAATTATGTTTTGACTTTTTTTTAGAAAATATGAAATTGTAACTTTAAATTAATGGTAGGCCATGCTGATTATTTTGTTTAGATTAACAAGGAATGGTAGGCAGTCATGAACATGGCTACATTCATTCATTTAAATTAATTTTTTAATTGATGATGCATTTCCAAAGTTCATATTATAGTGTACTAAGTCTGTTTTTTTTAAAGATGCTCTATGTAAGAGCAGATTCTGCCTATTGCAGGTCTTTATCTTGGCTGCAAATGTTATATAAATTATTAATTAGACAATTATTCACATCTGTGCTATCTGATAACCTAGAGAGTTGATTATAGGCTTGCCATGTGAATAAATGTCTACAATAATAATTTATATAGCATTTGAAGCCAAAATAAAGATCTGCAATAGGTAGGATTTATCTCTTACTAGTCTTACATAATGCATCTTTAGCCATGATATCAGATATAAAGATATGGTATAATAGAAAGTAATATTTTGATTAAGAATATATATGGGTTTTTTTTTTTTAATATGATATCCCAGTACATTTGTACTAGTTATAAATAGAAAGTTATAGATCGGTATCATTTCCCAATTATTTTAATCACTTGTTAAATATTATTATACTATTTATTTTAACACGGACAGTGTGATTATATATAGATTATTTAATTGACCTCAGAGTGAAGACTTGTGGGTCATGATTTATCAATGGGGGGAGTAGTAAAAGGTAGTACTATTAATAGTAGTGTAGTAAAGGTTGTCAATGATCTCATACACTTTATGAATGAATGAAAGGTCAAAGTTGAACTTTCAACATAGTAATATATTGTATTTAACTGGATTGCACTAGAGACTTGATGATAAGATCTTTATATCATAACATTATTACCCACTATGTACATAATCCACATGTAATAAGATCTTATCATAACCTTTATAATATAATGCTTGTATCTTATGTAAATCCATGTCCCCCCTTGGTGAATTTATAACAAATATTTAAATGTTGTTCAGGGGCGGATCCAGGAATTTTTGCAGGAGGGGGTTTGCCAGGTTCCTGTTAAGGAAATCTGTCATCATCATCTCTAAATTACAAAGGCATAGGCATACAAATTGAGCTTTTTAAAGAGACAAATCATTATTGTAATGATGTAGGATAACATTGTGATTTAATTTCATTGATGCAAGGCATTCTTTTTATTTTATGTAGCTGAGCAGGGCGGGGTTTGGACTCCGCCCCTGTTGTTATACCCATAACTGGTATCTTTGATACATGTAGATATTTTTTGTAAGTTGTAGCCACATTGAAAGTATACAAATAAGCTTCCCCATTACTAATTAGTTTCAAGAATAACCTTAATTGACCCGACTAATTATTGAAAATTAAAGTATGTGACCTAGGTATAAAAATTTCTATTAGAGATGGGTATAAGAATTTCTATGAGAGATGGGTATAAAAATTTCTATTTGAGATAGGTATAAAAATTTCTATGTGACATAGGTATAAAAAGTTCTGTTGGAGATAGGTATAAAAATTTCTATCTCCATTTGATATAGGTATAAAAATTTCTATTTGAGATAGGTATAAAAATTTCTATTGGAGATGGGTATAAAAAATTTTATTTGAGATAGGTATAGGTATAAAAATTTCTATTGGTGATAGGTATAAAAATTTCTATTTGAGATAGGTATAAAAATTTCTATTGGTGATAAGTATAAATTGTTAGGATGAATTGTTAGGAACGCTTGGATGATTTGTCAGAAACGCTTGGATGATTTGCCTGAAGGCTTGAATGATTTGTCCGAAAGACTTGAATTATTTGCCACAGTGGTTCAATTCCTTGAACGTTTTACTGCACTAGGCATCCTCTGAAGCTAGTCATCATGATAAAATAATTTGATAGACCTCATTTTAATCCAATTAAATCCAGACCGGGAGATTATTTACTGTTGGTTTTGTTTTATTTTAAGGGTAGATTATTCTGTTATGAATGAATGAAATGAAATGTTGTTTAATGGCACGTCAGCTCCAACCGGACTATATTGCGCCAAACAGGGTGAATTTAACGAGACAAATTAAAACAATATCACAATGATGTATTCATATATATGAAAATAAAAACAAATATCGCAGAAAATATATAATTAAAAATAAATATATCAAATCTTTTACATATATAAATATTTAAAAAAAACAAGATTCATGATGAAATATATACAATTAAAATTTTGCATAAAAGTTTGTCTCTTTTAAAAAAATCTAGCGCTTTACAATGTAGAGTAGATTATTCTGTTATAAATTAGATATTATCCAAAAAATGAAATTAATAATCAGCAATTTGAAAACAGATTGAAACAACAAATATGAAAAATGAGTCGTTGACAAAAAGTTAGAAATAAGGTCCATTTTATTTTGTATTTGTGATTGATGTCTGTTGACCTTGTGTGACCTCAAGCATAGTATAATATATCTACAGTTTTTACCTGTATATTTGTGTTGATTTATATCGTTTGACCTTACCTGACCTTGTGTCATGTTGTAAGTTAGTGTTATATTATCAGACTGTTATCACATGAAAGGGCTGTGTCTTGTGTCATATAAACATACTAGTTACTAATTCTCTTATCATATTTACATCGATCTATATAGATATTATGGTACATGTATGTTAAAGATATAATATGCTGTTTACACTTATCTACTACCTATATAGATATAACATTTATTTTTCTTAATTGCTCCACTTTTTATGTTATCTTTACTTTATTAAAGAGAGAGGACTGGGGAATAACATAAGGTTGAATTTTATTTTAATAAATCGTTTGTGCATATGGGTCTTTAGCAGTGGGAGGAAACCAGAGGGCTCAGACTTGACAAGAGAGAGAGAGAGAGAGAGAGAAATGGGGTTTAACATCCACTTGACACAAACTAGGTCATTTTGGGACTGACATATGCTTCAAATTTATTTCAATAATTCGTTTGTGCTTAGGGGTCTTTAGAAGTGGGAGGAAACCGGAGGACCCAGAGAAAACCCACGAGGTTGGACTGGTGACCCTACTCCTTGTCATGTACAACCGGGGAATCGAAACTACACCAGTTGACTGAATGACAGGCCATCCAACCCTCCTTTATCTATATAGATAATATACTATGGTACATGTATAACATGCTGTTTATACTAATCTACTACCTATATAGATAATAGACTACATTAAAAAGATATGACATTTATTTTTCTGAATTGCTCCACTTTTTATGTTATCTTTACTTTATTAAAGGGAGAGAACTGGGATTTAACGTCTACTTGACACCAATCTGATTATAATACAGATCTATATTTCATTTCGGTTTTTTTATACTTTCGATCGCCTACACTACTTGAAGATCTGACCGGTTGTAGCGATAAGTCGCGTCAGAGTTCATACACGTGGGTTTTCACCCTATGACGTCAGAAATTTGATTAACCAGTCAGCCTTGATATTACTGGTGGATTACCCACAGTTCCGAGCGAAACACGCCTAAAGCACACAGTGACAGACCGTTTCGTTGGCTAATCCCTCCCACCATTCAGAACACGTCAATGATAACAACTCTTCCAGATTCTAGTGTAGTAAAGACAAGTAAAACGAAATTTTGAACAATAAAAACGAAACGAAATAGGATCTGTGTTTTAATCAGATTGACTTGACACAAACTATGTCATTTGGGGAATAACATAAGGTTGAATTTCTATTTTAATAAATTGTTTGGTTTGTGCATATGGGTCTTTAGCAGTGGGAGGAAACCAGAGGGCTCAGACTTGACAAACCACGCCATTAGACCCAATGACAAACCATATGAATTAAAGTGCATGTGAGTGGGGTTGGATGGCCAAATGGTTAGCATGTGCCAGTGATGGGATTTCAAAGTTTTTCTTGTCGGACATTTTACCGAAAATAAAGGGGCATAACTCTTATCGTTATTTAAGCAGAAGAATTCATACCACAGGTAAAAATCACATGTGAACAAAATATTCAAATCCTGTACGTAATAAAAAATTCATATTTAATTCAACAAAAAGATTTAAACCATAAAAATAGACAATCGAGACTTTGTTTATTATCGTAACAACGTTAGTGACGACAATCGAGGCTAGACTTTAATTGTAGCGTCGTCGTCTAGACTCAGGGGGGGGGGGGGGGTGGATGGCTGAATGGTTAGCATGTGCGCGCTGTATCATAAGGCCTGTCATTGAGTCAACTGGCGTGGTTTCGAACACCCGGTTGTACGTGACAAGGAGTAGGGGCGCCTGTCCAACCTCGTGGGTTTTCTCCGCGTCCTCCGGTTTCCTCCCACTGCTAAAGACCTCTAAGCGCAATGACCTAGTTTGTGTCGAGTGGACGTTAAACCCCATTTCTCTCTCTCTCTCTCTCTCTCTCTCTCGACTCAGGGTGATCTAATTTGACTGAAATTTTCAGTATATCATCTTTTCATTATCTATTTTTTTAACTGTTATGGCGAGAACTGTCAGCTCTTTATCTAATCTTACCTAGTGCGGCTTTAAGTAGATTTCTCAAATTTTTCATTGGAACAAAAAGACGCTATTTTGTTCATGCATGGTAATCTATTCGGTGTTTAAAGCATGTTTTTTTTATTTGTTGTTCACTGTAGCCTACATCACTCTAGCCTACATGTACGCACATCATTCTAGACTACATGTACGCACATGACTGTAGCCTACATGTACTCACATTACTGTAGCCTACATGTACGCACATCACTCTAGCCTACATGTACGCACATCATTCTAGCCTACATGTACGCACATCATTCTAGCCTACATGTACGCACATCATTCTAGCCTATGTGTGGGTACATCATTCATGAAAATGTAAGACTCAACTATCCAGCTCATACTCTCTAGCCTAAATGTACATACATCATTCATGATCATTTAAGACTCAACTATCCAGCTCATTCACTCTAGACTACATGTAAATACGGCATTCATGAACATGTAAGACTCGACTATCCAGCTCATGTTCTCTCACCTAAATGTACGTCTCATGCACTATAGCCTCCATGTACATATGTACATACATCATTCATGAATATGTAAGACTCGACTTTCCAACTCATGCACAATTTCATTTTAAATTTTTACTTTAATTTATTTATTTATTAGTTGCTAATTGTAAAAAAGTCTGAAATTTGTTTGTTTGATTTATTGATCATGGTAAAACAATTCTTGATACATTGTCTGTCATCATGGCATGGTTATAGCATGATTATTGTAGGTAGATAGCCTTTAAATTCAATCTGATTCAAATACAGATCTATATTTCGTTTCATTTTTTATACTTACGATGGCCTGCACTACATGAAGATCTGACAAGTGATAGTGGGAGTTCATGTCGGGGTCAAACGAGCGGCTTTTGACCCTAGGACGTCAGACATTGATTAATCAATCAGCATTGACGTTTCTAGTGGCTTACCCACAGTTTCGTGTATCAAAAGGCCAAGAACTTGCCGTAACAGACCATTTTATTGGCTAATCCCTCACATCGTTCAGAACGCGGGTTATATAACAACTCTTTCAGATCCTAGTGTAGTAAAGACAAGTAAAACGAAAATTTGAATTATTAAAACGAAACGAAACGAAATAGGATCTGTGTTATAATCAGACTGGTCTAAATATTGTAGTTATTCACTGGTTAATTTCAGATATTGATTTATCTTTTCTTATATTATAGGCTGAAGTGTCATGGCGGGCCAACACTCAAGATTTGAGAGAGATCTTCACCAAGGTATGTTACCACAGGTTTATTTGGACTTATTGTTGTGACCCCTGTACATCCATTCACATTTTGTTTGTAGACACTCTACAGTTCACAATTTTTATCGATTTTGATGAATCGAGAAATATAGGTACCTGTTTATATCCCAAAGATCTCAGCTCATTTCAATATTGTATGTACGGACCGTAACTTCATGGGTTATAACCCCTAATTGTAGCTTGTGGACCCTCTACATGTAGATGTCACAATTTTTATCTAATTTAGAAAAATGTTTAGATTATCACCGTTACACAATAATGACTGTTGAGTTTGAATTTGTGAAAATCAGACCGAAATCTCATCCCAAAATGACCACTTCCTGAACGCAAATAATGTAATAGTATGTAATATAATGATTGTGGACCTTTTTATTCGATTTTGAGGAAACTTAAAATAAAGGTTTCTATCCCGAAGATCTTGGTACCTTTTGATATTGGCATGTACGTGTATAAGACCAAAACTTCATGGATTAAGGTCCTTGATTTTATGAAAAATCACGTTTTTAGATTGTCGAAACGCCTGGAGGTCACAATTTTGATCTGGTTTCACTTAAACTTAAAATGTATGTTTATAACCCAAAGATATTGGGCCGTTTGATATTGGCGCATGTCAGACTGTAACTTCCTGAATTATGGTCACAATATTTGATGAAACTTGAAATATATGTTTATATCCCAACAATCTTGGTTCCTTTCAATATAGATGTCAGAAAAAATAGTTGTTCCTGACAACATGTTATTTAACTTTCGGACCTGAATTAATAATACAATAAAAACATGGAAAATACACAAATCTGTACCGATTGTTCAAAGTTCTGTTAACTTATAACGACTCGTTAACATGGAGTTTATGAATCGTTATCTTTAATGAAGAGAAAGTGAGAGAGAGAGAGAGAAATGGGGTTTAACGTCCACTCGACACAAACGAAGTCATTTCGGGACTAACATATCGTACAATTTTATTTCCATAATTCGCTTGCGCGTAGGGGTCTTTAGTAGTGGGAGGGCCCGGAGAAAACCCACGAGGTTGGACAGGCGATCCTACTCCTTGTCACGTACAACGGGTGATTCGAAACCACGCCAGTTGACTCAATGACAGACTTTATGATACAGCGCACACGTGCTAACCATTCAGCCATCCAACCCCCCTGAAGAGAAAGTCTGTTGCTGGAAGCCCCGTTAACTTTAACATGTCGTTAATTTGCCGTTATATTTAATGAAAGTGTTGGGCTCCGTTATGTTTTGAGCAACCGGAACGACTTGTGTCCAGACTTAAAGGGACAATAACACTCTTGCTGGCTTGACAGCTCCAGAAAATAAAAAATAGGCTTATTCTAAGTACTAGATGTATTAGTGTCCTATCTGTTGTGTAAATTATCCATTAAATCCTATTTTACTTGTCAAAAGGGTTCAAAAATATTTTTAAACCCAAGTCACATTTGAAAAGCTTTACGTCAGGCTTTTCAAATCATTTAGTTGAAGTTTTCCATTTTTTTAAATTAGGTGTGTTAAGATGAAATTTGTACCATCAATTAATTGGAATATTGTAAAATAGTACAATTTGTTGACCAGAATAAAGATTGGGACATATTATTCAGTTACAACAAGAGTGGTATTGAGCCTTTAAGAAATAAATAATAATAATCTATATTAATATCTGTGACTGTCGTTTGTTTGTCCGTCCAGGGTTAGCGGCTACAATAGGACAGTTCCGAGGCTCAAATTTGGTGTATATAGGAGTAGTTTGTATCGGGGAGTACCGAGTAACATAGACCCGTTGGTGTTGGACTACTGCTTCCGGTTTCAAGATATACTACTTCTGGTTCCGAGCACAACCTGTGCAGCGCCGGATCAACCTCTAGTATAGTGAATAATATTTATATTGAGAGATCGCGTGCCGTACATTGTCCGTGACAGGCGTATTATTTAAAATCTTTTTAAAACTTTATATTTTACAGTACGCCAGTCGAGATGTCAATGGTTCCAAATATATGACGTATTCTGATTTGATCCATAAATATTTACAAGTTTTACAATCGGAGAATTGTAACGAGTATACCCTACAGTTATTTGCCAGTAGTGTTGATACAACCAGAGATGGGTAAGATTAAAATATATCACCTTATTCTCCTTCTCAGACAAGTCGCATTAGCTCAGTGGTTAGTCACTAGCTCGCTATTTCAATCCCTGCCCTTGTCAGTGGTGCAGGGCTGAGAGCCTGACAAGGATAGCTATCTAGTTGGATAGGATGGAAAACCGAGGTCCCGTGTATACATTGGCATGCATGTAAAAGATTCTTTGGCAGTTGGAATTTGATATAAGAGTAGGCCATAGTGCCGCTGCCCGGGCAAAACTTCCCTCATAGCACACTGTATGGCCGATGCCCTCTTCATTAGCCCAGTTTAGGAGCAGAACAGTAGGATGTTAAACCCAATTTCAATTCATTTACTAGCTTGCCACCTGGACATCTAGAACCTGTGTATATTGGCATGCAAGCAAAAGAACCCTTAGCAGTTGGAATTCAAAATTAAAGTAGGCCGTACCCCCAATGTTTGGACAAAATTTCTCCTCATAGCACACTAAATGGCGCTTGTCATTTTAAGACGGAGGAGGGGAGCCAACATTAAGTTAGACCAAAACGATCAATGGTGCTTATTAAACTCATTTATCAAGAAACATTCACTTATTCACCAATTGTATAACGAAAACAATTGGAAATATTTACTCCAAATATCTTAGGTTAGACAAGAATAGTTGACTGATTTTATTGATTTTTTATTTGTTTTTCAGACTCATATCATTTGCTGAGTTCCAGGCCTTTGAGGCCCTGTTATGTCTGCCAGATAGTCTCTACGCTCTTGCCTTTCAAATTTTCGATAGGAACGGAAACGGGTATATCGCTTGTGGTTAGTATACAGATAATTGAGCTTGGTTTATTTTAATTCAGATAAATGAATCTGTTCGAGATTATCGCAAAATTTCGTCACTTCCATCAATGCGAATAAACAGTGGAAAGATCTAGATCCACCTGGCACCCGTCTGCCTATCCTCGTAACTCGCGGATAGATCTTCACCCACAAACCTATCCAACTGCATATCCCTGTCAATGGATTAAATGGTGACATGTTTCCATTCAGGATTCAATAACAGTTAAATTATTATTTTCTGTCCTCTGTGTCGTTCAACCCATCAATCCAGTTCTGCACGTTATTCATTTGGACACAAGTGTTGAAATTTTGAGACAGCCCCTTAATTGTCGAGGGGGTTGGATGCCCGAATGGTTAACGTGTGTGCGTGTTTGCGTTCTATCACAAGGTCTGTCATTGAGTCAACTGGTGTGGTTTGGATTCCCCGGTCGTACGTGACAAGAGTTGAAGGGTGGCCTGTCCAACATTGTGGATCCTCAAATTTTACGCGAATTATTTAAATAAAATTGAACCATATGTTAGCCCCGAAATACCTAGTTTGTGTCGTGTGGACGTTAAACCCCATTTCTTGCTCTCTATCCCTTGATTGTGTAAAAAGATTCCCTCTTATCACTTAAACCACAGTCGAGAATATCACTAATGTTGATATACACTAAACAATTTAACAAAGTGCAGAAATTGAAGAGTTGGTTAAACTACGCCATTAAATCAAGATGGAATTTATCATATCTGTGCAAGTCTGAATTGTGAAGATTCTTGTTGTTCTTTCGGTCAACGCTCTTCGAAAAAAAAAGCCCTTAGGCCCCACCAATCTAAATATGATTGACAGGGGATATACTTTCAATTTATTTCATGCATTTCATGTCTCCTTCCATTGCACGGTTATAAATACTAAATTTTTTTTTTGTAGAGGATTTTGAGAATATAATAAACCATACAACATTAAGTAGCAAGATGCCGTTTAACTTTAACAGTGAATTTATACGTCTTCACTTCGGTAACGATAAAAAAAGAAAAATATCTTACATGGAGTTCACACAGTTGATTCACGTAAGTCTATATTTAATGTTGATTATGACGGGTCGGGGAGGATACTTCTAATGGGAGGTGGATGGGGGATACTTCTTCTGGGTGGTGGGTTGTAGATACATCTACTGGGATGTGAGTGGTGGACACTTCTACTGGGAGGTGGGTGGGGGATACATCAGCTGAGAGGTGGATGGGGGATACTTCAAATGGGAGATGGTTGGGGGATCCTTCTAATGGGAGGTGGGTGAGGGAGGATACATTTACTGGGAGGTGGGTGGAGGAGGATACATCTACTGGGAGGTGGGTGGAGGAGGATACATCTACTGGGAGGTGGGTTGGGGATACATCTACTGGGAGGTGGGTTGGGGATACATCTACTGGGAGGTGGGTGAGGGGGTATACATCTACTGGGAGGTGGATGGGGAATACATCTACTGGGAGGTGGGTGAGGGGGAATACATCTACTGGGAGGTGGGTGAGGAACGATACATCTGATGGGAGGTGGAACGGGCAGGTACATTAATTAATTAACGTAAGTTGTGACTCAGCGACTAAGACGTTGGCTTGTTAACCTGGAGGTCGCAAGTTTGAACCCAGTGTTGGGGGTGGATGGGTAAAATACTACTGTACAACCCACCTGGTGAATATTGTAGTAGAGTAAAATACCTACAACCCACAACATATTTTAAATTATAAAAATACTATCTTAGACGTTTAATTAGAAACGCATTGTTTCATTGATAGTCAGATAACTATGATCACAGAAAGAGATTATGAGATTAAGAATACAACTTCATACCTGGTTAATACAATTACATACCTGGTGAATATAACAATACACCACACCTGGCGAGATGGTTAATTTACATACATGTAAGCAATAAGTAATTTTTGAATCAACAACGATCACTCAATAGCCCCATGTGCCCTTGCTGTTAATATGTTTATTTCATAGTTGAATATTAAATATAGAATTTGTTTGCCTATTTTCAGGATTTTCATGAGGAACACGCCCTGCAAGCCTTTCGTCGTCTTGATGTTGGCAATACAGGTTTTATCACTGCCCAGAATTTTGAACAGATTATATTGAAGCTAAAAAATCATTTATTAACTCCCTTCGTAGAAGAAAATTTAATAGCAGTAAGTCTTCGTTTATGTTTCATCAGGAGTCAGACTAGTAATTCACAATCTGATTTAAACACAGATCCTATTCCGTTTTGTTTTTATAGTTCAACATTTTGTTTTACTTGTCTTTACTACACTCATGTTCCTGAAGCAACGACCGCGAGTTTTACAACATCTAGGTTGTACATAGTTAAGGCGAGGTCAAGCCTTCTTTTGAAGATGTACTACACTAGGATCTGGAAGAGTTGTTATGTAACCCGCGTTTTGGATGATGTGAGGGATTAGCCAATGAAACGGTCTGTTACGGCGAATGTTTGGCGTGAGGGGCACAAAACTTTGGTTAAACCACTAGAAACGTCAACGCTGATTGATTAATCAATGTCTGACGTCATAGGGTCAAACACCACTCGAATGACACCTGACGCGACCTTCCATTACAACTGGTCAGATCCTCATTTAGTAGAGGCCATTGAAAGTATACAAAAAAAACAAAAAACGAAATATAGATCTGTTTTTTAATCAGATTGAGTAATTCTCTCCCCCCCCCCCCCCATTGACTTCACCATATCAGGACTCAGCCCAGTAAGTCTTCCCCTCCCAATGGACTTCACCATATCAGGGGACAGTCCAGTAAGTCTCCCCCTCCCAATGGACTTCACCACATCAGGACTCAGTGCAGTAAAATTCTCCCCATTGACTTCACCATATCAGTTTTCAGCCCAGTAATTCTCTCCTCCTATTGACTTCAATGTTAAAACCGTGACATTTCGTGACCTTTAACCTTTTTATGAACTTTCTCTTGATCGTTATAATCACAAAAATAGCAAGAATGGCCAGCACTTTATCTAAATCTTCCATAATGCATCTTAAATTCTCTATGATAAATCTTCCATAATTCATTTTAAAGAGGATTAATTCTTTATGATAAATATTCCATAATGCATTTAATGATGGGTGAATACTCTACGATAAATCTTCCATTATGCATTTTAATGATGGGTGAATACTCTACGATAAATCTTCCATAATGCATGTTAAAGATGGTAAATTCTCTATGATAAATCTTCCATAATGCATTTTAAAGAGGATTAATTCTTTATGATAAATATTCCATAATGCATTTAATGATGGGTGAATACTCTACGATAAATCTTCCATTATGCATTTTAATGATGGGTGAATACTCTACGATAAAACTTCCATAATGCATGTTAAAGATGGTAAATTCTCTATGATAAATCTTCCATAATGCATTTTAATGATGGTGAATACTCTACGATAAATCTTCCATAATGCATGTTAAAGATGGTAAATTCTCTATGATAAATCTTCCATAATGCATGTTAAAGATGGTGAATTCTCTATGATAAATCTTCCATAATGCATGTTAAAGATGGTAAATTCTCTATGATAAATCTTCCATAATGCATGTTAAAGATGGTAAATTCTCTATGATAAATCTTCCATAATGCATGTTAATGATGGTGAATACTCTAGGATAAATCTTCCATAATGCATGTTAAAGATGGTAAATTCTCTATGATAAATCTTCCATAATGCATGTTAAAGATGGTGAATACTCTACGATAAATCTTCCATAATACATGTTAAAGATGGTAAATTCTCTATGATAAATCTTCCATAATGCATGTTAAAGATGGTGAATTCTCTATGATAAATCTTCCATAATGCATGTTAAAGATGGTGAATTCTCTATGATAAATTGTCTATTTTCAGATTGCTTTAGGAGGTGAAAAACATCGCCAGATTAGTTACGCCTATTTTACAGCATTTATATCTTTATTAAATAATTTAGAATTAGTGAAAAAAATTTACCTGGCTGCTACACGTCGAGATATGAACAAAGCAATCACAAAAGGTAAATTCTAATAATGTATTATTTCTCTACTCTTGACAGGTTTCATTTTACACAGTATTTTGCTTAGCCTCACTTAAAGATACATTATGGGAGATAAGATAACGAGATGGCAGTTCTCGTTATAATAGTTAAAAACTAGATAGTGTAAAGGTAATTTGCTGAAAATTTCAGTCAAATTGATCCACCATGAGCCGAGAAAGAAGCTCGTGAAATTTTGGCATAGTCTCGGTCATCATTACTAAAATCATTAATATAAACAGCAAGTCTCGATTATCCGCTTTTCTTGATTTAATTGTCAACGGCCGTTAGCGGCATATAGGAATCTAATCCAGTCTACATCGAAGGCTAGCCTTGACATCAAGAGTTTATTATGGTCTGGATAAGTTAATTAATGTCTAATTGATAATTTAGATAACATTTCAGGCCTAAAGAAAGACTTGTAATAAGCAGATTTTGCTCTTGCATAATGCATGTTTAAGAAATGAAATAAAATGAAATGGGGTTTAACACACTACTGTGCTGCTCCTACTGGGCTACGGTAATGAAGACGGGAATACGCCATACAGTGTGCTAGGAGGGGATAGTCTGCCCAGACCTACTCTTATATTGAATTTCAACTGCCCAGGGATCTTTTATGTGCTCGCCAATGTGTAGTGGGGACCTCACTTTTTTGTCCCATCCAAATGACTAGACAGCTGTTCTTTTCGGGCGCTCTGCAGCACTGACAAGTGGAAACCACGTTGGAAATCGTGATGAACTTTCTTAGCATCTCACTTAGGTCATACAAGAATTATATTCTGGTTCTCAGAGGGGGGGGGGGGGAGGGCATCATAAAGTATGTCATTGTGTCAAGTGGCTTGTATGTGACAAGGAGTAGGGTTGTCTGTCCAGCGTCATGGGTTTTCTCTGGGCAAATGCTGAAAGACCCCTACGCGCAAGCAAATTATTGAAATAAAATTGAACCATGTGTGAGTCCCGAAATGACCTAGTTTGTGTCGAGTGGATGTTAAACTTCATCTCTCTCTCTCTCTCTCTCTCTCCCTCTCCCTCTCTCTCTCTCTCTCTCTCTCCCTCTCCCTCTCTCTCTCTCTCTCTCTCTTTCTGGTTCTTTATCAAAAATCTGATGGGAGGTGGGCTAAATAGTTTCTCAAAAACTTCATATTTCAAGGCACTACATTTATATCATCATCATGTTGTTTATTGGAATATATGATTTATCTAGCATCAGCATCGTTTATCTGGGGCAGGACATATGATCTGACCAGTTGTTCGGTCCCGTGTACACATTGGCGTGTACGTAAAAGAACCCCTGACATTTGGAATTCGATATAAGAGTAGGCCGTAGCGCTGCTATAAAGGCAAAATTTCCCTCATAGCACACAGTATGGTGTATGCCCGTCTTCATTAGCCCAGTATAGGAGCAGAATAGTAGGACCTTAAACCCCATTTCATTACAATTCATTTCTTAAGTGAGGCTAAGCAGACTGTTAAACGAAACCACAGGACGTTAAACCCTATTTCATTTCAGTTTTATTGTGTATATTTTTATCTGTATAAAACTCCAAGTTTTTATTGTGTATATTTTTATCTTCTAGAGGAAATGTTATACCAAGCCCAGGAATTTGCTCAAATTACACCCTTAGAAATAGATATACTCTTTCAATTGGTTGGCCTTAGTCATCAATCTGGGTAGGTACAAACTATATTTAATACAAATACAACTATATTTAATACAAATACAACTATATTTAATACAAATACAACTGTATTTAATACAAATACAACTGTATTTAATACAAATACAACTGTATTTAATACAATAACAACTATATTTAATACAAATACAACTGTATTTAATACAAATACAACTGTATTTAATACAAATACAACTGTATTTAATATAAATACAACTGTATTTAATACAAATACAACTATATTTAATACAAATACAACTATATTTAATACAAATACAACTATATTTAATCTTGTGTATCCAGCACTAATTTCTCTCACATTTGTTTAATATCAGATCTTTGTTTAAAAATTTGTAAAAATCGTTTAAAATCACCAAAAATCATCTAATTTGTACTTGTGTCCAGTTTAAAGCTGACCATTTTACATTCAACATCCTATTTTTCTGCATGTTTACATTGAAGAAGAAAATAATTAAATTTATTTCATACTCTGTATACAAATCTGGAATTGAGGCACCTGTCACAAACAATGTCAAACACAAATTCAGTCTTTGTCAGTTTCAACACTTCTGTCATTTTGTCTGGCTAATATTTGCCTTTAAAACTGTTTTTTCAGTATTAACACGCTTTATAAATGACGATATTATTATTTTTTCAAAATAAAACCAATTGAAAATGATAAATTCTATTTTTATTATTGCAGAAAATTAACATTTGCAGACATCAATGCTTTATCTCCTATGGAAGGTCGAGATACTCCTTTCTCAATACAGATGCAAATAGCTGAGGTATATATTTATTTTAAACTGACTTTTAATTATTATTTCTGACTGTTATTATTATTTCTGACTGTTATTATTATTTCAGACTGTTATTATTAGGGTTTCACACTGCGTAGCTTGTGTGAAACACTATTGTTTTTGTTAAGATTATTATTCTTCTTCTTATTATTATTATTCCAAATTATTTTTGATTAGATCTCAGCAACTGCTTGTCGGATCGTTATGATTTCTTGTTAAGATTATTATTCTTCTTCTTATTATTATTATTCCAAATTATTTTTGATTAGATCTCAGCAACTGCTTGTCGGATCGTTATGATTTCTTGTTAAGATTATTATTCTTCTTCTTATTATTATTATTCCAAATTATTTTTGATTAGATCTCAGCAACTGCTTGTCGGATCGTTATGATTTCTTGTTAAGATTATTATTCTTCTTCTTATTATTATTATTCCAAATTATTTTTGATTAGATCTCAGCAACTGCTTGTCGGATCGTTATGATTTCTTCGGTTTTACTGGAAAAGTGGGTGTGACTTAGAGGATAAAGCTATTTTGAACGTTCTGCGACAATGGGAAATGTCCAAAATCACCGAAGCTATCGTTTTTAGAAATATTGCAGTAATTTTAACAATAATCATTGGATTTTAACTTTCGATACATTTTGGCATAGCCGGAGACAGGGCACATAGCTACGCTACTTTTGATTTTTGATTTTCGGCAAATCTTCGTAGATATTAGGCGCCAAATTTCGAAAAATAAAATTTTTACTAAAAACTTTTTTATTTATGAATATTTTTTAGTCGTGTTTTACACAAAATTAACGAGTCATCTGCCTTGAGCAAAAATCAGAATTTTTTTTGTCTCAGTAATTTTCCTTGGCCGCCATTGGCTAATTCAGTTTTTCAGTCCTAGATTAATTATGTATTGTTCGATTTGTATAAAACAAAGTTCATATGCTCCGTTGTCTCAATTGCCATTTTTTTTGTTACCGATAGAGTTATCTGTCGGCACCGGAAGTGGCGTAATTTTACGAAAAACTACAATTTTGACAGTTGGGTACCACTTTTCAAAAGCAAATATTATTTTTTTCAAATCTGTTCAGTTGCGGAGAAATAGGCAATTTTCAACAGGTCACTTTTCAAGGTTTTTTTTCCACAAAAGTGTCAATTATTATTTGATTTTCATGAAATTTTCACTGTGTGATACCTAATGCCATTTACGATTTCATACAAGTAATTTAAGATTTTCATTATCACCGGAAGTAACGTCATTTTGGCAAAAACTGAATTTTTAGCCTTCAAAACAGATATTTTATTCAAATGAGTCTGATTTGTAATGTTTTTAAAATTATGATATTTGATTCCAATCAGCAAATAGATTGAACCCATACGATCATACAGATAACCAGAAAATGGTTTCTAACTTGTACGGTTGCAGAGAAATAGACAATTTTATACAAGTCACTTTTCAAGGTTTTTGGTCTATAAAAGTGGCAATTATTATTCGATTTACATAAAATTTTCACCATGTGATGCCTTATGCCATTTCTGATTTCATAACACTAATTGAACATTTTCATTATCACCGGAAGTACTGTACACTTATATGTAACAAATGTATAAAATGAATTGATATTGCTGGATTTGGTTGATTCGGCGTCCATTTTATTTGATGTGTGCAATGCTTATGTGGAAACCTGTTTAATGGTTTCATTGGTACCGGAAGTGACATGTTTAGGGTAACGTGGCACCGGTGAAACCTGTCATTACTGCGTCGCAGTTCTAGTTTCAAACTGTTCTAGTTTCAAACTGTTCTTTATCATTTCAAACTGTTATTTATAACTGTTATTATTATTTCAGACTGTTATGATATTATGACTGTTATTGCGAATAAATTGTTATTGGTTTTTTTTTCAGACTGATATTATTATTTTAGACCAGTGATGGGATTTCAAAATTTTCCTTGTCGGACATTTTACCGAAAATAAAGGGGCATAACTCTTATCGATATATAAGCAGACGGATTCATACCACAATTAAAAATCACGTGTCAACAAAATATTTAAATGCCGTACGTAATAACAAGAGGTGAACCTCGCTATTTTTCATATTTAATTCCCGTACGGTAATCAAATTTATGTCAGTAACATTCCTTCAGTGTATGGAGAACGTGGCTCATAGCACATAGCTTCATAGTAAGCACTGTCTTGTAAGCGATTTTCGTTCGGCAATCGAACGTGTCAATCACTTGTCAACAAAATATTAAAATGTCGTACGTAATAAAAATAGGTGAACCTCGCTATTTTTCATATTTGTTATTATTTCAGACATTTTATTATGTTAGACTTGTTATTATCTTTTCAGACCGTTATTATTATTATTTCAGACTGTTATTATTATTTTAGACCGTTATTATTATTTTAGACTGTTATTATTATTTAAGACCGTTATTATTTTAGACAGTTAAATATTATTTCTGACTGATATTATTATTTCAGACTAAGTTATTATTGGAACACGGTCAGAATAAACGAACAGTGTTATCAGCTATATTAGAGAGTGCCTACAGGTTCTCCCTCGGAGCTTTAGCTGGTGGTAAGTAGAACAAATACACTAGATATACTCTTCGATTATAATGCGCGGATGGATGGCCGAATGGTTAGCACGCGCGTGCTGTAACATACGGTCGGTCATTGAGTCAACTGGCGTGGTTTCGATTCCCCGGTTATACGTGACAAGGAGTAGTGTCACCTGTCCGATCTTGTGGGTTTTCTACGGGTCCTCTGGTTTCCTCCCACTGCTAAAGACCCCAGAGCTCAAGCAAATTATTGAAATAAAATTAAACCATATGTTAGTCCCAAAATGACCTAGTTTGCATGTAGTGGTTGTTAAACCCCATTTCTCTTTCACCCCGTCCCTCCCACCCACTAATGCTTGTTCAGTAAATCTTATGACGTTAAATGTTTTTTTTTTATTTTAGCAACTGGAGCTACAGCTGTATATCCAATCGATCTGGTGAAAACTCGTATGCAGAATCAACGAACTGGGTCGTTTGTCGGTGAACTGATGTATAAAAATAGTTTTGATTGCGCTAAGAAAGTTATTCGTCATGAAGGTATTCTAGGTTTATATAGAGGTCTCGCTCCACAGTTAGTTGGTGTCGCTCCAGAAAAAGCTATCAAATTAACGGTAAGATGAATTAACGTTTTTATTGATCTACACGAGAAAGTTAATAATGTCTACTGATCTTGGGGGGTGGATGGTCAAATGGTTTGCGTGTGCGCGTTGTATTATAAGGTCTGGCATTGAGTCAACTGGCATGGTTGTACGTGACAAGGAGTAGGGTCGCCTGTCCAACATCGTGGGTTTTCTCTGGGTCCTCCGGTTTCCTCTCACTGCTAAAGCCCCTACGTGCAAGCAAATTATTGAAATGAAATTGAACCATGTGTTAGTCCCGGAATGACATTGTTTTCAAAGAATATTAGAAATTTTATCTTTCGAAATATATTTTAAAGGGTTTATTTTTTGTAGATGAATTATTTGATGCGCATGCTATGAATGATATTATTGTTTATTAGTTGCGATGTAAATGTTATGAATGATATTATTTATATTTGATATGAGATAAATGATCCGAATGATATTAGCCTAGTTAGCAAAATTATGGACACTAGCACTTCAATCTAAACGATCAGTACAACCCCGGTAAGCGAGCTAGCGACCCCGGTAACAAATTCAGCACCCCGCCAATTTGTCAAACCTCTGTACAACCCCGGTAAGCGAGCTACCGACCCCGGTAACAAATTCGCAAACCCCGCCAAGGGGCCAACCCCGGTAACCCCACCAATTAGTAACCATAGAAAACCCCCGGGGATTCGGAATAGTATAAATAAAAACTCCCAACACGTGAGTCCAATCAGTCTGAAGAGTTCAATACGAACGAAACTAGTCACTGACATTCGGGATAACCAGATCTCCATAGCCACCTTATCTCTGATATTATTTATTGTTTATTTGTAGATGAATGATTTAATGCGAGATAAATTAATGAATAAAGATGGAAGTATTCCTGTGTGGGCAGAGATGGTATCAGGTGGTACGGTAAGTCAGTTTATTTACTTATCCTGCTGTATAATCAGTCAATCTGATTAAAACACAGATCCTATTTCGTTTTTTATAGTTTAAAATTTTGTTTTACTTGTCTTTACTACACTGGGATCTTGAAGAGTTGTTATATAACCTGCATTTTGGTTGATGTGAGGGATTAGCAAATGAAATGGTCATTTACGGCGAGGTTTTGGCGTGAGGTGCATAGAACTTTTGGTAAACCAGTAGAAACATCAACGCTGATTGATTAATGTCTTGACGACAAAAGGTCAAATGCCGTTTGGATGGCACCTGACGCGAACTTCCACTACAACTGGTCAGATCTTCATGTAGTGTAGGCCTTCGAAAGTGTAAAAAAACGAAGCGAACTATAGATCTGTATTTGAATCAGATTGTATATTCAGTTTGATAAATACTTTACTTCATGGAGTCAAAGTTCATCAGTCTGACAATTGAAACAGAACCCCAGATAGAGGCAATCGAAATTATAGCAAGAAGGTTCGTCTCTTTATCTAAATGTTACATAATGTATCTTTAAAAGAAAGAAAAGCTCTTTGTTAGTTGCACATTTTTAAGTTTTGGAATTTCTAAATAAAACTCTGGCAAACTAAAAATGAAATTTGTTTGACCTGGCCATAAATTTCCACAAAACGCTTTTATTATAACATATACGTGTCTATAACAGGTGCCTTATATATGTTAGAGCCATGAAGGCTAAATAGCCTGGAGGTCGCGGGTTCCATCCCGGTGTTCGCTGAAAAAGTTCATTGGATTTTCCGGCATGGTTTCCATTTTTCAGTGGTACAAAAGGTCCCTTGTACACATAGGCATGCACATAAAATATCCCTTGGCAGTTGAAATTTAATATAAGAGTAGGCTGAAGTGCCACTGTCCGGGCAAAATTTCCCTCATAGTACACAGTGGTATATGCCCGTCTTCATTAGCCCAGTCGGAGCAGAACAGTAGGACTTTTAACCACATTTCATTTCATTTATATGTTGTGTGATAATTGTGCCTGACAAAGTCTGAGACAGGTAGGGGTTGAATAGCCAAATAGTTAGCAAGCTAATTATTGAAATAAAATTGAACCATGTGTTAGTCCCAAAATGACCTAGTTTGTGTTGAGTGGACATTATACCCCATATCTCTCTCTCTCTCTCTCTCTCTCTGACAGGTGCTTTATGTGAGGCTTGCCAATACAATGTTTATAAATATTGTTTAAATATTGGTTTTTTTTTCAGGCCGGTGCTTGTCAAGTTGTGTTTACGAATCCGTTAGAAATTGTTAAAATCCGTCTACAAGTGGCCGGAGAAATCGCCAGTCAAGGTCGTGTTAGTGCTATTAGTGTAATTAAAGATCTCGGATTCTTCGGTTTATATAAGGTAAGATACTCGGTTCATGTGCCACCGATCAACTTTAAATTATTATAATATCTCGTTATTATCTGCTTGACAAACCAGATGATACTCTTCTGTTTTGATTGATGGAAGGATGGGAAATTGGGTTTGACATCCAATTAGGGGTCTAATAATTAATAATGTGTAATTGTTTATTTTAGGGATCTAAAGCCTGTTTTTTACGAGACATACCTTTCTCCGCTATTTACTTCCCAGCTTACGCACATACTAAAAAATTCTTCGCTGATGAAAATGGTTTTAATTCACCGGCCACGCTCTTATTATCAGCCACACTAGCAGGTGAGTTTCACATCTTATACGGGGGGGTTGGATGGTCGAATGGGTAGCATGTGCCCACTGTATCATAAGGCCTGTCATTGAGTCGACTGGTGTGGTTTCGAGTCCCCGGTTGTACGTGACAAGGAGTAGGGTCTCCTGTCCAACCTCATTGGTTTTCTCTGGGTCCTCCGGTTACCTCCCACTGCTAAAGACCCCTACGCGCAAGCGAATTATTGAAATAGAATTAAAACATATGTTAGTTCCAAAATGACCTAGTTTGTGTCAAGTGGACGTTAAACCCCATTCCTCTCTCTTTCACATCTTATACAAATAAATAAAAACTGATATGAAATGGGTTTTAACATCCTACTTATCTGCACCAACTGGGCTGATGAAAAATGGACATAGACTATACAGTTTGTTATGAGGGATATTTTGTCCGGACATTGATCGTCGGTATCTATTCGTATATCGAATTCCAACTGTTAAGGGCTCTTTTACATGCACGCCAATGGTATACCAAACAAGACGAGGAGAAGGGTCACTTGCCTAACCTCAAGACGTTTCACTGGGTCCTGCAGTTTCCTCCAATTACTAATTACCTGTACGTGCAAAATAATTATTGGAATAAAATTGAACCATATGTTAGTCGCAGGTGGAATTTAACCCCCATTTCTGTCTCTCCCCCTTTCTACCATATGTAATTTTGACTATTAAATCAGTGATATATTGCAACACTTAGTTTCATATAAGATGGTCTCTCACACCTGGTCGCCTGTCCAACCTCGTGGGTTTTCTCCGGGGCCTCCGGTTTCCTCACATTGGTAAAGACCCCTACGCGCACGCGAATTTTACAAAAAAACAAAACAAAAAAACATGTTAGTCCCAAAATGACCTAGTTTGTCGTGGACATACCCCCCCACCCTTCTCTCTCCCTCTCTCTCACACCTGTAAATGTCAGGTAATATTGAATTTGTGACAGGTGTTAATATAGGAAAAAAAACACCACGAACATAGAAAGGTTTAAGGTCTGCTTTACACAAATTACATTATTTCAGGATTAACAGTTAATTTTATTTCAACAATTTGATTACACCCCCACCCCTCTCAGCCAACTGTCATGCAAGAGTTCTCTCCCCTTGGTTAGTTATTAACCCACATGGAGCAAAAATGTCCAATCTAGGTATGCCTGCAGCAGATTTAGTAAAACATTTTAATAATATTTGTAACATTGTCCAAACTAGGTATGCCTGCAGCCTTTCTACCTACCCCAGCTGATGTGATCAAAACCCGTTTACAAGTAGCGGCAAGAACCGGGCAGACGGAATATAAAGGTGTAATTGATTGTATCCGTAAGATCTGGGCGGAAGAAGGAGGAAAAGCTTTCTGGAAAGGAGCACCAGGTAAACAATTGTATTCTATGTAACAGACTAATTAGTTACTCAACACCCCTCAGGAAAGGAAATAGTGGTAAATCATTTTATTACAGCTCCTTCGTTCGTTCCTATAGTTTTACGTCCACTTCCGCCATAGTTGATATCGTAGACAACTATTACAGCTGACTACAACTGTATATTGTATTACAGCTGACTACAACTGTATATTGTATTACAGCTGACTAGTACTGTATAATTGTATTACAGCTGACTGTATATTGTATTACAGCTGACAGTATATTATTGTATTACAGCTGACTGTATATTATTGTATTTCAGCTGACAGTATATGATTGTATTACAGCTGACTGTATATTATTGTATTACAGCTGACTGTATATTATTGTATTACAGCTGACTGTATATTATATTTCAGCTGACTGTATATTATTGTATTTCAGCTGACTGTAATAATAATAATAATAATGAAGTTTTATATAGCGTCTTCTCCATGTTGACACATGCTCAAAACGCTTTTTGTAATGGCTCTGCTGGTAAAACTGTTGAAACAGGAAAGTCTTTAGTGCGAGTTTAAATTGATTAAAAGTTTGTTGATTCTTGATCTGTTGTGGAAGTTCGTTCCATAATCTAGGACCAGCTGAACTGAAAGACCTATACCCATATGACTTTAAATTATATCTTGGAACAACTAGTGACTGTTTATTTTGAGAGCGAAGTGATCTAATAGGGTGGTAGTCATATAAGAGTTCAGATAAGTATTGAGGAGTTGCATTATTGCGACATTTATACACTAATGTTAGTATTTTGTATTTGACTCGCGCCTCAGCAGGTAACCAATGTAAAGAAGCCAGCACATTCTGGATGTGATCAAACTTATGTGTCCTTGTTACTATTCGGGCTGCAGTATTAAGAACCTTTTGGATCTTGGCTAGAAGTGCTTGTGGGATTCCATAGAGTAAACTATTACAATAATCAATCCTTGATAAAATAAGTGATCTCACAAGTAGTTTACAAGCGTCAGCAGTGAGATAGTTTCTGATGTTGCATATACAGCGTAGATGATAGTAGCATGTACGGTATACCATATCAACCTGAGCGTCCATTGTCAGAGAAGGATCAAATATCACTCCAAGGTTTCGAACATTTTTGGAGAAATTTATTTCTGAATTACCAATGGTGATTTTAAGATCAGGTAGTAACTTGAGTTGTTGTGATGAACCTACTAAAAGAGCCTCTGTTTTATCGTCGTTCAATTTTAGTTTGTTCGCTTTCATCCACTGTTTAACTGCCAGCGAACAGTCAGTAGTTTTTTGTAAGGCATTTCTGATTAGCATAGGACTAGACACACCAATGAGTTGAGTATCATCGGCGTAAGAGTAGTGCCTCTGATCATAGCCATCGATCACAGACCCTAAAGCGGTTGTATAAAGAACAAAGAAAATGGGTCCTAAAACACTGCCTTGCGGTACACCACAGTCAAGTTTAAACGGTAGAGATTTAGCCTCACCAAGTAGAACTGTTTGATGTCTATTACTAAGATATGACGTGATCCATAAAAGCGGTGTACCGGAAATCCAAAACTGGTTTTTAAGTCTATTGTATAGAATCTGATGGTCCACAGTGTCGAACGCTGCAGATAAATCCAAAAGAGTCAAAGATGCTACATTCCCTGTATCCACTGCACACTGTAGGTCGTTGAGGACCCTCAACACAGTGGTCTCAGTGCCATGGTGGGGTCTGTAAGCAGACTGAAACTTATCCAACAACTCATATTTCGAGATATGGGATTGAAGACGGAGATTTACAGCTCTTTCAACAATTTTGGAAAGGAATGACAAGTTAGACACAGGTCTATATTGTATATTGTATTACAGTTGACTGTATATTGTATTACAGCTGACTGTATATTATTGTATTTCAGCTGACTACCACTGTATATTGTATTACAGCTGACTACCACTGTATATTGTATTACAGCTGACTGTATATTATTGTATTACAGCTGACTGTATATTGTATTTCAGCTGACTGTATATTATTGTATTTCAGCTGACTGTATATTATTGTATTACAGCTGACTGTATATTATTGTATTACAGCTGACTGTATATTGTATTACAGCTGACTGTATATTATTGTATTTCAGCTGACTACCACTGTATATTGTATTACAGCTGACTGTATATTATTGTATTTCAGCTGACCACCACTGTATATTGTATTACAGCTGACTGTATATTATTGTATTTCAGCTGACCACCACTGTATATTGTATTACAGCTGACTATATATTATTGTATAACATCTGACTGTATATTATTGTATTCCAGCTCGTGTCTTCCGATCGTCACCTCAGTTTGGTGTAACTTTGTTGACATATGAATTATTACAGAGACTGTTTTACGTTGATTTCGGTGGAAGGTATGTACAGCAATTATTTTATATTTTCACTGCACCAACTAGGCTAATGAGGGACACAGGTGAACTTCATTTTTAATTCCATCCTTGCCAAGCTGTCTGTTGCACCACTGACCACCGGAAATCAAGAAGGAACTTTCTCTGCCAATTCCAGAATCAATTCTAAGACATCCTGGCTCATTGAGCTACCGTGGCTCCAATTTTTAAATCAATCTAATTAAAACACAGATCCTATTTCATTTCGTTTTTATAGTTCAAAATTTCGTTTTACTTGTCTTTACTACACTAGGATCTGGAAGAGTTGTTATATAACCCACGTTCTGGTTGATGTGAGGGATTAGCCAATGAAACTGTCTGTTACGGCAAGCTTTAGGCGTATTTTGCACGGAACTGTGGGTAATCCACTAGTATCATCAATGCTGATTGATTAATCAAATGTCCGACGTCATAGGGTCAAAAGCCGCTCGTATGTCCTCTGACGTGACCTATCGCACAAACCAGTCAGATCTTCGTGTAGTGTAGGCCATTGAAAGTACACAAAAACAAAACGAAATATAGATCTGTATTTTAATTAGATTGGTTTTAAATTTAAATTTAAAGCGGCCTTGGACGCCTCTTTTTCCATCCTCGATGTCTCTAGTGGTCTCATTCCACTCCACTCCACTCCACTCCACTCCACTCCACTCCACTCCACTCCACTCCACGTCAGGGCTGGGGCCATTACATTACCAATGTAATTAATTACATTACCATTACCATTACTTTTTAAATGTAATCATTACAATTACTTTCTCATTTTTAGCAATGTAATTAATTAACATTACCCATTACATTGAAAGTAATTAATTACCATTACCCATTACTTTATGACTATATAAATAAAAAAACATTTTCATAGAAATTAAAAAGACAACATTATTTTTCTGCCATGAAGTACCTACAAAATCAAACTCAAAATAATCCTTGATTCACTTAATAGATATTTGTTTATGAATTATTATTTCTAGCAATTATAACATCAAGGCAAATTTTATAGTGACGGGCAGTGGTGACAAAAACTGACATTTTCACTGTATGACTTTAAAAATGAATCAAAACTATAGTTAATTAACTGTATTTTCTTTTAAGTAATTTTTTAAAATTTTTAATCAGTCCAAATAGTTTTTCTATAATATATTGTATAATAAATGGTAAATTATTCAGCATGCCTTTAAAACAAAATATATATTAGTTTTAAGTAACCATAAAATGATGAGATACTTGAAGGTCATTGTTTGGTTTGTCACTTGTTACCTTGAGATTAAGATTAAAGTGCAGTAAGACTATTTATTGTCTTTTAATCTAACTGACTGATTGATTGATTGACTGAGTGATTGGCTGCAAATTAGTACTAATCTTTGATTATAATATACATCTTATCAGAAATCCACTTCTTAGGTTACATGTCTAAAAAAGGTTCCTACATAAAAAGTAATGAAAGAAAATGTTTAATGCCTTCTTATTTTTCTTATAATTTTTTAAAACTGATTTAAATCTTTTTTTTAGAATTATAAGTAATTGGATTTGTATCAGATACACTTAATTACTTCTTCGGTGCTATAAAATTTGAGGCTTGTCATATTGAAAAGTAATTGAAATGTAATTGACCATTACATGATTTTTGGAATGTAATTAATTACATTTCCATTACTTATTACTTTTGACATCTACCATTACTTATTACCATTACCCCAGCCCTGCTCCACGAATTCAAATTATCTACCTTTGATCATAGCTTGATTCTACAAACCAATCAAAAACAGTCCACAAACCAGTCTTAGCGTCATTGTTTACATTCACAACAATAATGGCGTCTTGTTCGCTTGATTATGGGGGGGTTGGATGGCCGAATGGTTAGCATGTGCGTGCTGTATCATAAAGTCTGTCATTGAGTCAACTGGCGTGGTTTCGAATCCCCGGTTGTACGTGACAAGGAGTAGGGTCGCCTGTCCAACCTTGTGGGTTTTCTCCGGGTCCTCCAGTTTCCTCCCACTGCTAAAGACCCCTACGCGCAAGCGAATTATTGAAATAAAATTAAACCATATGTTAGTCCCGAAATGACCTAGTTTGTGTCGAGTGGAGTTAAACCCCACTTCTCTCTCTCTCTCTCTCTCTCTCTCTCTCGCTTGATTATGAGAAAGTTTACAAGAAATTTAATGTAGAAAAAAGTCACATGCACATAAAATGATCTGTGGAAAGGTGTTTTTATGTCAGTTAAAACAGGCAGTGGCAAGTCATTATGCTATTATGTGTATTGATCGATAAAAATAGCACAATCGGCAAGGACAGATAATTTAAATATATCTAGAACGGAGTAGAAAGGGATGAGACCACTGGATGGAGATACCGAAGATGTTCTTTTTGTCTTCCATACAAATAATACCTGTATTTTACAACAAGTTTTAAGGTGTTAATCAACTAGGTTTTAATTTGATACCTGGGCCCTTATTCACGAAAACTTAAACTAAGATACAATCGAAATTTTAAGAAATACTGCAATTCGATTGGCTGAGCAGTAAAATCAATTTGCATATATCCAATGAAGTTGCAGTATTTCTTAAAATTTTGGTTGTAACTTAGTTTAAGTTTTCGTGAATAAGCGCCCAGGTGAATCCATTAATTTGTCTTTGTGTATTGATAGCCTGTGAATATCCATGATCATCATTGGTACTGTATTTTATGTTCTGGAGAAGGGGGCGGGGATGGATGGCCGTATGGTTAGCCCGAGCGCGTTGCATCATAACGTCTCTCATTGAGTCAACTAGCTTGGTTTCAATTCTCAGGTTGTACGTGACAAGGAATAGGATCACCTGTCCAACCTCGTGGGTTTTCTCTGGGTCCTCCGGTTTCCTTCCACGGCTAAAGAACCCTATGCACAAGCTAATTATTGAAATAAAATTGAACCATGTTAGTCCCGATTTGACCTAGTTTGTGTGAGTGCTTAAAGTCCATTTCTCTCTCTCTCTCTCTCTCTCTGTATTCTGGAGAGGATCAGTTAAAAAAGGCCAGACCACAAACTGCATAGAGAGACTGCAACATAAGCATGAAGAGGGTCTGCCAAATATAGCTAGAACATGAAGCATGCAAATGGTCTGCCAGTCAAGCTCATTACACAAAGCACATGGTGGGCCTGCCAAACAAACCCAGGGAAACGAGTCTTTTGGTGGTTTGACGAACAAACTCAGAGCACAAAGCGTGTGGAGGGTCTGCCGAACAAGTCCTGGGAACGAGGCTTGTAGAAGATCTGATGAACAAGCTCATAGAGCAAAGCACCTAGTGGGTCTGCCTAACAAGCTCACGGCACAAGTCTTGTAGAGGATCTGCCGAACAAGCTCAGAGCGTGGAGCGAATGAAAGGTCTGCCGAACAAGTCCGGGGAATGAGACTCGTAGAATTTGATGAGACTACAAATGTCATGGTAATAAATGCCAGGACCGAAACCATTGGCCATTCACAAAAAATAACAAATATCAAAAAATAACAAATATCGTTTTTATATTTCAGACGACCTCAGGGTTCCGAATCCACGTCGACACAACTCGAGGAAATGTTGTCTCGTAATCCCGATCATATTGGAGGTTACCGATTGGCCCATGCCACATTTTACGGAATAGAATCGAAATTTGGACTTTGTTTACCTCGGTACAAGTCTGAGCTGTGATGAACAGATTAACTAGCTGGTTTTATTCAAATTTTTAGTGATTTTAACGTGAAATATTCTCCAGTTGATGGTTCGTGTGATATAAATAAAGTTTAAAACAGTAAAACAACAGAACTTGAATAACGTGGATAGATTATAGAAACAAGAACGACTTTCTATACATATCAACATTTCAAATAGAGCTAGAAAAAAAAAAACAACAAAAAAACAAATCTGGTTTGAATGTTGAGTTGGAGTTATTCAGCTTTAAAAACAGACCAGGAGTTAATGAAACATTTTTAACGATATTTTTAACATTTCAAATGGAGCTACAAAAAAACCAACAAAAAACCAAACCTGGTTTGAATGTTGAGTTGGAGTTATTTAGATTTAAAGACAGACCAGGAATTAATAAAACATTTTTAATATTTTTAACATTTCAAATGAAGCTTAAAAAAAAAAAAAAAAAAAAAAAAATTACCAGATTTGAATGTGAAGTTACAGTTATTCGACTTTAAAAACAGACCTGAAAGAAACGCAACTCTTAAACAATATTTGGTCTTGTCATGCATTGAAAAAAAGAAAGAAAAATACAGAAAAACAGTACCTGACAAAGCCGGAACTTAAATGACAACATAAGGGAATATAGATGCCTTTCCTGATATATGTAACATGTAACATGGTCGGGTTGTGGGAAGAGGTGAGGTGAGCGGAGGGGGAAGGGGGTATCTTGAAATAATATAATCTGAACTGTTTTCACCCAATGTATAAACTGTCGTTAGTTTGTTTCTTGTTTTCCGTTATTTTAGGCAACTGGAGATATTTGTGCTGTATTATTTTTATTTGTTGTTGAAACTAATGTATGAAGGCGTGGAATATAGAGTTTATTTAGAGTTGAGATTTTTATAAATTTATATATCGACAATGTGTAAATATGTGATCTTGTTTTAATTGTTGACGTCAATGAACTCTGTTGATGTTAGGACATACAAAAAAAACCCCAAATCTGGGCCCGGTTTCTCAAAATCTTATCTAAAGATAAAATCCGAATTTTAGTAGATATTTCAATTTTGATTGGCTAAGCACTAAAATCAATATAATATTACCCAATCAAATTACTAAAATTTGAATTTTATCTTAGTTAAAATTTCGTGAAACAGACCCCTGATTCTCAGACAATCGCAGAAAAGTAGGACATTAAACCCCATTTCATTTCATTTCTCGAACAATCCATTAAAAAATCAGGGTCACCTGTCCAACCTCGTGGGTTTTCTCCGGGTCCTCCGGTTTCCTACCACTGCTAAAAAAAACCTACGCGCAAGCGAATAATTGAAATAAAATTGAACCATATGTTAGTCCCGAAATGACCTAGTTTGAGTCGAGTGTACGTTAAACCCCATCTCTCTCTCTCTCTCTTTAAAAAATTTGATGAGTGAGGGAGGTTTTTGATTTTGAGTTTTTATTTTATCAAAGGATCACCACTAGACTAAATGACTTCTATGCAAATCAAATTGTTGTTTATAGGAATTTATGATTATCCAGTATCATTTTTGATTGTCAGTTACATTTATCAGGATTCTGTAGGCCTACTTGATAAATGAGACTACAGTGGACTCTGTCAATTCCAACATTGTACGGGATCGATACTATATGCTGGATTAGACAGCATGTCGGAACACTCAATTGGCTCAATTATACCGGAAGTAATATACCGGACGTACTAAATGTAGAGTACTGGAATCTGCCAAGGTTTGCCGAGTGTGTATTTGACGTGAGAAACTCGAACATACATCAAACGCTCTCTTACAAGAGATCAAGATTGGTGATTGCTTGTCGGTTAACACCCACTGATTGAAGGCTGGATTATCCAATGTTAATTGTACGCAAATCGTGTGACGGGACGACTGATAGAAGGCAGGATTATCCAATGTCAATCCAACGTAAAACGGGACATGAAAATGATGACAGAATTCACAGAATGTCTTAGTATTCAGATGTTGGAAGTGACGGAGTCCACTGTATATAAATGTATTCTTTCAAATTTTTTTCTAGAATTACTTGCGGTACCCAGGATAAAATATTTACTATTTTGAAGTTTTATAATCTCTGCCTTGTCTGTTATTCGAATGAAGCTCATCTAACTCAACTTGTTATTCAGTAATTTATCGATGATTTGAACGTGAAACGTACAAAAGTGCTGGCATTTTGTTGTGTAATCGCAATGTTTTATATGGTTTTAGCTTCTTTCATCTTGTGCAATTTTTGTTATATGTCTGTATTCAACTTTCGGGAGTGAATTCACGCTAAAATGGACTCGCAAATTGATAATTTGACCTATAACCTTTAATGGACCCTCAAATTGATAATTTAACCTTTAATGGATCCTCAAATTGATAATTTAACTTTTAATGAGGAAAACTCAAAGGTTTGGCACCAACCCCTTGATATATGCTCGTACCCAGCAGCCCCCAGAAACATTGAAAAACTATTCAATGCTAGGTTACATTTTGTTATTTGTGTAAAAGGGTTCTGGACCCTGTTTGAAATAGGTAGATATAAACTTTCGAATAAGTAGATATGAATTATTTGTAAGATATTAAGTTATTTGTACGAAATGTTCTAGGCCCGGTTTAGCATAGTAGATATGAAATTATTTGTAAGAAAGGGTTCTGGCCCCGGTTTGACATGAAAGATATCAAATTATTTATAAGGAAATGTTCTGGGCCATGGTAGATCTAAGTTATTTATAGATAAAGAAAATTTAGATTTACCAGTTCGTATGTCGTATCTACGTTGTTAAACAGACCCGGGATATTTACCAGTTCGTATGTCATATCTAGGTTGTCAAACAGGGCCGGGATAGGTCTTATATTTACGTGGGTAAACGAGAGCGCAATATTTATCAGTATTGAAATTGATTTTTTAAATAGAAGTGTTCGTTCATATTATAGCCACTTATTATAAACACTACAAAAATTGAAAAATGTACATTTTAAAATTTGGTAAAGGTTATAGTTAAAAACTAAGAATGGAAAACGGCGTAAGTATGGAATAAAGTTGTTGCCCAAAGGTTTGGGGAAATGTATATGTAAGCATAATAGTTAGAAGAATTTAGTTTTATAGTTTAATAGTCTATTCTTGATCCAACCATGGTTTATCATAGGATGATTCTCAACCCGACTTAACCAATATCACCATAGTTACTCCCGATTTTACGGTTCATTTCCCCCTGGTCAGTGGTGCATGATGGATGACTTGGCAAGGACTGCTGTCTAATCATTGGGATGGGATGGAAAACCTACTTCCCACATCCACATAAAAAAGCCCTTGACAGTTGGAATTCGAAATAAGAGTAGGTCGCAGCACTGCTGTCCAGGCAAAATTTTATTCATAGCACACTGTATGGTGAATGCACGTTTTCATTAGCCCAGTCTTTGGAAAAGTGTAAGATTTGGGAGAATTGTTCATATCGCAGTTTCAATAAAAAAAAAAATGGCCAAAATTAATGTACTGTTTTAGACCAAAGATAATCATTATAAATTATAGACCATGGTTAGGCCAAGATACGCACAGTTTAATAATTCTACACACTGTGTAATATGCATACGCTCGGTGTAATATGTATACACTGTGTAGTGTATATACATGGTGTAATACATATATGCATGATGTATTATGTATAAACACTGTGTATTAGGTATAAACACTGTGTATTATGTATACACTGTGTATTATGTATACACTGTGTAGTATAATATGTATATGCACAGTGTAATACACATACACATGAAGTAATATGTATACACACACGGTGTAATATGTATACACACAGTGTATTATGTATACACTGTGTAGTGTAATGTGTATATGCACACAGTGTAATATGTATACACACACGGTGTAATATGTATACACACAGTGTATTATGTATACACTGTGTAGTGTAATGTGTATATGCACAGTTTTTAAATACACATACACATGATTTAATATGTATATGCACGGTGTATCATGTATACACACGATGTAATATGTATATGCACACATTGTAATATGTATACACTGTGTAGTGTAATGTGTATATGCACAGTTTAATACACATACACATGATTTAATATGTATATGCACGGTGTATCATGTAAACACACAGTGTAATATGTATACACACAGTGTATTATGTATACACATGGTGTATTATGTATAAGCACAGTGTTATATGTAAATTTTGTAAATAATAAATTAACGATAAATTAAACGAAAAATAAGAAGAATAAGAATAATACCCAGTTTGCTGTTTTATTGTGATTTATAAACGTTTAAACCAGAGACAGTTTTAACACAAGAATAATAAAAATGTTTTTACAATCACTTCATTCTTTTTTTTATTCTGTTTTGATTCGCCAAGTCTTATCCCTCAGTAGTCCTAATTACTCCTAATTTCATTGTCCGATATATGAGTTCTGCTCTTAGTCTTCCGTTCTAAGGGTCGACTGGCGTGGTTTCGAATCCCCGGTTGTATGTGACAAGGAGTAGGGTCGCCTGTTCAACCTCGTGGGTTTTCTCCGGGTCCTCCGGTTTTCTCCCACTGCTAAAGACCCCTACGCGCAAGAGAATTATTGAAATAAAATTAAACCATATGTAAATCCCGAAATGACCTAGTTTGTGTCGAGTGGACGTTAAACCCCATTTCTCTCAGTTGGGATGGCCTAGAGTGTCGTGCTGGCTGGTCACCTCTAGCTTCGTTCCTGGATGCGATCTCTGACGAGAGTTGGGATGGCCTAGTGATCTAAAGTGTCGCGCTGGCTGGTGACCTCTAGCTTTCATTCCTGGTATTGATCTCTGGTGAGAGTTTTATGTGGCCTTGTTTACATATCGTGACATTGACGAAATTTGCATGTGGTCTTAATATTAAGACATAACCTGTGATGCAGGGTTGAGTGATTGAGTGGTCCAAGATGTGTGCTTTAGGTCACAAGACTTTGCAGTGAGTCAAGCTGGGGAGGGGGGGTATGAAATGTGGTTTAACGCCCTACTGTTCTGCTCCAACTGGGATAATGAAGACGGGCATACACCATACAGTGTGCTATGAGGGAAATTTTGTCCGGACAGCGGCACTATGGCCTACTCTTATATCAAATTCCAACTGCCAAGGGATATTTTTTGTGCACGCCAATGTGTACACAGGACCTTGGTTTTTCCGGGGGAGGGGGGGGGGTTTAAACCCTCAACTACATAAAAAATTAAAAATAACACATTATAAAAATCGGTCGTGTTGTTTACCCTTTATCATCAGATGGTGGGATGGGATCGGCATTCACAGCGAGAAATAATGATACTATAGACATGTGTGATATCACAATTAATACTTTCCATCAATGAAATCGAATCACAAGGTGATCCTATGCAAACCCCCTCCTGCAACAATTCCTGGAACCTCCATGGATAAGTACAGAGAGAGAGAGAAATGGGATTTAACCTCAACTGTCCACTCGACACAAACTAGGTCATTTCGGGACTAACATATGGTTTAATTTTATTTCAACCCCCCCTGATCAGTACAAGACAACAATAAAAGACTATTTTAATATGATTTGTATTTTATTCAGACTGGTCATCCAGGCTATTTACAGGGTTATTGTGATTTAAATATAAATAAATACAAACATATAAGATATCTCACCATTCTTACGGTACCGGTACCGTACCAGAAACAAGTCAATATACACAGATGGAGAGAGAGGTTCACCAGTACGGAGGGGGATTTGATGGCCGAATGGTTAGCTAGTGCGCTCCTTATCATAAGGCCTGTCATTGAGTCAACTGGCGTGGTTTCGAATCCCCAGTTGTACGTGACAAGGAGTGGGGTCGCCTGCCAAACCTTGTGGGTTTTCTCTGGGTCCTCCGGTTTCCTCCCACTGCTAAAGACCCCTAAGTGCACGCGAATTATTGAAATAAAATTAAACCATATGTTAATCCCGAAATGACCTAGTTTGTGTTGAGTGGATGTTAAACAACGTCTCTATCTCTCTCTCTCTAAACCAGAAATAAGTCAACATACACAGATGGAGAGAGAGGTTCACCAGTACACAGCTACCGGTGTATAATAAGAAATGGGGGTTTAAGATCCTACTGTTCAGTATTCAATCAAATGAGGTTTAACATCCTACTGTTGTGCTCTGTCTGAGCTCATGAAGACGAGCATATGCCATACAGTGTGCTACGAAGGAAATTTCACCCGCACAACGGTGATATAGCATACTCTAATATCATAATGAATCTTTTACGTGCATGCCAATGTGTACACGAGACCTCAGGTTTTTTTTTATCTCATTCAAACAACTAGATAGCTGTCCTTGTCAGGTCCTTCAACCTGCACCATTGACGAGCCATTTATGAGCCAGTATGTTACTCATTGAGTCGCAGTGGCTCCCTACAGAAGTAGAAGAATGGTACTTCATTTAATGTTAACAAACAATCCTGCTTGCACAACATCTGTGTTCAAGATTGGATGGCCGAATGGTTAGCACGTGCCAGTTGTATCATAAGGCCTGTCATTGAGTCAACTGGCGTGGTTTCGAATCCCCGGTTGTACGTGACAAGGAGTAGGGACGCCTGTCCAACCTCGTGGGGTTTCTCCGGGTCCTCCGGTTTCCTCCCACTACTAAAGACCCCTACACGCAAGCGAATTATTGAAATAAAATTGAATGATTGAAATAAGATTGAACCATGTGTTAGTCCCGAAATGGAAATGACCTAGTTTGTGTTGAGTGGATGTTAAACCCCATTCCTCTCTCTGTGTGGATGAAACTGTAACATGGTATTGCAAGAGAGTTCGAGTTTATAGAATGGGTCCATGGATCAATACAAAATCAGGCGGGGTGGGTTGACGGCTTAATCGTCTAGAGTGTCACAGTTTGAACTCTAGCTATCATGGTTTTGATCCCTGGTGTGAGTGGATGTGGGCGCCTTCTAGACTTCATGGGTTTAATTCGGGTGCTCGGGTTTCCTCGCAAAGGAAAGACCCCTACACATGCCCTTAGCATAATACAGACAATTTGTCTGCGATATAACCATCGGGGAAAGCATACGTTACACAGTAATATAAGTGAGAGTTTAGTATGTAACCTTGCCAACCTGTTCAATACACATCTCTGTCAATTATTTTCAAAGCCACTTTTCATAGAGAGAGAGAGAGAGAGGGAAATGGGGTTTAACGTCCACTCGACAAAAACTAGGTCATTTCGGGACTAACATATGGTTTTATTTTATTTCAATAATTTGCTTGAGCGTAGGGGTCTTTAGCAGTGGGACGAAACCGGAGGACCCGGAGAAAACCCACGAGGTTGTACAGGCGACCCTACTCCTTGTCACGTACAACCGGGGATTCGAACCCACGCCAGTCGACTCAACGACAGACTATATGATAAAGCGCGCGCACGCCAACCATTCAGCCATCCAACCCCCCGCCACTCTTCATAAATATTAATAAAAGGCATTAAGACATTTCTAACCAACTATTTTAATCATTGTTTGCTCACAGATGGAGATATAACATCTGTACCAACCAGGCTAATAGTGACAGGATAGCAGAGAGAGAGAGAGAAATGGGGTTTATCGTCCACTCGACACAAACTAGGTCATTTCAGGACTAACACCTGGTTCAATTTTATTTCAAAAATTTGCTTGCACGTAGGGGTCTTTAGCAGTGGGAGGAAACTGGAGGACCTGGAGAAAACCCAGAAGGATTGACAGGCGACCCTGGACAGGATAGCAACATGAGTAGTAGCTATAGAGGTCTGTAATATATTAATCTAGAATTATTCTAAGAGTTATCTCCCTTTAGTTAGAATATATAAACCGATACACTGTGCTAGGAAGGATATTTTGGCCAGACAGCTGTGCTATGGCCTACTCTTATATCGAAATCGCGAAGGGATCTTTTAAGTGCATGCCAATGTGTACACAGGACCTTGGTTAGTCGTCCCATCCGAACGACTACACAGCTGTCTGTGTCAGGCCCTCCCCGTCCTACCTTACTGACAAGTTGAAACGACACCGGAAAATACTGATAAACTTTCTCAGCCGACACCGGGATCGAACAAAGGACCTTCTGGCTTGCGAGCAAACACCTTACTCACTTAATGGCAGCATTCTAAAAATATTTTAAATTAAATGAAATGAAGTTTCACGTCCTACTGTTCTGCTCCTAAACTGGGTTAATGAAGATGGATATACGCCATACAGTGTGCTATGAGGGAAATTTTGCCCAGGCAGCGGCGCTACGTCCTACTCTTATATCGAATTCCAACTGCCCAGGGATCTTTTACGGGACCTCGATTTTTCGTCCCATCAGTACGACTACACAGCTTTCCTTGTTAGCCTGTCCGTCCTGAAGAAGTGATCAAGGGCCATAACTTTGAAAGTAATTATCGGAAATCGCTGAAAATCAATAGGCGTTTTCATCTCATGACCTTAAACACTGTGTATAAATTTAAAGTCAATCAGATATTAACTATAGCCCCTAGAGCATCCACAAGATTTTTCAAAGTGATCAAGGGCCATAACTCTGGCAAAAATTATCGAAAATCGCTGAAAATCAATAGGATTCGTCTCATGACCTTAAACACTGTATCAATTTAAAGTCAATCGGATATTAACTTTAGCCTCTAGAGCGTCCACAAGATTTTTCAAAGTGATCAAGGGCCATAACTCTGGCAGTAGTTATCGGAAATCGCTGAAATCATTAGGCTTCTTCGTCTCATGACCTTAAATTAGCAATTGTGGACGCCGGACCGACAACAATATACGACCACATTTCAATGTGGGCGTATAAAAAATGATTACCACAGACACTAAACATAATTAAAGAATCTTTATACAAAGTCTACAAGATATATATTTGGTATGAAATATGACGAACGATGAGAAAGGTTTTACTTGATAACAAATCACAGTTTTATGCATTTTATATTTTTATATGTTACTGGCCTGTCTTCTGTTTCATTACCATGTAATCCACACCACGGACAAACAATCGTATTCTTATAAATCATGAAAACAGTCGTAAACCTCAGAATCAAATAAATCTGATTAAAATACAGATCCTATTTCATTTCGTTTTTGTAGTTCAAAATTTCGTTTTACTTGTCTTTACTACACTAGGATCTGGAAGAGTTGTTATCCTTGACATGTTCTGAATAGTGTGAGGTATTAGCCAATGAAACAGTCTTTTACGGAGAGTTCTTGGCCTTTTTATGCACGGAACTGTGGGTAAACCACTAGAAATGACAATGCTGATTGATTAATCAATGTCTGACGTCATAGGATCAAAAGCCGCTCGTTTGACCCCTGATGTGAACTTCCAAATCAACTGGTCTGATCTTCATGTAGTGTAGGCAATCGAAAGTATAAAAAATAAAACGAAACATAGATCTGGGCCCTTATTCACGAAAACTTAAACTAAGATACAATCGAAATTTTAAGAAATACTGCAATTTGATTGGCTGACCAGTAAAATCAATTTGCCCATATCCAATTTGCATATTGGTCAGCCAATCGAATTGCAGTATTTCTTAAAATTTCGATTTGTATCTTAGTTTAAGTTTTCGTGAATAAGGGCCCAGTACTTTAATCAGATTAAAGCTGTATTATGTAAGATTTAGATAAAGAGCTGACTATTCATGCTATACATGTAAATACATATAGTTCAAAAACAGATAATGTAAAGTGAATATACTGAAAATTTCATTTAAATTACTTTATTCTGAGGGAAGTTATGAGTGATGGAAGATATAGTGTAGATCATTTATTATTGTAGCTACGGTACTTGACAAATGAGACTAAGTCTTGATTATCCATTTTTTAATTCTCGCGAGCATTCTAATCCATTTAAATCTCGGCCATCCTTTGATCTAGAGAGTTGACTATAGGCTTGCCATATTCATAAATGTCTTAATACCAATTTACATGTATATAACATTTGAAGCCAAAATCAAGACCGGCAATAGACAGATTTAGCTCTTACACAATGCATCTTAAATTTCTTACATGTACAATACTCCATTTTTCATCATAATATTAGTTAGATATTATTTATCCACAGTTCACCAATAATTTCACTTAAAGGATGGAAATCAATTTAAATTCCTTAGAAAACATCATCTTTAGATTCAGGGAAATTCTGATTCAAGATTGATTGAATTTTAAGGCCTGTAAAAAGAGAGAGAGAGAGAGAGAGAGAGAGGGGGTTTAACTTCCACAGACACAAACTAGGTCATTTCGGGACTAACACATGGTTTAATTTTATTTTAATAATTCGCTTTACGCATAGGGGTCTTTAGCAGTGGGAGGAAACCAGAGAAAACCGACGAGGTTGGACAGGCCTGTATAGATTGTTGAACTGTTTTATAAATCTTGTAGGTGTAGATATTTAGTAATTGAACCAGAAATAGACATGCTATAGAATGGGGAGAGTAGGGGCTGGATATTATTTATTTTATACATTTATTTAAACTGTGGTCAACGCAAGAGCTGAAAGCCTTTACACTACATGTTTCATCCACTTCACAGCGACCATAATGTCGAATAAAATGTACAAATTTAATTTTACATGTGACCATTCTCCATGGTTTCTCAAATATGTAGCCTTTACTGAATACAGATAAACAAAGATGTAAAACAAACATAATGCACAAGACCAAATTCGTCTATTGCAGGTCTTTCTTTAGGCCTGAAATATCTAAATCTGTCTATTTCAAGTCTTTCTTTAGGTCTTAAATATCTAAATCTGCTTATTGCAGGTCTTTCTTTAGGCCTGAAATATCTAAATCTGTCTATTGAAGGTCTTTCTTTAGGCCTTAAATATCTAAATCTGCTTATTGCAGGTCTTTCTTTAGGCCTGAAATATCTAAATCTGTCTATTGAAGGTCTTTCTTTAGGCCTTAAATGTTATCTAAATCTGTCTATTGAAGGTCTTTCTTTAGGCCTTAAATGTTATCTAAATTATCAATTAGACATTAATTAACTTATCCAGACCAAAATCAACTCTCAATGTCATCGCTAGCCAGCAATATTTAGCAGATTGGAATACATTTTTTTTTTAAAATAATTTAATGTAAAACGGATAATCAGGATTTTGTTTTTTATCGCAATGATGATTGAGGCTAGCCTAGAATTCAAAAGCTAATATCTCAGTTCAGAGTGGATCAATTTGACTGAAATTTTCAGCATATTCTATTTATGTTATCTATTTGTTAACTATTATAGCGAGAACTGTCAGCTCTTTTTCAAATCTCCCATAATACTCATTTAAAGAATAGGACGATTTAACTCTTACATCTAAACAAACTTTAATGTATCTTTCAATAATAACACATCAATCTAATTAATTTAGAGACATTTCGAAGGGTATTCTCTCAATGTTTCAAGCAAGTACATTAGTGCTGGCACGATTTATTGTTGAATTGATGTATCTTGATTCACCGTCTTGCGATTATCTACGCGAATCCTGTTGAATTTATGTATCACAATGTTTCGGGTTTTTTTTGTCGTTTCAGTAAATTATCGACGTCACACATTACTTACTGTGATGTATCTTTAAATAATTACACATCAATCTTAAAGCGAGACTTTCATATTTTCTAAGAAAGTCAAAACATAATTATTTCTATGTCTTTTGCTCAATAGGTTGTCAACTCACTATCATACGATCATAGGTATCATTCTCACACTTAAAAATCATTCAACCCGGAAATAATAACACAATTACCTCCCTTGTTTTTCAACATGTATCCTCCATGGAATAGCTATTTTCAAATGTTTGAATTTGAAGTTGAAAATGCTATTTTTGCCAATTTCTCAACTTGCTATTGTGAATTATAGGATCAATAGGATTATTCTTTAACAAAGTAGGACTGTTTATAGATACCGTCTATTTTAAGGCTTTATTTTAATACATTTTAAAAATATAACTTAAAAATATGAAATTATCGCTTTAATTGATTTAGACGATGTTTGGAAGATTATTCTCGCAATGTTTCAAATAAGTACAGTAGTGCTCGCACGATTGTTCATTCTTCTATTATCAAATATACAAACTGCCTCATATCACGTTTCATCAATTACACATCAATTACCGTCCACATTCTTCTTCGTATACATGAACAACTGACAGCTAGCATCCCTGGCAACGGAAGTTCTCTTCTCTCATGCGCATCCCAATCAAGCAAAAACGGAAGTTTATTATCAAATGTCAACACGATATGTCATTGGATTGACGTATCTCAATTCACCTTCACACAATCTGCGTACTGAATCATGAGGATGCTGAATCGAGGTATCACGATTCCTTTTTTTCGCTCTGTCACTCTGAATTATCCACGTCACACAAACGCTCTTAAATTGTTTAGGTCCTTATTTTGATCCCCATCAATATCTTGATATAAAACAGTTTTATTTCTTCAACATCGGCAGGAGTAAAAAGATCAATTATTCATTTATCTTTTTGTTTTCTTGATTGACCTGGCAACTGAATCGCAATATACGTTTCGTATCGTGATGCAGTGGCAATACCCAGCCCTAAAGTACAGTAATAAATGTGTATGGTTTGTACATTGAGAGAATACGCTTCGAAACGTCAAATATATTTGTTTATTAGTATATGCCATAGTGTATTGCTCTATCCAGAAACTGACAAGCAGATTAAAATACAGACTTCGAGTTCACAAAACATTCTCAGACTTAAGTTAAGAATTTACTCAAAATTGTTCGCCTTATTTTAACTAAACTATAGCTCTTTATACAACCTTTGTTGTTTTATTGTATCAAATACATCAATAAGAAACTATGTGCGAAGTTTTGTTTTTCTGCACCAAAGATATTTCTCATAAACACTGACTGAAAGTTGAGTAAATTCTTAACTTAAGTCTGAGAATGCTTTGTGAACTTGGCCCCAGATCTATGTTTTTTTCCGTTTTTGTATACTTCCGATCGCCTCTACTACATGAAGATCTGACCAATTGTAGCGGGAGGGTGCGTTAGGGGTAATGTGAGCGACTTTTGACCCTTTGACGTCAGACATTTGATTAACGAATCAGCGTTGATGTTTCAAGTGGGTTACCCACAGTTCCGTTCACCTCACACCAAAAACTCGCCATAACAGATCGTTTCATTGGATAATCCAGAATGTGGGTTATATAACAACTCTTCCAAATCCCAGTGTAGTAAAGACAAGTAAAACGAAATTTTGAACTATAAAAAACGAAACGAAATAGGATCTGTGTTTTAACCAGATTGTCCAATAACTACAGAATAATTGATTTTACAGGATCTTAAACTGTGGTAATTCAAATGTTTTTCTCTTTATGTGATTTTGAACTACACTGTATCTACAGGTTGAGATAAAACCATTTTGAGCTACTCCTGTAACAAGGTATTATACCAAACTGGACACAAGTACAAATTAGATGATTGGGTTGATTTCAATGAATTTCAAACGAAGATTTGATATTTAATGAATGTGAATCTGAAAGAAATAAGGGCTAGATACACAAGATTAAATGATACCCGGGTTACAGTGATTGACTAACCCACGAAAAGCTACATGTAATAAAATTTTACATTAACCCACAATGAGCTACATGTAATAAAGTTTTACATTAACCCACAACGAGTTACATGTAATAAAGTTTTTACATTAACCCCTGAAGAGCTACATGTAATCAAGTTTTTTACATTAACCCATGATGAGCTACATGTAATAAAGTTTTACATTAACCCATGACGAGCTACATGTAATAAAGTTTTACATTAACCCAAAACGAGTTGCTTGTAACAACGCTTTACATTAACCCATGATGAGCTACATGTAATAAAAGTTTCGGAAATTAAATTCTATCCACACTAAGGATCCCGAAGTTATCCATCACAATGGCAAGAAACCCAACCATATTTGGGATGTTGAGTTATTCCATGAACTTTTAGAACAAACCAAATCTGTCCGTCAGACACGAGCTGGGTTTGCAAATGTGCAGCACTTTTTATTTTTTTAAATTTAGAATAATAATAAAGGAATACTGTTTCTACAGCCCGGAATGAAATAAACATGAAACTGATTATTTCTGTTGCAGTTTCTTGTGGATTTTTTTTCATGCACTAGTCTCTAATTCATTCGTCACTTCACCACGATTTGAGACAATACATTTTTATAATTTGCGACGAATGTCAATTGTATATGTATATCACACTGAATGCCACAGAATCAACATATTCACAAAGTGACAATGTCACTGACAGCGCCTGCTAACTAAAACGCGGTGCAGTAAATAAATTTTCATCGTAGATATAAATAAAAAGTAGAAAGTGACAGGTACAAGTCTGTAAAAACTGAAAAACATGCCGTCGGTAATAATAGCACGTCACTATGACGTCACACCATATGACACAATAGCACAATAAATAATAAGATTATCAACACATCGAGCAGAAGTTAAGTCTCACTCTCTATATATATAATACAAATTGTCGATCATATATATATATACTTGTACATTATAGTCTTATAAATAATATACATACATATACACAGGTCTAGAGGGAGAGGGGTGGGGTATGTCACATGTTAGAAGGTGGAAAGGGGGCGTGGAGGGGAAGGGGGGATCACTGGATATATTTGTCACCTGTTGTTTCAACAACGTCAGTATCATTTTACACGATTACGTCATCGACATTTATATCACACACGCACGATCTAATTCACTCTTCGTTTGTTTTGTTTTTTTGTATTTTCACTGAAGTACGTCGTCCATTTTTCACGCTTGATTAGTTTAATATTGTCACAATTGATTGAGTCTTTGTTTCTGACCAGGTTCTATGATTGCTTGACCTTTTTACGCGGGGGACCGAGAGGTGGACTTTGTTGACTTGCGAGAGCTCTGAATGCATCGGCTATAAGGTGTGGATGTGTTGAGACCATGGCTTTCCATCCCATCGTATCCATGACTTCTGTTGCATGACTGAAACACAGTTACATCAAATATTAACTATCAGATTTATCAAAATATTCTAATCTGATTAAAATACAGGAACCTAATTCACAAAAACTTAAACTAAAATATTTTGAGATCAAAGCAAAAATTTTACCAGGATTTTAAAGTAGCTAAGTCTCTAATTCAATATCATCCAAAGTCTTACACGTTGAAAATACGAATTATTTGTCAATTCAAATCAACATTGATGTTGTGATCTTACCAGGAAAAGGCAGGCTTCTGATATCCAATATTTAAGACAAAATAAACATTTTAACATTGGTATAGTAATCGTGTACCATAATGCGTTTTAACGTCATTTGCAACAAGTGACAAGAAAGAACGAGGCTAGACATATTCAACTGGAGAGCCTGCTTAATAGACTGGAATAACCAGACACTATAAATTGCTATAGGGTTAAGACACATGCCTTATTTTGCTGGACATAACTGATTTAAAATTAAGAGTCAAAACAGAAACAATTGAATGTAAATCAGTTTCAGATTACATTATTATATGTGTTTCGACTCATTTGGGTCAACTTCTAGGTCCCAAATATTAGCGATTTAGCTCCTTTAAGTAACAAACATTGAAAAGACAGGATCCTTAAAATATTTTAGTTAAAGTTTTCGTAAATAAGGCTCCAGATCTATATTTCGTTTCGTTTTTATACGCCCACATTGAAATGTGGTCGTATATTGTCGTCTCCCCGTCCAACCGTCGGTCCGGCCGTCGGTCCGGCGTCCACAATTGCTTGTGGACGCTCTAGAGGCTAAAGTTAATATCCGATTGACTTTAAATTTATATACAGTGTTTAAGGCCATAAGATGAAGAAGCCTATTGATTTTGAGCGATTTCCGATAATTACTGCCAGAGTTATGGCCCTTGATCACTTTAAAAAATCTTGTGGACGCTCTAGAGGCCAAAGTTAATATCCGATTGACTTTAAATTTATACACAGTGTTTAAGGTCATGAAACGAAAAAGCCTATTGATTTTCGGCGATTTCCGATAATTACTGCCAGAGTTATGGCCCTTGATCACTTCAAAAAATCTTGTGGACGCTCTAGAGGCCAAAGTTAATATCCGATTGACTTTAAATTTATACACAGTGTTTAAGGTCATGAGACGAAGAAGCCTATTGATTTTCAGCGATTTCCTATAATTACTGCCCTTGATCACTTCAAAAAATCTTGTGGCCGCTCTAGAGGCCAAAGTTAATATCCGATTGACTTTAAATTTACACACAGTGTTTAAGGTCATGAGACGAAGAAGCCTATTGATTTTCAGTGATTTCCGATAATTACTGCCAGAGTTATGGCCCTTGATCACTTCAAAAAATCTTGTGGACACTCTAGAGGCCAAAGTTAATATCCGATTGACTTTAAATTTATACACAGTGTTTAAGGTCATGAGACAAAGAATCCTATTGATTTTCAGCAATTTACGATAATTACTGCCAGAGTTATGGCCCTTGATCATTTTGAAAAATCTTGTGGACGCTCTAGAGTCTAAAGTTAATATCCGATTGACTTTAAATTTTATACAGTGTTTAACGTTATGAGACGAAGAAGTATATTCATTTTCAGTGATTTTTGATAATTACTGCCAGAGTTATGGCCCTTGATCACTTCAACAAAAAACCTTGTGGATGCTCTAAAGGCTAAAGTTAATATCTGATTGACTTTAAATTTATACACAGTGTTTGAGGTCACAAGGCGAATAACCCTATTGATTTTCAAAGATTTCTGATAATTACTGCCCAAAGTTATGGCCCTTGATCACTTTGAAAAATCTAGTGGACGCTCTAGAGGCCAAAGTTAATATCCGATTGGCTTCAGATTGAAACACAGAGTTTAAGATCTTGAGACGAACAAGTATATTGATTTTCAATGAATTTTTATGACTTGGAATAGCTAAATCCATGATACAGTATTAAAAGTTTTGTATACAAAACGTTAGCATGGGGCAGAACTTTATAAAAACCAAACAAATTCTAATGGTTTTCTGAGTTGTTGCTCTTAATCAGATTTAAGTGTATTATAAATGTTTCATTACCGAAAAAAGTAAAAATATGCGACAACTCTTGTTGACTGCCCGGACGATTTAGCTGCTGTGGGCGTATGTTTCGTTGCCTGGCAACCTATCTTTTATACTTTCGATGGCCTACACTACATGAAGATCTGACAAGTTGTAGTATGAGGTCACGTCAGGGGTCATACAAGTGGCTTTTGACCCTATGGCGTCATATTTTTAATTAACCAATCAGCGTTGATGTTTCTACTGGGATACCCACAGTTCTCTGCAAAGCACGCCAAGAACTAGCTGTAAGAGACCATTTCATTGGCTAATCCCTCACATTAATCAGAACGCAGGATATATAACAATTCTTCAAGATCCTAGTGTAGTAAAGACAAATAAAATGAAATTTTGAACCATAAAAAAAAAACGAAATAGGATCTGTGTTTTAATCAGATTGTCAAAATATGATTTCTAATCCCAATATTGAAGTCTCTGAATGTCGTCATTAAAGAGATTGAAGAATCTCCCTTATCGGTATCCCTCCTTCCTACTCTACTAGCCTCTGGCTCCATCCACAGGGGAGACACATTATCCCACCTTGATACTTCTGCTATTTTTATCGACCAACCGAGTGGGCGAAGGGGAGTAACTCACATTTTATTGCAACTAAGATTATTGTGATGAACGTAAACAATTATGCCAAGATTGATATGTAAACTGTTTTCTGATTGGTTCGTAGAATCAAGCTACGAGCAAGGGCAGATAATCTGAATTCGTGGATGGACCCAGAGGTTAGTGGAGTAGGATGAAACGATATCACTGGGGATACCGAGAATGAGGAATCCCTTGCAACAGTTTAATTTCTAAAAGAAGTATCAGTCCAAAACACTGTAACCCAGGTATCATTTAATCTTGTGTATCTAGCACTAATTTCTTTCACATTCGTTTAACTTTTGGCGTTAGAGCGTTCACAAGAAATTGTAGACGATGGACGGACGGACGGACGGACGGACGGACGGACAGACGGACGGGGGCGACGGCAATATACGTCCACATTTCAATGTGGGAGTATAAAAATCATCTTATTTGTACTTGGGTCCGGTTTAAAGCTAACTGATTAATTTTGATAATGAGTGTCCAATTTACAAGTTTTTAATTTCCTGACCGCTGTTCAAAAATTAATCATTATACATCATTAATCAATTGGGTTGTTAATTTTTAAATAAAAAGAAATTAGTGCTAGATATACAAGCTTAAATGATACCTGGGTTACAGTGCCAAAAAAGGTTCAATTCCAATTTGTCAATATTTGCTATGCACCAGTCACAGAATAAAGAGGAAATGGTTTAAAAGCTATAGACGATGTGCTATGAGGGTAATTATGTCTGGATAGAGGCACTACAACAGTACAACCTACTCTTTATTGTAATTTACAAACCAGTCTAAAATACTGATGTGACTAACAACTTGTATTTTAACATACCTGTTAATCAAGTCTACAGCTTGTTTAAAATACCTGTTAATCAAGTGTACAGTGTGTATTTTAACATACCTGTTAATAAAGTCTACAGCGTGCGTTTTAAGTTGATCAGCACTATGTAAATCAGCAAGAACTAGAATTTCACAAACATTTTCTACAGTTAAACTTGAATATAAAGCTTCTTCACACATAACTTTTAATCTGTCTAAAGCATACTGTAATATAAAATATCATATTATAAATGAAATTAAATGGGGTTTAATGTCCTACTGTTCTGCTCCTATGCTGGGCTAATGAAGATGGGCACAAGCCATACTGTGTGCTATGGGGGAAAATTTTGCCGGGCAGCAGCACTATCGTCTGCTCTTATATTCCAACTGCCAAGGGATCTTTTACGTGAATTCCAATATATATACGGGACCTTGGTTTTTGTTTCATCCTAAGGACTAGAAAGCTGTCCTTGTCAGGCCCTCCATTCTGAACCACTGACAAGGGGAAACCACGTTGGAATATTATATATTATAAAACATCTACTGGGGTTTAACATCCTACTGTTCTGCTCCGACTGGGTTAATGAAGACGGGCATATGGCATACAGTAGGGCTGGCAGAAATAATTGATAATTGCCGATAATCGTCGGTAAGTGTTTTGAAAATCGATTATCGATACAGTTTTAAAATATCGATTATCGAGCAATTATAGGTACTTCACTTGCAAGAAGAAGTCCATAAAAATAAACCTTATCACTGTATTCTTTGCAACGTGTGCTTGGGCCTAGAACTGTAATTAAACAGAATAGTCATAATAAAACACACACATTTGGGTTTTTTTCACGCGAGACGCCACCTGTGAGAAATGTTGGCTGCTTATGTCATGATGAGAGCCAATGGTTTAACGTAACATCCAGTTGTGCCCCTTATTTTGACTCTTCATTTCTTTCGTCTTCTCTGTTTCTAAGTCAAACACATACTTTCCCTTAAGAGAAGATTTTTAATTTCCCAAGGGCGAAGAAATCACTGCAAGAAATAAACTGTTACGTCGAACTGAAGAATTCGTTTGATGTGATCAAAGGGAAATAACTACATTTTACTCATTATTATTCAGGTCATAAGCGACAAAGATATGGCTAGCGGTGGCGGGTTTCGTCTTCCAAATGAAGTTGATTGAGTTTCTTTCTACACCTTGGTTTTCCTATGGAATGCTATTATTTTATTGTCAAATGTCAATTAAATGAAAAAATTTCTAGATGTATACAGAATGATATCACAGCATAAACTCGCATATAATTTGTGTACAAATTATGATTGTATTCAAACCAATTGAGAATCAAAATAATTTGCCGATATTATCGATTATCGATCGGCAGATGGTCGACGATAATCGATACTTGAAACAGGATCGATTGCCAGCCCTACCATACAGTGTACTATGAGGGGAAGTTTTGCCCGGACAGCGCTACAGCCTACTCTTATATCGAATTCTAACTGCCAAGGGATCTTTTACGAGCATACCAATGTGTACATAGGATTTGGTTTTCCGTCCAGTGCGAAGGACTAGACAGCTGTCCTTGTCAGGCCCTCTATACTGCACCACTGACAAGGGGAAACCACACGGGAAAATCCAGAGGAAATTTCTCGGTCAATACCGGTATAGAACCCACAACCTCCAGGCTAGCGAGCCAGCGTCTTACTCACTTAACCCACATGGCTACCCTATTGAGATTAACACGTAATAATAACAGTAACAATAGGACTGGACTGAAAGAATATTATTATGGTTTCTCACAAAATATCAATATTGGCAAACGTACCGGACAGATTATTAGAGGAGGTCATGCTGTCAGCTGGACAGGGTATTAAATGGTATTAAATGGGCGTGAGATCTTTAAAAAAAACTTGGGTGTGAGAATATTTATAAAACTTGGGCGTGAGACTATGTATAAAACTTGGGCATGCGATATTTAAAAAAACTTGGGCGCGAGATATTTTTTTTTATATAAAATTTGGGTGTAACATTATTTAATAAAATTTGGGTGTGAGAATATTTATAAAGCTTAAGCATAAGATTTTTAGACAACTTACTTTATCTGCCGCTGCTAATAACTCATCCGCCATTTTATCGAGATTTGGAGCTTTTCCCGTGTAGGTAAAACGTAACATTTCTCTCATCACTTCATGATCTTGATCTGTGATCTCAACACGATTCTGAAATGAAATGAAACGGGGGTTTAACATCCTACTGTTCTTCAATGATTAATGAAATGAAATGAAATGGGGTTTAACGTCCTACTGTTTTGCTCCTATGAGGGAAATTTTGCCCGTGCAGCGGCACTATCGCCTACTCTTATATCGAATTCCAACTGCCAAGGGATCTTTTACGTGCATTCGAATGTATACACGGGTCCTCGGTTTTTCGTCTCATCTGAAGGACTAGACAGCTGTCCTTGTCAGACCCTCCGTCCTGCATCACTGACAAGGCGGAACCACGCCGAAAAATCTGGATGAACTTTCTCGGCCAATGCAGGGATCGAACAACCGACCTCCAGGCTAGTGAGCCAGCGTCTTAACCACTTAGCCACGTGATCCCCTGATTAATGAAAACAGGTACACGATTCTGTAAACAACAAGATTTAAAAGGATATTATGGGGGATTAGATAAATAGCTGACAATGTTCACTATAATAATTAACAAATAGATAACGTAAAACGAACATGCTGAAAATTTCAGTCAAATTGGTTCACTCTGGACCAAGATATTAGCCATTTAATTTTAGACCTAGCCTGAATCATCATTACTAAAGTCGGTACGATAAAAAACATAAGTCTCGATTATCCAGTAAATATCGCAGGCTAGCGATGGCATCGAGTTTTGATTATAGTCTGGATAAGTTAATTAATATCTAATAATTTAAAACATTTACGGCCTAAAGAAAGGCCTGCAATAGGCAGATTTAGCTCTCGTATAATGTATGTTTAATGATGAATCGTAAATTGTGAATCAGCGATGCATCGAGATCATATCTTTAATATAACAAACCTGTTTACTCTCTTCCATTTCATGTTCAAACATGGCTTGAAATACCGGAGATCTTGCTACAATAACAACACAATTACAAATCAAATCAATTCATATCATCAATAAATTAGGTAGTAATAATATTCAAACATGGCTTGAAATACCGGAGATCTTGCTACAATAACAACACAATTACAAATTAAATCAAATCTGGCAACTATCACTGGACATAGATTATACGGCAGACATGTTGTACCAGTAAAAATTTAACAACACAGAAAAAAGACAAATGAAAGAATGCAATGGGGTTTAAAGTCCTACTGTTCTGTTCCGCCTGGGCTAATGAAGACAGGCATAATTATATGCTACATGTATGACACCGAAAGAGAGAAATGGGGTTAAATGTCCACTTGACAAAAACTAGGTCATTTCGGGACTAACACATGTTCAATTTTATTTCAATAATTTGCTTGCGCGTAAGGGTCTTTGGCAGTGGGAGAAAACCGGAGGACCCAGAGAAAACCCATAAGGTTGGACAGGCGACCCTACTGCTTGTCACATACAACCGAGGAATCGAAACCACGCCAGTTGACTTAATGACAGAGCTTATGATACAGCACGAACGTGGTAACCTTTCGGCCATCCAACCCCCCACTACATGTATGAAGGAAATGTTGACCAGATTAAATGACTCCAAACAAAACAAAACACATAGGATTTAACTTATGATACAGCACCAACGTGGTAACCTTTCGGCCATCCAACCCCCCACTACATGTATGAAGGAAATGTTGACCAGATTAAATGACTCCAAACAAAACAAAACACATAGGATTTAACTTATGATACAGCACGAACGTGGTAACCTTTCGGCCATCCAACCCCCCACTACATGTATGAAGGAAATGTTGACCAGATTAAATGACTCCAAACAAAACAAAACACATAGGATTTAACTTTAACCTCTAGATCCTCCACAAGCAAAATGAAATGAAATGAAATGAGGTTTAACGTCCTACTGTTCTGCTCCTATACTGGGCTAATGAAGATGGGCATACGCCATACAGTGTGCTATGAGGGAAATTTTGCCCAGGCAGCGGCACTATCGCCTACTCTTATATCGAATTCCAACTGCCAAGGGATCTTTTACGTGCATTCCAATGTATACACGGGACCTCGGTTTTTCGTCTCATCCGAAGGACTAGACAGCTGTCCTTGTCAGACCTTCCGTTCTGCACCACTGACAAGGGGATACCACGTCGGAAAATCCCGATGAACTTTCTCGGACAATGCAGGGATCGAACACCCGACCTCCAGACTAGCGAGCCAGCGTCTTAACCAACTAGCCACCGTGGCTCCCCTCCACAAGCAATTGTGGATGCCAGATGAACAGAACGATGGACAGGGGCGAAGGTTATATACGACCACATTTCTGATTCTACACCACCAGGGCTGTCGGTAATTTTTAACAGTTGATCAGCAGCACTGCTAATCAAAAAGTCCAATTTTGCCAAATTTGATTAGCAAATTTAAAAATTGATTAGCAGTTTTTCAGTTTCAACGTAAAACACCTAAATAACAAGATATTATTTTAATTCATAACAAATATGATTAGATTCCATTCTGACTATTCTTTAAATTCTTAGATTTTTTAGCACTGCCACAAGTACTTGTGACAGTTTGTGAATGTGATGTAGACATTTATTGAGGTCTTCTGCCTGAAGCCAATTCTTGACAGTGACTTCCGAAGCTCCACTCAATTTAATTGTTATTTTTTGTTACGTTAGAAATCTTCGTTAGAAAACAATTTGTCTGCTTTTTATCGTGTATTGTATTACTATTTTTGTTCAATCGGGCGCACCTCGATTAACTAGACACACGCGATATAAACAATAATATTTTACAGGAATTTTTACTTTGATTTATCATTTTACAATACGTTAACATGTATTTATTTTTTTATATTTTATTTACAATGCGTGGGGGATACACAGGATTTATTTCTTTCAAAATGAATATGATATAATTACTTGATGTCTCGCAATGTGAGTGGTACTACTTGATTCCCTATTTCCGGTTTAATAGTCCCTATTCATAGAGTTATGTCCCTGTGTTATATAGTATTGTGTCTGGGTAGTTCGAGAAGAAAATGTCATGCGGAGAATTCAGTTTTGTTTATAAAATTTTATTCAACATTTTATAAACGTTGAAAGTGTTGAGTAAGCCTTCTAGTCTTCAAAATGTGGATTATTCTTGTGTCAATATCCAAAATGACAGGCATATTTATGATTCGCAGTAAAAACGTTAGATTTTAATTTTTGGTTAGCAACGGACAAAATATGTATCGCAAATTGCGCTGCGATACTGGTTGTCGGCAGCCCTGTACACCACCACAAAAAGAAAATTCTCCCCCTATTTCTACCAGGAACCTAGCATCACATTATCATCGCCATCTTGGATGTGTGATGTCATATCAAAAATCAAAACCTGTCCATCAATGTAAAAGGAACAAGCATGCCAAGTTTCATGTCGATCTCACTTGAACTAACGATTCCATAGGCTTTTTAACAGCACGTCGCCCTCAAGAAAAAGAACAAGATGACTAAAAAAAAACAAACACCGGAGTTGATAAAACTTGTTTTACCTGATAAAATAGCTTTATGAGCTTGAAATTCTTTTCCATTAACACAGAGAACGACATCACTCGCTAACGATCTTTCAAATAACGCCCCGAGATCCGTGCTTAATTTACATTCGGGTACTTTGACAGGTGTACAGTTGGACTGGCCTGATATATTCACCGTATCACCCACTACACTTACCTACAACATTAAAACATAAAATATAAAATACAAGTCAACAGTAAGGAGAGAGAGAGAGAGAGTTTAACGTCCACTCGACACAAATTAGGTCATATCTGGACCAACATATGGTTTAATATTATTTCAATAATTCGCTTGCGTGTAGGGGTCTTTAGCAGTGGGGAGAAACCGGAGGACCCGGAGAAAACCCACGAGGTTGGACAGGCGACCTTACTCCTTGTCACGTACAACCGGGAAATCGAACCTAAAGAAAGACCTGCAATAGGCAGATTTAGCTCATGCATAATGCATGTTCAAATGAAATCAACCTTAATAATCCACTAAAACAAAATATAAATAAAGTTAAAATAACGTAGACTTACTTCACAGAATATGGTTAATTTATCATCGGGAAGTAAACCATTAGCTTCATCCATTAAAAAATCTCTTCGAATAAATTTCTTAAACCCCCAATCTTTACCCTGGACAAATCTATAAGCACGCTGACTTTCTATAATAAAATAAAACAATGAAATATAATGTCAAATAATTTCGCTGGTGCTAACGGACTAAGCAAGACCCCATAGAGTGTGCTTTGAGACAAATTTTGACCTGACAGCATCGCTATGACCTACTCTTTTTTTTTTTTAATCCTATTTACCTGTAATGTGTGCACTGAGATAGGACCATGGTTTTTCCAGGGGGCTTTTTTGGTCAATACAGGGACCGAACTGAGAACCCACGTGTTATTGAGTCAACACCTTACTCAATGAAGCACCATGGGTTAGGGCTGTACGATATTGCAAAAAGGGACGATATCGATATTGGCAATTTTTTCAACGATATAGTTAAATATCGTGATATTTAATAATAATTTCACTTTGCTATTAAATAATTTAAATATAAATGCATTAAAACTGACTACAGTGTGAGTAATAATTGTGGGTAAGAATTGCTTTATTCATACACTTTAAACTTTGCTTTTTTTATAATATAAATCTATTAAAATGAACAAAACAACATCCATTTCGGATAAAAATTAAATACAACCACTGATGTTTCAAAAGCATCTGCTTGTGACCTTGTGTAAGAAAATTCTCAAATATCACCTGCAGCGGAAGTAAGTAGATGTGGTCTTCAAGTCTTATATTGTAAGTTCAAACAGTTTAACAAATACTAAATGATCCGGACTATCTTCCATTTAAGCATTCGATTGGCTGCGGTACTCCTGGCCTAACAGTGACAGTAATCTATTTATAGATCGTTTTATTCTTGATTTCAGAAATTAAGTTTCGTAGAGTTTTCTAAAAATATTCTTTTTTTTTTAAAATATGACAACCTATTTATAGCCTAGTAATTAGCCGCGGTAGTGGAAAATTTCAGGCGTTTAGTAGGCCTAAGCTTTACATGTAGTAACAACTGACATTTTATTGTCGACTAAAATTTAAAAACAAAGTAAAAGTAACACATACACGATGCAGTGAAAAACGGCCACGGACACTGCGCAAGTGTTTTCAACATTTAACGATTCTCAAAACATTAGTTTTATTATAGTTTATTGCCGTCGACTAATTTCCACTGCTGTATAGTGTATTTATTATCTATTTTTATGATAATTTTTTTCGACGATTTTTGGCCACATGATATCGTGTTGGGTCTGAAAATACCATATCGCGATAAATGACTATATCGAGAATATCGTACAGCCCTACCATGGGTCCAGTAATATGGACAATTCTAATATAAACCATCCTTTTACAGCCCAACCAGGTTATTTTGGGATTAACACAATAAGTTTTTTTTTTTAAAGGGGCTAAATCTCAGGAACCTAAAATAGACGAAGACGGGTCAAAAATAAAATGGGGTTTAAAGTCCTACTGTTCTGTTCCAACTGGGCTAATGAGGACGGACGTACGCCATGCAGTGTGCTATGAGGGAAATTGTGCCTGGACAGCAGAACTACAGCCTACTCTTATATCGAATTCCAACTGCCAAGGGATCTTTTACATCCACGCCAATGCGTACACGGGACCTTGGTTTTTCGTCCCATCCGAATGACTAGACAGCAGGTCCTTCGTCTTGCACTCAGTCAAAAAACACAAATTGATGTAATATGAGCCACTTCTTCAATGGCATTTAGAAAAACAATAGACTATAACTTCTCTCAGGAAATCAATTCAAAAACATGGACAGGGGCAACAGCATAGTAGGCAAATATTCATATAAAACTGTGGGTGTATATAAAACCAGCGGCTGCCAGGCAGGATATGCCCACATTTTCGAGAGATGGATAGAGAACAAGCTAACAAGAAAGTGATTTTTCCTACAATCAAGGGCCATAATTCAGGAAATTACAATTCGATATGCGCAAATATCGAAAGGAACTGAGATCTTTGTGTTATAAACTTACATTTCAAGTTTCAACAAAATCGGATAAAAATTGTGACCTCTATAGGGTCCACAACCTTGATATACATGTACCATATTTTTTACGCTATTTGAGAACGAACGGCAGCCATTTTGTCTGTCAATTTTGGGCCGATTTTCACGAAATTCGAACTCAGTCGTCCTTAGGGTGTAACGGTGATATAATAATAAGTTTTTTTAAATCGGATAAAAATTATGACCTCTATAGGGTCCACAAGCTAAAAACGCGATTTTTCGTACAATCAGGGGCCATAATTCAGGAAGTTACAGTCCGATATGCGCGAATATCGAAAGGAACTGAGATCTTTGGGTTATAAACTTACATTTCAAGTTTTAAAAAAAACGGATAAAAATTGTGACCTCTATAGGGTCCACAAGCTAAAAACGTGATTTTTCGTACAATCAGGGGCCATAATCCATGAAGTTTTGATCCGATACGTGCCAATATCGAAAGCAGCCGAGATCTTTTGGGGATAAACCTATATTTCAAGTTTCGTCAAAATCGGATAAGAATTGTGACCTGTAGAGAGTCCACAAACAATTTGGACGGACGGACAGACAGACGGCATAATACGTCCACATGAAAATGTGAGCGTATAAAAAGAAGAAAGATATCCAGCTTACCCATAGCTTTGGTTTCTTCTCTTTTTGCATTGAGTATGGAGAATTTAAACTTGGCCCGTACTTCACTTTTATTGCACGAGACAAGGAGTAAATATAAAGATAAGTATTCTTTACTTTCTTCATCTAAACCTTTTGGATTGACACGCAAACACCTGGAATAGATAGAATTACAATAAACATCTGAAACAATACAGAATTACAATAAACATCTGGAACGATATGGAATTACAATAAACACCTAGAACAATATATGATTACAATACATGTACCTGGAACAAAACAGAATTACAATAAATACCTGGAAAACACAGAATTATAATATGTACATGTACCTAGAACATTTTGAAGGGGGGTGGGATGGCCAAATGGTTGTACGTGACAAGGTGTAGGGTCGCCTGTCCAACCTCGTGGATTTCTCCGGGTCCTCCGGTTTCCTCCCACTGCTAAAGACCCCTATGCACAAGCGATTTATTGAAATAAAATTGAACCATTTGTTTGTTAGTCCCAAAATGAAACAGTTTGTGTCGAGTGGACGCTAAACCCCATTTCTCTCTCTCTCTCTCTCTTTCTAGAACATTTTGAACATCATATCTTGAGGGATTGTAAATCCGTTGAAAACTACAATATTCTGGAAGTTTAATCTAGTAAGAATATCAGCCCAAAAATATTTCAAATCAGAATTGACAAAAATATGGTGAATTGAAAATATTTCATTATTCAGCATCCAGTGCAGGTGAAGTGAATTGTTGTTTAACGTCCAAATGTTCTGCTCTGACTGGGCTATTAAATGTATATGGTCATACATGTACAAAATACTCTGTGATATGAGGGAAATTTTAGCCAGATGGAGGCTACGATCTACTCTTCTATTGAATTCCAACTGTCAAGGGATATTTTAGGTGCAAGTCAATGTGTAGATGTGACTATCGTGTACTAGCCAAAACTTGGGACCTCATGTTATTTTTTTATCCCATCCATGAGTAGACTGAGTTCTTGGTCTTTGCCAGGCCCTTTTTCCTATGTCACTGACAAGGGGGAAAATCCCCAACGCTGGACAATCCCAATTAACCCTTTCAGCCAGTCATAGCTTCTTTACATTATAAATTACAGACGATGAAATGAAAAGAGAAATAACGCGACTTACCATTTTAATTTATCGTTAGCCCCAGCTGAAAATGTGGAACTCTTCAGAACTTCTCCCATTTCTTCTCGACAAAAACTAAAATTATTGATTGTCCAAATGTATGAGAATTTGATCACTTTTACCTGGAAATAGAACAGAAACATTTTATATCAATAAATTGTCAATATGTGGTAGCATGATACAAGGTTCAATTCTATTTCAACAATTCGCTTGCGTGTAGGGGTCTTTAGCAGTGGGAGGAAACCTGAACACCTTAAGAAAACCCACGTACAACCGGGGTATCGAAACCAGTTGACTTAATGACAGACCCTATGATACAACGTGGCATCAATGACAAATGAAATGGTCTTTAATGTCCCACTGTTCTGCTCTGACTGGACTAATGAAGACAAACATACAGTGTGCCTGGAAAGCAGCAGTACAGCCTACTCTTAAATTTAATTCCATCTGCCAACGGTTTCTTTGTGTACATCAATGTGTACAAGGGAACTCTGTTTGCCGTCCCATCCTAAGGACTATACATTATCCCTTTGCCAGGCTCTCCATCCTATCCTGACAAACTTTCTCTGCTAATGCAGGGATTGAACTCGGGACCTCCGATCATCGAGCAAACACCTTACTCCCTGAGCAACTGTGGCATTTGCATATCAAGATAGTTGAGCATCAGACAACCAATAAAAAGGCTGCTTACGTGCACATGTGCTCAGGACCTTGGTTTCACATCTGAACAAAATCTACATCCTGTTCCTGCACCAGTACCAATGACAAGGAGAAGGAGAAAACACGCCAAAAAATCCTGAGGAACTTTCTCTGTTGACACCGGGAACGAAACCGAGACGTCCTGGTCAGCAACCCAGCGCCTTTATCACTGAGCCACTGTATGTTACCTAGAAAAGGGTTTGTGAACTTACTGAGAAACTACCTTGGTTGACGCCAGGATCGAAATCGAGACCTTCAGGACACTGGTCAGTGAATCAGTGCCCCACTGAGCCACTGCAGCACTGTACTTTGAAAAGGGTTTGTGGACTTACTGAGGAACTTGCTGGGTTGACGACCCAGGAGAGTGAACCAGTGTCTTACTCTCTGAGGCGCTGAAGCCCCGTATTTTATTTTTTAAAGGTTTGGACGACTTACCTGAGTATAGCACCAATTCTCAGCAATAGGACAAGTGACCTCTGGTGGAGGAGGGGTCGAGGTACGACATACGGCCATCCTCGAATTATCAGGAGAGATCACTTCACGATCCAGGATGTCGGTTGAAATAATTCACTGGAGACAAAAAAAATAAAAGATAACGCAGGATCTGAAAAGAAAAGAAAATAATTTTTGATAAAATATAATACACAGGTCACTGACAATGTCAGGCACAGATTCAGGCTTTGTCAGGCACAAAACCTCTGGTGCCTGTCATTTTGTCCGGCACTAATTTGTCTTTTTTATTGATATTATATATACATGTCCGGCACTAAGTTGAAAATTTCAGGTACTATATCATTAGTGCCTGACATTTTTTCAGGTACCGGTACATCTAAAACCGTTATTTTCAGAACTGATAATACAATACAAATGCCTTGGAACACAAATTCTCTTTTCCAATCGAATTCAATCTGATGCCGGAAAACCAAGACTAATTTTATGGGCTTTATGGACTGAAGTCTAACTGCCTCTCTGCCAGCTGGATGGGCTCCAGAGACTGCAGGTCTTTCTTCTTTAGGCCTGAAATGTTTTCTAAATTATTAATTAGACATTAATCAACTTATCCAGACCATAATCAACTTTCGATGGCATCAGATTTCTCCGATATTAAATAGATTAGAACAGTTCAGCCATATTTTGATTTACGCTAAAAATGGAAGAGGGAGACTTAGCGAGCCAACCAGTACGGTGGATGAAATTATTGCACGTCTTGTCAAACCTTCAAAGGCTAATATCTTCGCTCGCAATAAGGGGGGGGGGGGGGATGGCTGAAATGTTAGCATGTGCGCGTGCTGCATCATACGGTCTGTCATTGAGTCAACTGGCGGGGTTTCAATTCCCCGGTTGTACATGAGAGTAGGCTCGCCATTTCAACCTCATGGGTTTTCTCCGGGTCCTCCCACTGCTAAGGAACCCTACGTGCAAGCAAATTCTTGAAATAAAATTGAACCATGTGTTAGTCCCAAAAGTACGCATGTGCTAACCACTCGGCCATCCCCCCTCCCTCCCAAAAAAACGATATCACATCCACTTATTTCCAATGATTTATTATCTAAACAATTTTAATCTATTCATTATTGTCACGTCACCCGTTTCCGTTCACTGATGTTACACAGATGCAGTGAATTAGCTATAAATTAAAATCCTAATTAGATGTAACAATACCAGTATTTATTTAACATATCATGATGATCGCCTTAAAAAAAAAAGCCTATTAATTCAACTTTAAACGATCAATATTAATTTAATCTGATCTTAAGCCTATGACTTATACTATACTTATAGATACATTATGGGAGATTAGATAAAGAGCTGGCAGTTATCACTGTAATAGTTAAAAACTAGATAATGTAAAGGGAATTTGCTGAAAATTTCAGTCATATTGATCCAATGTAAAACGAGAATATATCGATTCAATTTTTGGCCTAGCCTCGATCATCATTACTGAAGTCAGTACAATAAAAAACGGTCTCGAGTATCTATTTAATCATGAATGAAAGCTGAGCAGCAAACCAGATCCTAATCCAGTAAATATCGCAGGCTAGGGATGACATCAAGAGTTGATTATGGTCTGGATAAGTTAATTAATGTCTAATTAATAATTTAGATAACATTTCAGGCCAAAAGAAAGACCTGCAATAAGCAGATTTAGCTCTTGCATGATGTACATGTATGTTTAAACTGTAAAATTGTGCAGGTTTTGTTTGATGTCAGCGAATGTACATACTAGAGAAAGGGAGAGAGAAATAGGGTTTAATGTCCACTCGACACAAACTAGGTCATTTCAGAACTAACATATGGTTTCATTTTATTTTTATTTCAATAATTCGCTTGCGCGTAGGGGTCTTTAGTAGTGGGAGGAAACCGGAGTACCCGGAGAAATCCAACGAGGTTGGACAGGCGACCCGACTCCTTGTCACGTACAACCGGGGATTCGAACTTTCGAAACCACGTCAGTTGACTCAATGCCAGGCCTTATGATACATCGCGCATGTGCTAACCAATTGGCCATCCAACCCCCATGTAAATATTAGAAACAATTGGACATATCGTTTTTGTTGAGTATTTAAGCAAATGAAAATAATTAAGATTATAAACAAGCAGATGTACAAGATACGCTCATATTTTTCAAGAGATGGACAGAGAACGAGCTAAAAAAATAATGTCAGTTTTTTGTACAATCAGGGGTCATAATCCAGGGTTTTATGGTCTGATATGCATGAATAACAAAAGGAACCAAGATCTGTGGGTTATAAACATACATTTCCAGTTTCATTAAAATTGGATAAAAATTGTGACTTCTAGAGGGTCAAAAACCATTGTATTACATACTTTTACACTATTTACTACAATGAGTGGGAATTTTGTCAGGCAGTTTCGGTTGAATTCTCACAAACTCAACCATCATTAAGGTGTAGCGGTAATATATTTAAACAGTTTTTAAAATCGTGATTTTTTTGTACAATCAGGGGCCATCATCTAGGAAGTTATAGACCAACACGGGCAGGACAACGACATTGGTCATTGCCAACTGTTAAAAATAAAAAATCTGAACTTTCTGAACAGCAAGTGTCAGTCAAATCGAGGATTCAATCTGTTGTGTTGTGTGTTGTATACAAAACTCCTTACACTGTAGAACTTGATGTACAGAAGCAAGAAGAGAAATATTCCGCAATCATGTTTGATCTGACACCCTTTTCTCTTTCCATCACTTTTACACTGTGGTCCACATGGAACTTCCTACTTTCTATTAGGATTAGGGTAAGGGTCAGGTATTTAAGATTAAACCTATATAACACAAAAATGGGAGTCACATAAAACATGAATGCCAAATAGTCTCACTCTCAGGCTGAAGTACAAATATTGGTGCACTTATGTATTTCAACAAGAAATAATAATACTAACAACAGCAGAGAAATGTTTACTGTTCAGAGAGTGTTCTGCTGTGTTATTTTTTTCATTTCCAAATCACTGTCGATAGCCTACTAATAAATGAAATGAGTCTGTCTTTCTAGAAATCTATTCTTCAATTAAATGGATGAATGGCTACTTTAAGACAAGAAAATAGTTGACCCCCTCGAATGGAAATGAACTCGTCGAATTCGTCTGCTCGAAAGTGTGCTGTACTGTTAGGTCGTCGTTCGTTCAGTATAAAAATGAATTCTGAACTCAAAATATTTGACCCGTCCCGACACGCATTGTCTTTATAAGGTTGAATGACTTTGAATATCATTACAGGATAGTCTAATGTGACAAACAGCAAAAAGGACAGAGATTTCAACCAACAGACCCTTTTTAATGGGTTAATAATATAAAGGAATTAATTAGAGGTCGGGTTTTATGCGGTAAAAATAAAGAGTCAAGTGTACTAAAAAATGAAACAGCCAGGCAGCCAAAAGTCGGTACATTGTCCAGAAATACGGAAGAAATTTACCTTCGTTTACTTCTAAATGTCTTCTGAGCAAAACAGTTATTTAAAATACATTTCTACTGCTATGGGATATCAAATTTATCAATAAATTCCATTTTAAGGCGCCTAAATAAAAAGCTATTTTCGGTTCCGTGTCGTTGTATTCCCTACTTTTTCCTCCAATATTCCTTAACACATGCGCACTGACTGCACGTAGAAATACTCAAAGTGAGGTATTGCCCTATTAATCTCTAATCTAAAATGTTTCAAAGTATAATAATTAGGATTTTGGAATTCATTCTTGTTTAAATTGAAAAAGTTCCACTAGCAATGTATGGAAATTAGCAAGCCAACACGCCAGAGTACCAAACTCACCATTAGACCCAAGGGAAGCGACCCTACTGGAGTTGATTAACTAGGTCATTAAATGGGTCAAGATGAAGGTGAAGGACGCTTATTGACCGAGTCAAAATATCATATGACGTATGGCTATAGATAATTTCTGCTGAGACGAGAGGGGTCTTCATCTTCCCAACAAAAATGGACCAAAACATTCCCTATTACAAGACACTAGCAAATCGAAAAATTGACGTAGCGAAGAGGAATTTGGTGTCTGTCTGTAGGTATGTATTTCACAGGAAACACGATATTTACGTCATTGTGTAATTTATTTGTTTTTATGTTCTATTTTTGATTGTCACGCGGAACGCAATGTGCACTGGAAGTTTCAGACTCCTTGCACTAAAATGTGTTTCGTGTTTACAGTTCACGAAAAGTAAACAAAGTGAACCACAGTTATCACATTTTTCAAATATCACTAATAACTGTCACCTATATTTAAAGTTTTATCAAATGACAAATGTGGACAACATAATTGAACATACAGTAAAATTATTAGATAAGATAAAGTTGAAGATATTTTTATTTTTATGGTTTTAAAATTAGCTCATCGAATGTAGGCCTGGACAGGAAGAAATAGATTCGACCATAATAAAGGCATTATATAATTATTATTACTTCCATAAAACAAATTAGATAATTAAAATAACCATTGTAGTTGGTATGTAACTAAATACGTGTAGCGTGGAACTGGGTGGATGTTATGTCTGGCTAAAACCACAACAAGATTCATTTGTTTGAATATGAATATGCACTTCCTATACTGATGGATTAGGCCTAGGGAATTTCCCTTTTTGGGTGGGTCACTCAGAAACAGCCAGTCGCAATTTCTTCCTACTGACTAGTCATAAGGATTTCCATTTCCTTTCTTTGGTTCATCACTTCCGGAGCTTCCAGTATCTAACATGTCATGGGGAATTCCCTTCTTAGCTTAACATCCACTCGACACAAACTAGGTCATTTTGGGGATAAGTTTAAGTTTATTACATTTAATATAGCGCACATTACTGCAATATATACATTCAATGGCACTGTACAATTAAAATAAATAATTTAATATGTACAACTTGTACAGTACAAGAATATAAATATAGTATATTGTCTTTTGGAAAAGATTTTCCGACGTAGTTTCCCCTTGTCAGTGGTGCAGAACGTAGGGCCTATGACAAGGACAGCTGTCTAGTCCTTCGGATGAGATGAAAAACCGAGGTCTTGTGTATACATTAGAATGCACGTAAAAGATCCCTTGGCAGTTGGAATTCGATATAAGAGTAGGCGATAGTGTCGCTGCCTGGGCAAAATTTCCCTCATAGCACACTGTATGGTGTATGCCTGTCTTCATTAGCCCAGTATAGGAGCAGAACAGTAGGACGTTAAACCCCATTTCATTTCATTTCATATTTGGAAAAGATATGTTTTAAGTGATTTCTTATTTAAAACTATCCTGAGGGTTAGAGTATTTTAAGCTGTCGGGTAAATCATTCCATAACAAATGGTTCAATTTTATTTCAATAATTCACTTGTGCGTAGGCTTAAGAGTCTTTAGAAGTGGGAGGAAACCGGAGTACAGAGAGAGAACCCGACTGGTTGGACACGCGACCCTACTCCTTGTCACGTACAACTGGGGAATCGAAACCACACCAATTGACTCAATGACAGACCTTATGATCCAGCGCGCACATGCTAACTATGCAGCCATCCACCCCCCTCATCACTTGGGAGCTTCCATAGACAAGTATATTGGTCATGGCGAATTCCCTTTTTTGGGTTGATCACTCAGAGAAGGCTCCAGTCATAAGTATGTTGGTTCATTGGAAATTCCTGTCTTGGGTTCACCACTCAGGAGCTTCCAGTCTCAAGTATGACTTGTCATAAGGATTTCCTTTCTTGGATTCATCATTCAGGAGCCTCCGGTGGCAAGTATGACTAGTCATGGGAATTCCCTTTTTGGGTCAATCACTCAGGACCATCCAGTCACAAGTATGACAAGTCATGTTGAGTTCCCTTTTAGGGTCGATCACTCGAGCATCCAGTCACAAGTATGACAAGTCATGTTGAGTTCCCTTTTAGGGTCGATCACTCAAGCATCCAGTCACAAGTATGACAAGTCATGTTGAGTTCCCTTTTAGGGTCGATCACTCGAGCATCCAGTCACAAGTATGACAAGTCATGTTGAGTTCCCTTTTAGGGTCGATCACTCGAGCATCCAGTCACAAGTATGACAAGTCATGTTGAGTTCCCTTTTAGGGTCGATCACTCGAGCATCCAGTCACAAGTGTGACAAGTCATGTTGAGTTCCCTTTTAGGGTCGATCACTCGAGCATCCAGTCACAAGTATGACAAGTCATGTTGAGTTCCCTTTTAGGGTCGATCACTCGAGCATCCAGTCACAAGTATGACAAGTCATGTTGAGTTCCCTTTTAGGGTCGATCACTCGAGCATCCAGTCACAAGTATGACAAGTCATGTTGAGTTCCCTTTTAGGGTCGATCACTCGAGCATCCAGTCACAAGTATGACAAGTCATGTTGAGTTCCCTTTTAGGGTCGATCACTCGAGCATCCAGTCACAAGTATGACAAGTCATGTTGAGTTCCCTTTTAGGGTCGATCACTCGAGCATCCAGTCACAAGTATGACAAGTCATGTTGAGTTCCCTTTTAGGGTCGATCACTCGAGCATCCAGTCACAAGTATGACAAGTCATGTTGAGTTCCCTTTTAGGGTCGATCACTCGAGCATCCAGTCACAAGTATGACAAGTCATGTTGAGTTCCCTTTTAGGGTCGATCACTCGAGCATCCAGTCACAAGTGTGATTGGTCATGGGTAATTCCCTTCTTGGGTCAATAACTAAGGAGTATCCAGTAGCAGGTACATCTGGTCATGGGAATTCCCTTGTTGGATCGATCACTCCATGGGAAATTCCCTTCTTTGGTCACTCTGGTCTGGTGTATCCAGTCAAAATTATTAAAGATACGTTATCAATATGGGAGATAAGATAAAGAGATGGCAGTTCTCGCTATAATAGTTAAAAACTAAATAGTGTAAAGGTAATTTGCTGAAAATTTCAGTCAAATTGATCCACTATGAGCCGAGAAAAAAGTGGGTGAAATTTTTGCATAGTCTTGGTCATCATTACTAAAATCATTAATATAAACAGCATAGTCTCGATTATCCACTTTTTCTGATTTAATTATCAACGGCCGTTAGCGCCGCGGCATATAGGAATCTAATCCAGCCAACCTGGAAGGCTAGCCTTGACATCGAGAGTTTATTGGTCTGAATAAGTTAATTAATGTCTAATTGATAATTTAGATAACATTTCAGGCCTAAAGAAAGACTTGTAATAAGCAGATTTTGCTCTTGCATAATGCATGTTTAACTGGCATGGTTTTGATGCCTGGTTGTACATGACAAGAAGTAGGGTCGCCTGTCTGACTTCGTGGGTTTTTCCCAGGTCCTCCGGTTTCTGTCCACTGCTAAAGACCCCTACACGCAAGCGAATTATTGAAATAAGATTGAACCATGTGTCAGTCCCAAAATGACCTAGTTTGTGTCGAGTGGATGTTAAACCCCATTTCTCTCTCTCTATCTCTATAGTTTCAGTTTAAAGAGTCTGGTTGATAGAGTCTGTTTTTGTTTTTATAGTTTAAGTATAAAGAGTCTGGTTGATAAAGCCTGTTTCTCCAATATAGATGACGGTTGTGAAGAGTTGATTAATTTTACCGCCAACCTCGAACAAATTCTTCTACATCAAATCAAACGTAAGTATGTTCTATATGTCGTAACAATGGATTTATGAAAAATATTTTCAGAAAATAACAACAGAATTGACCTGTGAAATGAAATGGGGTTTAATGTCCTACTTTTCTGCACAGACGGGGCTAATGAAGACAGGCATACGCCATACAGTGTGCTATGAGAGAAATTTTGCCCAGACACCGGCACTACGGCCTTCTCTTTTATTGAATTCCAACTGTCAAGGGTTGTTTCATGTGCACGCCAATGTGTACACGGGACCTTGGTTTCTCATCCCAATGAAACAACTATACATTTGCCTTGCCAGTCCCGCGGCGCCGCCCTACAACATTGACAAGGGAGAACCATGCCAGAAAATCCTGATGAACATTACTGCCAATACAGGGATCGAACACAGGACCTCCGTCTTAGCCCAGTCTTAGAAAAACAAGAGAGTTTTAAACCCCATTTCATTTGATTTTCATGTTCCAAGTTTTCAAGAATAATTCAATTAAAATCGTTTTTGTATTTAGCTCAGAAGAACTGGTATGGAGGAGCTGAAACACTTCATTTTTGGGGTTATCTACGGACTGCTTGTAAAAATATACCTCAGAATTGTATCAACAATATAGATAGTATAGAAAACATTAAATCTACTACTGCTAAAGTGAGTATACACACAGTTATCTCCCTTTAGATATTAATCTGTCCCAGTGTTTCTCAACCTTCAACGACACACACCTTGGAAAACATGAAAAAATAGCGGCACACCTGGCTAAATATATATATGAAAAATATTTGAAATTTGCAAAATAAAAACATGGCAAGTCATAGACGGAATACAACGGTAGACACAGACTAGTCATAGACACATAGAATGACTCAAACTAAATAAAGAAAAACACAGTAGACACCAGTGAATACTCAATTGGTATCACATGGTATTTCACATTTTCTTAGTGTGCTGTTCTTAATTTCAATTTCGTGGCACACTGGTTGAGAATCACTAATCTATCTTGTGGGGGTGGGGGGGTGGATGGCCGAATGTTTAGCACGTGCACGTTGTATTAAGGTCTGTCATTGTGTCAACTGGCATGGTTTCGATATCCCGGTTGTACGTGACAAGGAGTAGGGTTTCCTGTCCAACCTCGTGTGTTTTGTCTGGGTCCACCTGTGGATGTTAAACCCCATTTCCCTCTCTTTGTTCTATCCTATGGATATTACTATTATAATCATTGTTAATTTAATAAATAAAATGGCATTTAATGTCCTACTGTTCTGCTCTGACTGGGCTAGGTTTAACGACCTACTTGTCTACTCCAACTAGGCTAATGAAGACGGACCTGCATCATATAGTGTGCTATAAGGGAAATTTTGCCAATACAGGGACGCAATGGCCTACCCTTATATAGAAATGCACATGCCCCCATTTTTTTCGTCCCATTTGAAGACTAGGATGCTAAACCCTATTTCAATTTATTTTTATACGCCCACATGAAAATGTGGACTTATATTGCTGTCACCCTCGTGGGTCCGTCTGTCGTCCACAATTTCTTGTTGTATGTATTTTGAAAATGTTATAATACATATTCGTCGGTGAAGTGTTAAAAGGGTGCATCTCGGGAAATTAGTCAAACTCACTTTTTTGCATTTATAAACTCTCCCAATTAATATGAACATTTCTGTCAAAGCTGTGTATCTCTACGCCAATTAGAACTGTTCTGAGTATCATGTGTCCAAATGTTGTAACTTGATTTGTGGAAATTTTGAAATGCAAAAGGTTCTATTTTTTAATTTTTAGTAATTCTTAGATACACCCTTTTGACAGTTCACCGACGAATGCTCATAAAAGATGTATTATGTAAGAGCTAAATCTGATTAATGCAGATTTTTGTGTGGCTTCAAATCTTATATAAATCATTAAAGATACATTAATCGATCATCGGATGCTTTTGTTTTTCAATGTATTTCAACACCATTTATAGTTAATAATTTAATTCAAAAATGGATAATCAAGACTAGGTTTATTATCTTAACAATGGTAGCAATGACAATCAAGACTACACTATTCATCAAATGACAATAATTGCACTCAGACTGAAGAAATTTGACTAGAATTTCAGCATATTCCTGTTTCATTATCTATAGTTTAACTTTTATAATGAGAACTGTCAGCTCTTTACGTGGCGTGCACGTAAAAGATCCCCTGTCAGTTGGAATTCGATATAAGAGTAGGCCGTAGTGCCGCTGTCCATGCAAAATTTCCCTCATAGCACACTGTATGGCGTATGTCCGTCTTCATTCGCCCAGTCGGAACAGAACAGTAGGACGTTAAACCCCATTTCATTTAAGCATATTTCCTTTTGGTTATCTATATTTCAACTTTTATAGCAAGAAATGTCAGGTCTTTATCTAATCTTCCCAATCTGATTATAATACAGATCTATATTTCGTTTCATTTTTTTTATACTTTCGATGGCCTACACTTCATGAAGAAGATTAACAAGTTGTAGTGATAGGTCGCGTGAGGGGTCGTACGAGCAGCTTTTGACCTTATGGCGCAGACATTTGATTAACCAATCAACATTGATGTTACTAGTGGATTACCCACAGTTCCGTGCGAAACACGCCTAAAGCTTTCCGTAACAGACTGTTTCATTAGCTATTCCCTCACATCATTCAGAACAAGTCAATGACAACAACTCTTCCAGATCCTAGTGTAGTAAAGACAAGTAAAACGAAATTTTGAACCATAAAAACGAAACGAAATAGGATCTGTGTTTTAATAAAATTGTAATCTTCCATACTGCATATATATACTATCATAATAAATATGTTGTTTGTATTTTAGGGTCGAGGGGGGGGGGTTCGATGGCCGAATGGTTAGCATGTGCGCGCTGTATCATAAGGTCTGTCATGGAGTCAACTGGCATGGTTTCGATTCCCCTGTTATATGTGAAAAGGAGTAGGGTCGCCTGTCGAACCTCGTGGGTTTTCTCCGGTTTCCTCTCACTGATAAAGACCCCTACTCGCAAGCCAATTATTGAAATAAAGTGGACGTTAAACCCCATTTTTCTCTCTCTCTCTTTTAGGGTCGGGCGTTTATTCGATGTGCGTTAATGGAGAAACGATTATCAGAATATTTATCAACAGCCGTCAAACAGACCAAATTGACCAAGTAAGATTTAAATAACATTTCTACTTTCAATTTACATCTGTTTAAAGGGACAATAACACGCTTGCTGACTTGACAGCTCCAGAAAATAAAAAAATAGCCTTATTCTAAGTACTAGATGTGTTAGTGTCTTACCTGTTGTGTAAATTATCCATCACATCCTATTTTACTTGTCCAAAGGGTTCAAAAATATCTTTAAACCCAAGTCACATTAGGCTTTTCAAATCATTTAGTTGAATTTTTCCAATTTTTTAAATTAGGTGTGTTAACATGAAATTTCTATCTTCAATTAATTGGAATTTTGTAAAATAGTACTATTTGTTGACCAGAATAAAGATTGGGACATATTATTCAGTTACAACAAGAGTGGTATTGAGCCTTTAAATTCATATACTTTAGGTTTTCATTAATGTTATGGGGTCTAGCATTTCAGCATGCTTAGTAGACCTGGGGAGTCCAGTATATACTGAACAAACCACCTGTTCTGGATCCTGGCTCAATTTCTTGATATTAAATTCGAAATCAGATTTTATGATGTCTTTCATTAATTTGCCTCTAAGAAACCTGTCTTTTATGGGGGAGCCACAGTGGCAAAGTGGGTAAGAAGCTGGCTTGCTACCTTGGAGGTCGCATGTTCAATCCCTGCATTGGCCGAGAAAGTTCAATGGGATTTTCCGAAATGGTTTCCCCTTGTCAGTGGTGCATGCTGGAGGGCCTGACAAGGACAGCTGTCTAGTCCTTTGGATGACACAAAAAAAAACGAGGTCCTGTGTATACATTGGCGTGCACATAAAAGATTCTCTTGGCAGTTGGAATTCGATATAAGAGTAGGCCATAGTCTGTGTCCGGGCAAAATTTCCCTCATAGCAAACAGTGTATGGCATATGCCCAGTAGGACATTAAACCCCATTTCATTTCATTTCACCTTTTTTTTATGAATATGATTTTGCTGAATGTGTCTTGTGATAAGTTTGACTTATATCAATTTGTTTTTTCTATATTACAGGAAGTTTTATATGGATGGGGCTATTATGTTGTCAGAAGAAGCTACAATGATATGTGGAGTTTTACTGGGTTTAAACGCCATTGATTTCAGGTACAATGATCTTTGAAATGACATGGGGTTTAACGTTGTACTGTTCGGATCTGACTAGCCTAGTAAAAACGGATATTTCACACAGAGAGAGAAATGGGGTTTAACATCCACTCGACACAAAATAGGTCATTTCAGGGCTAATACATAGTTCAATTTTTTATTTCAATAATTTGCTAGCCCGTAGGGGTCTTTAGCAGTGGGAGGAAACCGGGGGACCTAGAGAAAACTCACAAGGTTGGACAGGCGACCCCTACTCCTTGTCACGTACAACTGGGGAATCAAACCCCGCCATTTGACTCAATGACAGCAGCTTTGGGTGAACTTGCATTATTTTGGTTATTGGAACAATTCCTGAACATTTCATAATGATAGCACTAATATTAGGAATGATTTATTTGAAAATAATTTGGTTGTTAGATCGCATGATCTCACTCATGCACTTGAAAACAAATTATAAAAAAAGAAATCAACTACACCAGAAGTGTTAAATTTAATATCGTTTTTTTTTTTCAGTTTTTGTTTAAAAGGTCAGAATATCGATTTACTTGGACCATTATGTGTAGATTACACTCCGTATCTTAGATATCAACAGAGGTACGTATCTCATCTTTATAAAACTCTTAACGTCATTACGGTTAACGACACGGTTTTAATGAGATGAAATAAAATGGGATTTAACGTCCTACTGTTCTGCTCCGAACTGGGCTAATGAAGACGGGCGTACGTCATACAGTGTGCTATGAAGGAAATTTTGCCCGTGCGTTAGCAGGCATCCTTTACTTGCATGCCAATGTGTACACAGTACCTCAATTTTTCGTCACATCTGAACGACTAGACAGCTGTCCTTGTCAGGCCCTCCATCTTTGTCAGACCCCCCGTCCTGCACCACTGTCAACAGTGAAAAAACCGACGGAAATTCCGGGTGAACAAGGTGCAAGAAATTACATGGGTCCAGAAATGACATAGTTTGTGTCTGGCAATTGCTGTCAATAACGATAAGGGTGATATTTTATATCCAGTCAGCAATTTAGGGATAAAAGAAAATAGGCATTATTCAACTATATATATATATATATAGAGAGAAATGGGGTTTACCTCCACTCAACGCAAATTAGGTCATTTTGGGACTAACATATCTATAATTTGCTTGCGCGTAGTGGCTTTAGCAGTGGGAGGAAACCAGAGGACCTGGAAAAACCCCACAAGGTTGGACAGTCAACACTACTCCTTGTCACGTGCAAACAATATAATTAGCTATAAATGTTTAGTTTTGAGGTTATGTTTATATATATTTAGTTTAGAGAGTACAACACGTGATGAAGAGGAGATGTATACATTGAGTAACTCAAGTCGAACCAGCAGTATTCTCACAGACGATTCAGAAAACTCTGATAACAAATGGAAACAGAAATACAAAACCTTAGAGAACAAATATCGTGGTATCAGTGAACAAAAGGTAGATTATGCTTTCTATCATCCAAATCTGATTTAAACACAGATCCTATTTCATTTGGTTTTTATAGTTCAAAATTACGTTTTACTTGTCTTTACTACACTAGGATCTCGAAGAGTTGTTATCGTTGACGTGTTCTGAATGGTTTGAGTGATTAGCCAATGAAAGGGCCTGTATTACACTAGGATCTGGAAGAGTTGTTATATAACCCACGTTATGGATGGTGTGAGGGATTAGCCAATGAAACAGTCTGTTACGGCAAGTTAATTCTTGGCCTTTTGATGCACAGAACTGTGGGTAAACCACTAGAAACGTCAACGCTGATTGATTAATAAATGTGTGTTGTCATAGGGTCAAAAGCCGCTCGTTTGACCCCAGACGTCAACCCCCACTATAACTTGTCAGATCTTCATGTAGTGTAGGCAATCGAAAGTATAAAAAAACGAAACTAAAAATAGATCTGTATTTTAATCAAATTGAATTTAAATACAAATTTTTATAAGCCCACATTTTCATGTAGATGCCTGTTGTCGTGGCGACTGTCTGTCTCGACGTCTGTCTGTCAGTCAGCCCACTATTTATTTGTGGACACTCTACAGGTCACAGTTTTTATCCAATTTGGACGTATAGGTTTATTTCCCAAAGATCTTGAATAATTTTGATATTGGCATGTATCGAACCATTGATTACGGATTGTACTAAAAATCATGTTTTCAACTTGTGGACACTCTAGAGGTCACAACTTTTATCCAATTTTGATGAAACTTGAACTGTATGTTTATAACCCAAAGATCTTGGTTCCTTTTGATATTTGCTCATATCTGATTATGGCCCCTGACTTTACGAAAAATCACGTTTTTAGCTTGTGGTCCCTTTAGAGGTCACAATTTTTATCCAATTTTAAAAATCGTTTAATTATTTCATCGTTGAGTTCAAATTTCGTAAAAATTGGACCAAAAATGCCCAACATAATATGGTCACTGCTTGAACTCAAATTGAGTGTAATACCAAGTTTGTGTACCCTCTAGAGGTCACAATTTTTGTCTGATTTTTTTATGAAACTCAAAATAGATGTTTATATCCCAAAGATCTCAGTTCCTCTCGATATTCGCCCATTTCAGACCATAACTTTGTGGATTATAGCCTCTGATTGTACGAAAACTCTCATTTTTTTTTTTAGCTTGTTCTCTATCCATCTCTTGCAAAATGTGGGCGTATCTTGCCTGGCTGTGTATGACTCAGTGAGTAAGGCATTTGCTCGCTAATCATTTGATCTCGGGTTCACTCCCAGTGTTGGATATTCCAGTCTGATTTCCACTTGTCAGTGGTGCAGGTTCAAGATCCTGGCAATGATAGTGTCTAGTCGTTTAGATGGGACAAACAAATCTAAGAACATGGAACACATTGGCATGCACGTAAAAGAACCCTTTCTTGACAGTTGGAATTTGAAATAATACTGTGTTTTATTTTAGTTATAACATGTTCTATTTTGGAGGTATCATATTCTATTTTAGAGATACCATGTTCTATTTTAGAGATATCATGTTCTATTCTAGGGATGTCATGTTCTATTTTAGAGATGTCATGTTCTATTTTAGAGATATCATGTCCTATTTTAGAGATATCATGTTCTATTTTAGGCCCTTGTCAGTGATGCAGAATGGAGGACCTGACAAGGACAACTGTCTAGTCGTTTGGATAGTATGAAAAAAACCACGGTCCTGTGTATACGTAAAAGATCCTTTGACAGTTGGAACTCGATATAAGAGTAGGCCGTAGTGTCACTGTCGGAGCAAAATTTCTCTGATAGCACACTGTATGATGTATGCCTATCTTCATTAGCTCAGTTCGGAGGAGAACAATAGGACATTAAACCCTATTTCATTTCATTTCTATTTTAGGGATATCTGGAAGAATTGTTGAGAATGAGAGAGAAACAGTTGGATGAGGCCAATCTACAGAAACAAAGATTTATCCAGTCGTTAAGAGGAGTTGAATTAGAACAAAGACGTGAACGAAATCAATTAGAACAAGTTATCATAGAACTACAAGCCCAGTTGTAAGTTACAACAAGTTATTATAGAACTACAAGCCCAGTTGTAAGTTACAATAAGTTATCATAGAGCTACAAGCCCAGTTGTAAGTTACAACAAGTTATTATAGAACTACAAGCCCAGTTGTAAGTTACAACAAGTTATTATAGAACTACAAGCCCAGTTGTAAGTTACAACAAGTTATTATAGAACTACAAGCCCAGTTGTAAGTTACAACAAGTGAATTAGAATCTGTAATTGAATGACTAATCACTCTACACTTTGTTCATCAGTCACAAGGAGGGGGAGGGGACTATGCATCTTCTATAGAGAGCTTGATCTCGCTTTAACTATGTACATCTTATCAAGGCCTTCACGTAATACCCTGCATATTTCGGCACTAATTTCAATTAGGTACTCACCATGCATGGGAGACTATCAGATTCCCCGATCATCGCGCTTTCCAGCTTAAACGTCTACCTGTGATAATCGAGTTGTAAAGTTCAAGGTTTGTTCAATGTCATGGTTTCCGTGGAAGTCGCTATGTCACAACCGCTGATTGGACGCTACTGCTCACGTGTCTGTAGTAAAGAAAGAAAACTTAGCTATAAGTTCAGGAATTGTTAAGTAATCTGGCAACGTCGAGATGTTGTAAAACTTGCAGTCGTTGCTTCAGGAACATGGGGGCTACATGACCGAATGGTTTATCATATGCACTTTAGATACTTTAGGGTCGCCTGTCCAACCTACGGGTCTTCCAGCTTTCTCCCACTGCTAAAGATCCCTACATGCAAGTGAATTATTGAGATAAAGTTCCCCAAAATGTAATAGTTTGTGTTGAGTGGATGTTAAACACCTTTTCTCTCTCTGCTCAGGGGGGTTGGATGGTCGAATGGTTAGCATGTGCGTGCTGTATCATATGGCCTGTCATTGAGTCAACTGGGGTGGTTTCGAATCTCCGGTTGTACGTGACAAGGAGTAGGGTCGCCTGTCCAACCTCATGGGTTTTCTCCGGGTCCTCCGGTTTCCTCCCACTGCTAAAGACAACTACGCGCAAGCAAATTATTGAAATAAAATTAAACCATATGTTAGTCCCGAAATGACCTAGTTTGTGTCGAGTGGACTTAAACCTCTCTCTCTCTCTCTCTCTCTCTCTCTCTCTCTCTCTCTCTCTCTTTCTCTTTCTCTCGGCTCAATACCCACATTTAAAAATAACACAATATTGACTGGTTTGTGTTACATGATATTAAACTGATGATATTTTGTATTTTAGAGGAAGTTTGAAGTCAGATCATCAGATTTTACAACAGAGAGTTCATACATTGACCTTGAGTAACCAGATGGCGCTAGGACAAGTTAAAGAAATACAGATGGCTGATATGGCCGGTGATCGCGTGGCTGATAATCATCTGTTTCTAGAAAGTACGGCCAGTGATCGGTTAGTCTTGATTATCTTAGGAACGATTTATACATAGCACTTAAACATGCATTATATAAGATGTCGGAGGACCTGACAAGGACAGCTGTCTAGTCCTTCGGATAAGACAAAAAACCTAGGTCCCGTGTATACATTGGAATGCACGTAAAAGATCCCTTGGCAGTTGGAATTCGATATAAGAGTAGGCGATAGTGCCGCTGCCCGAGCAAAATTTCGCCCATAGCAAAGTGTATGGCGTATTCCGGTTTTCATTAGCCCAGTATAGGAGCAGTACAGTAGGACGTTCATTTCATTTCATTTATATAAGATGTAGATAACAAGCTGACAGTTCTCACTATAATATTATAAAATAGATAATGAAAATGGAATACATTGAAAATTTCAGTCAAATTACATTAGTCATTGATACCGTTGTTACGATAAAAAACAAACCTTGATTATCCATTTTTGAATTAAATTATTAATTTAAATCCGTTGAAAATCACAGCCATCAATTGGTCCAGAGAGTTGATTATAGGCCTGTCATGTAAATAAATGTGTAATAAATGATATATATAACATAGAAGGCCAAGGAGTAGGATCACATGTCTAACCTCACGGTAGTTCACAAGATAGTCCGGTTTTCTTAAATGTGCAAGTATATTTTAAAATAAAATTGTACCATAAGATATTCCTGAAATGACCAAGTTTGTGTTGAGTGGCAGTTAACGGTCTCCGGAAAAGCTTCAAATTTTGTTTAAATAAGGCAAGTAATTATGTCAACATATCCTTTCAATGAGTATAACACGTACCTGAATGCCAATATTACCTGCAACAGGTAAATTTCAACATTAATCATTTATGCTGTTTTCCGTGAGTAGTCGTAACTTTCCGTCAATAAACAATCTATGACGTCATTAAAATGATTGTTTATTGACGGAAAGTTACGACAGTTACGTGTTATACTCATTGAAAGGATATGTTGACATAATTACTTGCTTTATTTAAAAAATTTATGAAGCTTTTTCAGTGACCTTTAAGCCCTCTCTCTCTCTCTCTCTCTCTCTCTCTCTCTCTTATACGACCCAATTTCATTTAAATGTGGTCGTATATTGTGGTCACCCCCATCCGTCCGGCCGATTGACTTTAAATTTATACACAGTGTTTAAGGTCATGAGACAAAGAAACCTATTGATTTTCAACGATTTCCGATAATTACTGCCAGAGTTATGGCCCTTGATGACTTCAAAAAATCTTGTGGATGCTCTAGAGGCTAAAGTTAATATCCGATTGACTTTAAATTTATACACAGTGTTTGAGGTCATGAGACGAAGAAGCCAATTGATTTTCAGCGATTTCCAATAATTACTGCCAGAGTTATGGCCTTTGATCACTTCAAAAAATCTTGTGGATGCTCTAGAGGCCAAAGTTAATATTCGAAATCCTATTGATTTTCAGCTTTTTCCGATAATTACTGCCAGAGTTATAGCCCTTGATCACTTCAAGAAATCTTGTGGACGCTCTAGAAGCCACAGTTAATATCCGATTGACTTTAAATTTATAATACACAGTGTTTAAGATCATGAGATGAAGAATCCTATTGATTTTCAACGATTTTTGATAATTACTGCCAAAGTTATGGCCCTTGATCACTTTGTGATGCTCTGAAGGCTAAAGTTATCATCCGATTGACTTCAGATTGATACACCGAGTTTAAGATCTTGAGACGACCAAGTATATTGATTTTCAATGAATTTTTATGACTTGAACAGCTAAATCCATGATATTAAATGTTTTGTTTACTAAACGTTAGCATCGGGCAGAACTTTTTAAAAACCAAACCAATTCTAATGGTTTTCTGATAATTACTTCATGAGTTGTTACTATTAATCAGATTTTAATGTATTATAAATGTTTCATTACCGAAAAGAGTAAAAATATGCGACAACTCTTGTTAACTGCCCGGACAATTTTCCTGCTGTGGGCGTATGTTTTGTTGCCTGGCAACCTATCTTTGTTTGCCTGCTAACATATCTGAAATATCTATGGGCGGCTGTTCTTTTTACATTATCAAACGAAGGATGATCCAGTATTGTTAAATTGCTTGATTTTAATTTCAGACACAGTTCGACTAGTTCTGTAGAAGTGGGACGTCACGTTCCTCTGCGTGTCATCGAGACCCCTGACACCCGCAGTCTTCTATCGACAAACTCCGAGCAACTTCCCCAGACGACCAGAGAGGACTCGCACAGTCTGGTCCCCCTAGCAGGTTCCCTTACGTCACAGGGTTTCAAATCTACTGGTGAATCTGAACACAAAAATGATGTAGTCCCCGTTACCCAGTCAGTAACTGGTACCAATGAGTTTGAACACGTAAATCTCCATGGTTACCAAGATGCCGCTAAAGGAATTGAAGACGCCAAGAGCGATATGTCTTCAGACACTAACGATCCAAAAATTGATTCTTTAACTGTGGAAACGTCGCCGTCACCAAGGGAAGATAACTCAACAGAGAGTGAATCACCTGTCATGGTCACAAGTTCAGAGTCAGTAACTATGGAAACTCCACCTGAAATCTTGGCACCTAGGGAAGGTAGCTCTACAGAGAGTGATTCCCCTGTCATGGTCACGAGTTCAGAGTCTGACGATGTTGCGAAAATTGAGAGTGTGGTAGAGGACAGCAATTCAAGTGAAGAAGAGGCCATCGAAGTTTCATTGGATGACATCAAATCAGATGAAGAAACGAAAACCGACCAACCAGAATCGAGATTAAAAAAAAGTGATGATTCATCATCAAGTATTGAGGAACCAGTTCTGCCAAACACTGAAGACTCCAAGAAAAGAAATTCAGATTCAGGATCTTCCGATTCCACGTCATGGGAGGTAACTCAGGATCGTGACTTTAAACAGACTTCTGGAGATGAACAGCCAGAGATTCAAAATAATGATGAAGATAAGTAAATAGCCCCCCCCCCCCCAAATAAAAAATAAAAATTGACAGCCATTTCAACAAATATACAACTTCCCAAAAATTGACATCCATTTTCAACTAATAAACAACGCCCACCCCATCCCACCCAAAAAAACAAACAAAAAACATTTGAGTGTGTCATTTTAAATAATCAAGCAATCAAGCCATTTGGACGATAAATAACTAGTAATGAATTAAATCTATTTTAAGGTCAGTAAATTTTTAAATTTCGATTAGTTCAGTAAATTTTTTAATTTCGATTAGTTCAGTAAATTTTTAAATTTTGATTAGTTCAGTAAATTTTTAAATTTCGATTGTGCACACAAATATTTAAACTGTTTTTTCTTGGATATTGGACCAGATATTTTGGTATTCATAAAAATTAATAGAGTTTGATTCGATGTTTTTGCTCCCTGTTGGATATATTTTATTCAGATAAGATTCATGTTAAATACACACATTATAAAGTAAGAATTCAAAAACAAGCCAAAGGAAACATTTGCTAATATTAATATGAAATCGACTAATATATTCAGGTATAGACAACCTAAAAAGGAAATTATTTGAAAGGTTTAAAATTTTCGGAAATTTGAATACTAACTAAAACGATCCATGATTTGGAATTGGACCTTTTTATCATCAGTATTACTGTACTTTCTTGAAAACGCTGAGAGAATACTCTTCAAAACGTCGCCTACATAAATCAGTAATTGTTCTTCCATAAGTATGTGTTATAGTTTATTGCTCTATCCAGTTACAAAATGCCTCTAAAGGATAATCTAATAATTTTCATTGCCCTACACACTTGTTACTGTACTTGCTTGAAAACGTTGAGAGAATACTCTTCAAAACGTCGCCTAAATAAATCAGTAATTGTACTTCCATAAGTATGTATTATAGTTTAATAACTTGAATAGTTTAATGTGATGTGATCATTAATATTTACTAATTTCATAAAGGGTTAGGGTTGGGGGGAATTACATACAGTTCAAATTAATTTGAATCAAAGACTACAGTTTGTTATTAAGCTGATGTCAGATTAATTAATGAAACACTATTTATCATGGGAATATTTTTAATTGGTTAATTGATTTAATTAACTTGGTTTTTAATTATTCAAAAATCAAAAGAAATAGAAAATAGATATTTTGTAAAATAGTTTTGAATTTCACAATATTTTTAAATGCTTTATTTTATAACGTGCAATATTTCAACTTTACTCAGCTAACCAATGATAGGCAACAAATTACCGTAGCTATCCTATTTCGTTTCGTTTTTTATAGTTCAAAATTTTGTTTTACTTGTCTGTACTACACTAGGATCTGGAAAAGTTGTTATATAAAAAGCGTTCTAGTTGATGTGAGGAATTAGCCAAAGAGATGGTCTTTTACGGCGAGTTCTTGCCTTTCTCTGCACGGAACTGTGGGTAAACCACTAGAAACGTCAATGCTGATTGATTAATCAATGCCTTACGTCAAAGGGTCAAATGCCGCTCGTATGACCCTGACACAACCTCCAAGTAAAACTGGTCAGATCTTCATGTAGTGTAGGCCATCAAAAGTATAAAAAACGAAACGAAATATAGATCTTTATTTTAATCAGATTGTTACTGAATATTACCGACATAAATTCGAATACTGCAAAGGAATTAAATATAAAAAATAACATGTACGAATTTGAATATTTTGTCGACGTGGAATTTTTAATTATGGTCTGAATCCGTCTGCCTAAACAAGAGTTATGCCCCTCTATTTTCTGTAAAGAATTTATTCTAAAAACATTAAGTTAAATCTGAAAATTCTCATGTGTAAAAAAACTTTAAATATATTTAGCTGTTACATCAACATTTAACTATCTAAATTAATGCATCCTTAGTGTTGTCAAAAAACATCAACATTTTATCTAAATATTACCTAACGCAACTTTAATGTTGTCAAAAAACATCAGATGCTTTGTTTTTGGTACCAGATTGTATTCGGGACATCTGTCTGATTAATTCCAGGAATTTTAAACTATGTAGAGTTTTATTGTACATTCCTGATTCACCACCGATTGCCAAATATTTAAACATTTATTATTATAACTTTTATACACCCGCCTGCATTCTATGTGGATATATCTTATCGTCACTTTTGTCCGATCCACAAATTCCCTATGCAAATTCTTGAAAGATTGATTTTCATATTCACATGTTTTTTTTATTAGAGAGAGAAATGGAGTTTAACGTCCACTCGACACAAACAAGGTCATTTCAGGACTAAAATATGGTTTAATTTTATTTCAACAATCCGTTTGCGCGTAGGGGTCTTTAGCAGTGGGAGGAAACCGGAGGACCCAGAGAAAACCCACGAGGCTGGAAAGGCGACCCTACTCCTTGTCACATAGAACCGGGGAATCGAAACCCCGCCAGTTGACTCAATGACAGACTTTATGATAATCACAAGTAAATGAAATGAAATGAAATGGGGTTTAACATCCTACTGTTCTGCTCCTAAACTGGGCTAATGAAGACGGGCATACGCCATACAGCATGCTATGAGGCAAATTTTGCCCGGCCAGCGGCACTATCGCCTACTCTTATATCGAATTCCAACTTCCAAGGGATCTTTTACGTGCATTCCAATGTCCTTGTCAGGCCTAATCACAAGTAAGACATTTTGTCATTTGTATTAATATGTCTGATGCCAAATTGCTGAGTTATCTGCCCATTTTAAAATTGCCTATTTACATCCAAATTGCTAAGTGATCTTCATTTAACAACCGAATTAATGCACAGTGTGATAATGGAAAAAGTTCCAAACTGAATGTTTTCAAACTTTGAGATTGTTTATTGAAGCGTATGACAACCTTCTTCAACACTGGGATCGAACACAGGACCTATGGGTCAGCGATCCAATGTCTTACTCACTGAACCACTGCGACTCCCCACAACATCAGAGGGAGATAGCGAGAGGGAGAGAGAGAGAGAGAAATGGGGTTTAACTCCACTTGACTTAAACTAGGTCATTTTAGGACTAACAACAGGCGACCCTACTCCTTGTCATGTAAACCCAGGGTATCGAAACTATGCCAGTTAAATTAATTGACAGACCTTACGATTCAACGTGCATGCGCTAACCATTCGGCTTCCCGCCACCCACCCCCCCCAACAACAACAGAGTTCAAAACATGATTTGTTGACAATATTTGTTGAGTTACCAGGAATGTTTTTGCTGCTGGTGGGTTTACTGGGCGGTCTATGTTTTGTTTTTATTTTATATAATCGTTATTGTTATATAATGTACATGTTGTCATGGAAACAGTCTTCTTTATCAATAATAATTTCTGTTTACACATGGGTATTTATATTTAAAATAAAAAAAATATGTACATTTGAAAGGTAGATAACAGATTTTATATTAAAAAATACCTTTTTTTTTATACAGACAACAGAGCAAGGTTTTATTTATTTTGTGTGTTAAATTATTCAAATGATTCCACGATGATAATGCAACGAACTAACAAGGGATAGAAACTTTGTTCCGCGATCTCCAACTTATTTCTAGTGAATAAAATGACTCTTGAAAAACGAACTAACAACTATATGAAACGTTGGGTCACCTCAAATTTAAAATGCCTTAGACTTAGAATTTTACAATTTTTTAAAATTAAATTTGGGTGACTGAGTATCAAATCTTTAAAAACGAGTCAAAAAAAAACTTTCACATTTTTGTGTTTAACTTTGTGTTCATGTTAGCTCTCTGATAATACATTTTAATCAGAGATACAATTTTATTTTTACCAAGTTATTGCCCTTGAATTTTTTTTATTTATAGATCCTTGTGCACCCCTTAGAGACATAGTTATCATCTATGTGTACTAATGATTGATGAAATTGTTTACATCAATGAGACGAAGAAGGCTTTTAAAAGTTTTCAGATTTTAGACGTTACCGACTTACTGTCAAATTCTCGCGGCTTAATCCACACTAATATATATTAAGAAAACCTAAATTTTAGACTGTTACTTTTGCAATTTATTGCAAGGCTTTTATTTTCTTGACTAACTGGCTAGAGGATTTCAGTCATAGTCTTAGGAAATAAAATGTCCTGTTAACTGGAGAACAATTACATATTGATATAATTTAGAAGTTATTGCCCTTGTCTATAATTATCAATTATAATGTTATGATAAATAATTAAATGTTTTTGTATAAATGATGGTGGGTAAGTAAGAAAGCTGCTGGATTAGATCCTCGCTAACCTTGTATAAGCAATTGGGGAATCATTAGTATTTAGCCTTGAGGTCTGTATTCTATGGGGTTTAACGTCCTCTTGACACAAACTAGGTCATTTCAGCGGGACTAACATATGGTTCAATTTTATTTCCATAATTCGCTTGCGCGTAGGGGTCTTTAGCAGTGGGAGGAAACCCGAGGACCCGGAGAGAAAACCCATGAGGTTGGACAGGCGACCCTACTCCTTGTCACGTACATTTACAACCGGGGAATCGAAACCCCGCCAGTTGACTCAATGACAGACCGTATGATACAGCGCGAGCGTGCTAACCATTCGGCCATCCAACCCCCCAGGAAAATATGAGAATAGTAAAGTTAGTGTGATGAGGGTGTGGTATAGACAGTTAATCTAACGATGCTGTGCCATTGGAATTTGTCGCTAAAATATTAAATTTCTCACGGCTTAATCCACGCTAATATGTACTCAGATTGATTATCTGACATTTAATTAAGAAAGCAAAATAAAAATATCAAAGCTAGATAATCTTCTGGCTTGGATTCAATCGGTCTACCATTAAATTTTAGTGGACACAAAATCTTTGTGGGGTTATTGAATAGGGAGCAGTAAAGATCGATTAAATTTCAATTCCACTTGACTTTGAAAATGCTGAACAGAATTGAACCCTTTTTGGACTCGATCAGATTAAAACACAGATCCTTTTTCGTTCCGTTTTTTTTTTGTTCAAAATTTCGTTTTACTTGTCTTTGCTACACTAGGATGTGGAGGAGTTGTCATATAACCCGCATTCTGGATGATGTGAGGGATTAGCCAATGAAACAGTCTATTACGGCGAGATTTTGGTGTGAGTTACACGGAACTGTGGGTAACCCACTAGAAACATCAACACTGATTGGTTTATCAAATGTCTGACGTCGTAGGGTCAAAAGCCTCTCATATGACCCTGATGCGACCTTCCACTACAGCGGGTCAGATCGTCATATAGTACATGCCATCGAAAGTATAAAAAAACGAAATGAAATATAGATCTGGGCCCTGTTTCTCGAAATCTTAACTAAAGATAAAATCCAAATTTTAGTAGATACTTCAATTTTGATTGGCTAAGCACTAAAATCAATCTAATATTATCCAATCAAATTACTAAAATTTGAATTTTATCTTAGTTAACATTTCATGAAACAGGTTGTTTTGGACTGATATTCCTATAGAAATTCATCTTTCACAGTATTTGCAAGTGATTCCTATTGTTTAAAATGGCGCATCGGGACGGTAATGAATGCTTGTGATGGAGAAGTTTATTTTAGTTGATTGTATAATAATGTTGATGATTTCCAATCTTTCTGTGATATATGATATATATATATATTATCCTGATATCCTGATTTTAATCATATCTTTAATTTATGTGTTTTATGTAATAAATATTATTTTACAACTTTTTGTTGTCTTACCAGTTCACCATGGTACTGGGGGGGGGGGGGGGGCTATGTTTCGTTGCCTGGCAACCTATCTTTTTTTTAATACCAGTTCACCATGGTAATGTGAGCGAGAATTTTAAGACTAATGGACAGTAACTTTATTGCTAGGTTTTCATGAGAGGCGGAAAAAGTTGCAGGACCTCTAGTATGAGTCGAGTCCCAAGCCACATCACCTCGGTTCCGAGTCGAGACTTGAGTCACAAGTCGCTGACAAGAGAACCGAGTCAAGTCCCACCAAGTCGCTGATAAGAGAATCAAGTCGCATCCCAAGTCGTTGTGTAAGTGTATATACTGACTCGAGTTAAGTCCAAGTCGTTGTCTAGAGTACCGAGTCAAGTTGAGCCCAAAGTCGTTGTCTAGAGTACCGGTTTGAGTTGAGTCCCATGTCTCAAGCTAGATTTAGCTCCCCTCACTGCGGCTTCTTGAGTCCTTAGCTTTGTTGTCAGGACGACTGAGTCGAGTCTCGATAAATATTTCAAAGACAGATCCTTGATGCGAGTTAAGTAGGCCTTGAATCCGAGTTGCATCTCAAGTTCCAACCTCAGCTGGACAGTGCACCATCAAAGCAACGGGCATACGCTGTACATGATGCAATGAGGGGAATTTAAGACACGGGCATTTCGGAAAGAAAGAAAGAGATGGGGCTTAACGTCCACTCGACACAAACTAGGTCATTTCGGGACTAACACATGGTTCAATTTTAATTCAATAATTCGCTTGTGCGTAGGGATCTATAGCAGTGGGAGGAAACCGGAGGACCCGGAGAAAACCCACGAGGTTTGACAGGCGACCCTACTCCTTGTCACGTACAACCGGGGAATCGAAACCCCGCCAATTGACTCAATGACAGACCGTATGATGCAGCGCAGCGCGCATGTGCTAACCATTCGGCCATCCAATCCAGGACTAAAATATGGTTTAATTTTATTTCAACAATCCGTTTGCGCGTAGGGGTCTTTAGCAGTGGGAGGAAACCGGAGGACCCGGAGAAAACCCACGAGGTTGGAAAGGCGACCCTACTCGTTGTCACATACAACCGGGGAATCGAAACCATGCCAGTTGACTCAATGACAGACTTTATGATAATCAAAAGTAAATGAAATGAAATGAAATGGGGTTTAACATCCTACTGTTCTGCTCCTAAACTGGGCTAATGAAGACGGGCATACGCCATACAGCATGCTATGAGGCAAATTTTGCCCGGCCAGCGGCACTATCGCCTACTCTTATATCGAATTCCAACTTCCAAGGGATCTTTTACGTGCATTCCAATGTATACACAGGACCTCGGTTTTTCGTCTCATCCGAAGGACTAGACAGCTGTCCTTGTCAGGCCTAATCACAAGTAAGACATTTTGTCATTTGTATTAATATGTCTGATGCCAAATTGCTGAGTTATCTGCCCATTTTAAAATTGCCTATTTACATCCAAATTGCTAAGTGATCTTCATTTAACAACCAAATTAATGCACAGTGTGATAATGGAAAAAGTTCCAAACTGAATGTTTTCAAACTTTGAGATTGTTTATTGAAGCATATGACAACCTTCTTCAACACTGGGATCGAACACAGGACCTATGGGTCAGCGATCCAATGTCTTACTCACTGAACCACTGCGACTCCCCACAACATCAGAGGGAGATAGCGAGAGGGAGAGAGAGAGAGAGAAATGGGGTTTAACTCCACTTGACTTAAACTAGGTCATTTTAGGACTAACAACAGGCGACCCTACTCCTTGTCATGTAAACCCAGGGTATCGAAACTATGCCAGTTAAATTAATTGACAGACCTTACGATTCAACGTGCATGCGCTAACCATTCGGCTTCCCGCCACCCACCCCCCCCCCCAACAACAACAGAGTTCAAAACATGATTTGTTGACAATATTTGTTGAGTTACCAGGAATGTTTTTGCTGCTGGTGGGTTTACTGGGCGGTCTATGTTTTGTTTTTATTTTATATAATCGTTATTGTTATATAATGTACATGTTGTCATGGAAACAGTCTTCTTTATCAATAATAATTTCTGTTTACACATGGGTATTTATATTTAAAATAAAAAAAATATGTACATTTGAAAGGTAGATAACAGATTTTATATTAAAAAATACCTTTTTTTTTATACAGACAACAGAGCAAGGTTTTATTTATTTTGTGTGTTAAATTATTCAAATGATTCCACGATGATAATGCAACGAACTAACAAGGGATAGAAACTTTGTTCCGCGATCTCCAACTTATTTCTAGTGAATAAAATGACTCTTGAAAAACGAACTAACAACTATATGAAACGTTGGGTCACCTCAAATTTAAAATGCCTTAGACTTAGAATTTTACAATTTTTTAAAATTAAATTTGGGTGACTGAGTATCAAATCTTTAAAAACGAGTCAAAAAAAAACTTTCACATTTTTGTGTTTAACTTTGTGTTCATGTTAGCTCTCTGATAATACATTTTAATCAGAGATACAATTTTATTTTTACCAAGTTATTGCCCTTGAATTTTTTTTATTTATAGATCCTTGTGCACCCCTTAGAGACATAGTTATCATCTATGTGTACTAATGATTGATGAAATTGTTTACATCAATGAGACGAAGAAGGCTTTTAAAAGTTTTCAGATTTTAGACGTTACCGACTTACTGTCAAATTCTCGCGGCTTAATCCACACTAATATATATTAAGAAAACCTAAATTTTAGACTGTTACTTTTGCAATTTATTGCAAGGCTTTTATTTTCTTGACTAACTGGCTAGAGGATTTCAGTCATAGTCTTAGGAAATAAAATGTCCTGTTAACTGGAGAACAATTACATATTGATATAATTTAGAAGTTATTGCCCTTGTCTATAATTATCAATTATAATGTTATGATAAATAATTAAATGTTTTTGTATAAATGATGGTGGGTAAGTAAGAAAGCTGCTGGATTAGATCCTCGCTAACCTTGTATAAGCAATTGGGGAATCATTAGTATTTAGCCTTGAGGTCTGTATTCTATGGGGTTTAACGTCCTCTTGACACAAACTAGGTCATTTCAGCGGGACTAACATATGGTTCAATTTTATTTCCATAATTCGCTTGCGCGTAGGGGTCTTTAGCAGTGGGAGGAAACCCGAGGACCCGGAGAGAAAACCCATGAGGTTGGACAGGCGACCCTACTCCTTGTCACGTACATTTACAACCGGGGAATCGAAACCCCGCCAGTTGACTCAATGACAGACCGTATGATACAGCGCGAGCGTGCTAACCATTCGGCCATCCAACCCCCCAGGAAAATATGAGAATAGTAAAGTTAGTGTGATGAGGGTGTGGTATAGACAGTTAATCTAACGATGCTGTGCCATTGGAATTTGTCGCTAAAATATTAAATTTCTCACGGCTTAATCCACGCTAATATGTACTCAGATTGATTATCTGACATTTAATTAAGAAAGCAAAATAAAAATATCAAAGCTAGATAATCTTCTGGCTTGGATTCAATCGGTCTACCATTAAATTTTAGTGGACACAAAATCTTTGTGGGGTTATTGAATAGGGAGCAGTAAAGATCGATTAAATTTCAATTCCACTTGACTTTGAAAATGCTGAACAGAATTGAACCCTTTTTGGACTCGATCAGATTAAAACACAGATCCTTTTTCGTTCCGTTTTTTTATAGTTCAAAATTTCGTTTTACTTGTCTGCCACACTAGGATGTGGAGGAGTTGTCATATAACCCGCATTCTGGATGATGTGAGGGATTAGCCAATGAAACAGTCTATTACGGCGAGATTTTGGTGTGAGTTACACGGAACTGTGGGTAACCCACTAGAAACATCAACACTGATTGGTTTATCAAATGTCTGACGTCGTAGGGTCAAAAGCCTCTCATATGACCCTGATGCGACCTTCCACTACAGCGGGTCAGATCGTCATATAGTACATGCCTTCGAAAGTATAAAAAAACGAAATGAAATATAGATCTGGGCCCTGTTTCTCGAAATCTTAACTAAAGATAAAATCCAAATTTTAGTAGATACTTCAATTTTGATTGGCTAAGCACTAAAATCAATCTAATATTATCCAATCAAATTACTAAAATTTGAATTTTATCTTAGTTAACATTTCATGAAACAGGTTGTTTTGGACTGATATTCCTATAGAAATTCATCTTTCACAGTATTTGCAAGTGATTCCTATTGTTTAAAATGGCGCATCGGGACGGTAATGAATGCTTGTGATGGAGAAGTTTATTTAAGTTGATTGTATAATAATGTTGATGATTTCCAATCTTTCTGTGATATATGATATATATATATATATATTATCCTGATATCCTGATTTTAATCATATCTTTAATTTATGTGTTTTATGTAATAAATATTATTTTACAACTTTTTCTTGTCTTACCAGTTCACCATGGTACTGGGGGGGGCTATGTTTCGTTGCCTGGCAACCTATCTTTTTTTTAATACCAGTTCACCATGGTAATGTGAGCGAGAATTTTAAGACTAATGGACAGTAACTTTATTGCTAGGTTTTCATGAGAGGCGGAAAAAGTTGCAGGACCTCTAGTATGAGTCGAGTCCCAAGCCACATCACCTCGGTTCCGAGTCGAGACTTGAGTCACAAGTCGCTGACAAGAGAACCGAGTCAAGTCCCACCAAGTCGCTGATAAGAGAATCAAGTCGCATCCCAAGTCGTTGTGTAAGTGTATATACTGACTCGAGTTAAGTCCAAGTCGTTGTCTAGAGTACCGAGTCAAGTTGAGCCCAAAGTCGTTGTCTAGAGTACCGGTTTGAGTTGAGTCCCATGTCTCAAGCTAGATTTAGCTCCCCTCACTGCGGCTTCTTGAGTCCTTAGCTTTGTTGTCAGGACGACTGAGTCGAGTCTCGATAAATATTTCAAAGACAGATCCTTGATGCGAGTTAAGTAGGCCTTGAATCCGAGTTGCATCTCAAGTTCCAACCTCAGCTGGACAGTGCACCATCAAAGCAACGGGCATACGCTGTACATGATGCAATGAGGGGAATTTAAGACACGGGCATTTCGGAAAGAAAGAAAGAGATGGGGCTTAACGTCCACTCGACACAAACTAGGTCATTTCGGGACTAACACATGGTTCAATTTTAATTCAATAATTCGCTTGTGCGTAGGGATCTATAGCAGTGGGAGGAAACCGGAGGACCCGGAGAAAACCCACGAGGTTTGACAGGCGACCCTACTCCTTGTCACGTACAACCGGGGAATCGAAACCCCGCCAATTGACTCAATGACAGACCGTATGATGCAGCGCAGCGCGCATGTGCTAACCATTCGGCCATCCAACCCCCCCAAGCATTTCGGCATATTTTTCATTGAGGGTTCTTCTACATGCATGCAACATGTACACAAGCCTTCAAGTTCGAACAAATGAAATGAAATGGAGTTTAACGTCCTGCTGTTCTGCGCCGTACTGAGCTACGCCATACAGTATGCTATGAGGGAAATTTTGCCCGGACAGCGGCACTACGGCCTACTATTATATCAAATTCCAAATGTTATGGGATCTTTTACATGCACTACAATGTGTTCACACGACCTCATCCGGCCGAACGAATAGACAGCTGTCCTTGTCAGGCCCTCTGTCCTTCATCACTGACAAGGGAGAACCTCGCAAAAAAAATCTGGATGAACTTTCTCGGCCAATGCAGGCATCGAAAACCGGACCTCCAGGCGAGCGGGCCAGCGTCTTACCTATTTAGCCACCTTGATCAAAATTAGAGAATTAACAATCATAAATATTTATTTTATTTCATAGAATGTTTATGAATAAAGAATAATACAGTGTGGGCGTGCAAAATGGCAGGAAATGTAATTGGTATTTTAATTCCTGGATTGTTTAAACAACAAAGTTCGTTTTAATTCCTGGATTGTTTAATCAACTAGGTTCAATTTTAATTCCTGGAATGTTTAATCAACTAAGTGTGATTTGACTTTGATGTCGTAACTTTTAACACCCGAAGAGTCAAAAGATCACCGAATATGTTGATAACCAGTTCACTTACTTCAGCTGCTGCAGACGGCAAATTTCAAAATGGTCAGTTATCTACACTGCTAGCACACTACAGTTAATTCATTTTATACAAAATTGCTTTTACAGTCACAAAAGCCCTCAAATAACACAAACAAAACTTTATGAATAACAATCATTAGCAACTTTAATAGTGTAACGTTTCAACAAATAATCCCTTGTCGTTATCAAACACAAGCTAAACAATAATACGATACAAAAAACTGGAAGCAAATATTTAAGTATAAAAAAATAAATGGAATCAGAAAGACAAGAATTAAAAATACAAAAGATCAAAAACTGTCGAGTCATGATTACAAAAACTTGTAATGAGAGAGAGAGAGAGAGAGAGAGAATTGGGGTTTAACATCCACGTGACACAAACTAGGTCATTTCAGGACTAACATATTCAATTTTTATTTCAATAATTTGATTGTGCGTAGGGGATTTAGCTGTGGGAGGAAACCGGTTGACACTGAGAAAACCTACAAGGTTGGACAGGTGCCCCTACTCCTTATCAAGTACAAGCAGGCCACCCAATTCCCCCAGATAATTAAGAAGCCATTACCCAGAGCAATGGGTTCCAGGTGGTTTTAACAATGAGTATTTATTCCATTGACTGTCGAAGATGATGACAAGTCATCGTTGCTTCCTGTTAAAGAGTCACTCATATCAAATTTACCATAATAATTTGGTGCTGGCATTTTAATACGGAGCCACCTGGAAATAAACAACAAATGATAATTTATACATCAAAAAATAACAAGCGGGATCGTCAATCTGATTCATTTTATACAAAATTGCTTTTACAGTCACAAAAGCCCTCGTTTATTTTTTTTATTGTTAAAATTTTCATTTTACTTGTCTTAACTACACTAACCTGCGTTCTGGCTGATGTGAGGGATTAGCCAAGGAAACGGACAGTTACGGCGACTTCTTAGCGTGCCATGAACAAAACTGTGGGTAAACCACTAGAAACGTCAACGCTGATTGATTAATCAATATGTGACGTCATAGAGTCAAAAGCCACACATACGACCCCTGACACAACCTCCCATTACAACTGGTCAGATTTTCATGTAGTGTATGTAGGGCATCAAAGTTTAAAAAAACGAAACGAACTATAAATCTCTATTTTAATCAGATTGAATTTTGCTATAATAGTTCAAAAATAGACCATGAAAATTGAATACAGTATATTGAAAATGTCATTCAAATTACTTTATTCTGGAAGAAGTTCTGACTGTTTGAAGATGTAGTGCAGATCATTTATTATTATAGCACTTATTAAATCTTGCAGATGTTCAAATCCATTTTAAGTTACAATTTCATATTTTTAAGTTATATTTTTAAAATGTATTAAAATAAAGCCTTAAAATAGATGGTATCTATAAACAGTCCTACCTTGTTAAAGAATAATACTATAAATCCTATAATTCACTATTGCCAGTTGAGAAATTGGCAAAAATATCATTTTCAACTTCAAATTCAAACGCTTGAAGATAGTTATTCATGGTGAGGAATAGAAAAACAAGGGAGGTAATTGTGTTATTATTTCCAGTGTGAAGTGTGAGAAAGATAACCTATGATCGTATAATAGTGAGTTGACAACCTATTGAGCAAAAGACATAGAAATAATTATGTTTTGACTTTCTTAGAAAATATGAAATTGTAACTTTAAATGGTCTTTTCATATGAATAACACCATATCCCTCTCTAGCTTTTGAAAGAGTGTGTCTATTCTTCCCATTCAATCAAATCTCTCCTAAGTACAGCAAGATGACAGTCCTTCGTTTAATCCCTGGTCTTTGCTAAAACTTTGGACAGTGATTTAAGGTAGTAAAAATGGTGAAAGTATTGTTGGTCTTCAAACAGTATTGTTTACATTGTATTCGTTTGTCACGCAATATTCTGCTATGCACTGGTTAATTGGGCATAATAAAATCGTGAGTGATGATATTTGGAGCTCTGTTTGATCGCGAATGATATTGTTAAGCAGTTAGCTATTTGTTGTTAATCGGACTATCGACTAGTCATAATTTGGAACAGAAATTTGCTTTCATTATGGAAGTGTTGAGTGGGATTAGGTCTACTGAAACTAGAAACAGTGCTAGGAGTATGGTTTAGCTCTTGCATGTAACATATAGGGGTTTAACTTTTCTACCTAAACAGAGTTTTGGCAACAAGTATTCCCAGGTAAAATCTGGAGTTTCTAGCTCAATCAACAGGTTATCCCAAATAAAATCTGGGGCTTCTAGCTAAATCTACAGGTAATCCCAGGTAAAATCTGGAGCTTATAGCTTAATCTACAGGTAATTCCAGCTAAAATTTTGAGTTTCTCTCCTATAGGTACTTACAGAATGATGAACAGTCCGATAATAACAATGGCCGCCAACAACAGGAAGCAGAAGCCAGGATAAAATGAAAGCGAGGCTGGATACACATAATTAAATATCAAGGTAGCCATGATGGAGGCGATACTTTCTAATGATGCTATTAAACCAAATAATCGTCCTGGAATAAAAACAAAACGTGGTTAATTATGTTTCAGGAAACCGCAGTGGCTCAGTGAAGATGATGCAGCTGGATTGCAAATCAGACCACAAGTTCACAAAGCATTCTCAGACTTAAGTTAAGAATTTACTCAAAATTGTTTGCCTTATTTTAGCCTTTAAAAAACTTTTGTTGTTTTAGTGTATCAAATACATCAATAAGAAATATGTGCAAAGTTTTGTGTTTCTGGATCAAAGATATTTCTTATAAAGAGTGATTGAAAGTTGAGTAAATTCTCAACCTAAGTCAGGTTCGCTTCCAGTGTTGGCTGAGTAAATTCTCAAGATTTTTCATTCTGGTTTCCCCTTGTCAGTGGTGCAGGACGCCAGACCTGACAAGGACAGTGTATATAGTTGTTCAGATGGGACAAAAAAGGAGTTCTCATGTATACACATTGGCGTGCATGTTAAAGATCCTTTGACAGTTGGAATTCGAAATTTAAGAGTAGACTGCAGCACTGCTGTATGGGCAAAATTTCCCTCATAGCACACTGAATGGCATATGCCTGTCTTTATTAGCTCAGTTGGTCCAGAACAGTAGGACGTTAAACCCCATTTCATTTCATTTCTATCGATATGTAGTGCTCGCAACTTTCCATTCCAGAGTTACTCCCCTGTTTCTGAAAACCTTGTGAAAATCTCTTCAAATTATGTTTCACTGCAAGACAAAAACATGGTCAGAGAGAGAGAGAGAAAAGGAGTTTTACATCCATTTAACACAAAGTAGGTCATATGATTCAATTCTATTTCAATAATTCACTTCCCTGTAGGGGTCTTTAGCAGCGAGAGGAAACCGGAGGACCTGGAGAAAACCCTCGAGGATGGACAGGTGGCCCTACTCCTTGTAACTTACAAGCGGGGAATCGAAACCATGCTACCGGACTCAATGATAGACTTAAAGAAAGACCTTAGATCAGCCACCCCCCCCCCCCCCACAAACACATGGTATTTTTGGTTTTGATAATGTTAAAGCATACCATGTTCATCTTTATGTACTTGTTGACTGACACCCGATCTGATACCTGCAGCTGGAAACCCAATAAACATTGATACAGCACCACCTAAAATATACAATTCACCATCATCTGAACAAAAATCTGAACGACCCTCATCAACACAATGTCTACCAAATCTGGTTAAAATACATAAAGAACACACAGATATATAAATCAACAAAAAATTGGGGGCATGACTGCATTCCTGACATATTTTGAAACGAAATAACAATAATTATAATAATGTGCATTTATAGAGAGCTTCATTAATTCATCTTAATTATCTCTAAGCGCAGTAATAAGTCAATGACTACTGAGGATAATACATCAAAAACATTATGTGTCCAAGTCCAGATGATCTCTAAGCGCAGTAAAAAGTCAATGGCTATTGTGGACAATACATCAGAAACATTATGTCTCTAAGCACAGTAATAAGTATTGTGAATAATACATCAAGAGCATTATGTGTCTTAATTATGTTCTACGCACGGTAATAAATCTATGACTACTGTGGATAATACATCACGAACATTATGTGTCTAAGCGCAGTAAAAAGTCAATGGCTATTGTGGACAATACATCAGAAACATTATGTCTCTAAACACAGTAGTAAGTATTGTGAATAATATCTCACAAGAGAGGGAGAGAGAAATGGGGTTTAACGTCCACTCGACACAAACAAGGTCATTTCGGGACTAACATATGGTTTAATTTTATTTCAATAATTCGCTTGCGTGTATGAATCTTAAGCAGTGGGAGGAAATTGGAGGACCCGGAGAAAACCCACGAAGCTGGACAGGCGACTCTACCCCTTGTCACATACAACGGGAAAATCGAAACCATGCCAGTTGACTTATGATACAACGTGCACACACCAACCATTCGGCCATCCAACCCTCTGATATAACAAATGAATGCACTGATCGATTTGGTACATAAACTTAATTGAGTCGATGGAAAAACAAGCGATAGTTTATTCATACTGGTCGATTTGGTACGAAATGCTTCACAAGTTCCTCCATAAGATGGGGAGGAAGGATGTGTGTTGGGGGGGGGGGGGGGGGAGGGGGGTAAGCGTCTGCCTGCTGTTTCTGTGGACATCAATCTCTCTCTCTCTCTCTGAATCTGTCTTAACGTCCACTCGACACAAACTAGGTCATTTCGTGACTACCATTGGTTTACTTTTATTTCAAAGATAGGTTGCCAGGCAACGAAACATACGCCCACAGCAGCTAAATCGTCCGGGCAGTCAACAAGAGTTGTCGCATATTTTTACTTTTTTCGGTAATGAAACATTTATAATACACTAAAATCTGATTAAGACCAACAACTGAGAAAACCATTAGAATTTGTTTGGTTTTTATAAAGTTTTGAACCATGCTAACGTTTTGTATACAAAACTTTTAATATCATGGATTTAGCTGTTCCAAGTCATAAAAATTCATTGAAAATCAATATACTTGTTCCTCTCAAGATCTTAAACTCTGTGTATCAATCTGAAGTCAATCGGATGATAACTTTAGCCTTTAGAGCGTCACAAGATTTTTTGAAGTGATCAAGGGCCATAACTTTGGCAGTAATTATCGAAAATCGGTGAAAATCAATAGACTTCTTCGTCTCATGACATTAAACACTGTGTATAAATTTAAAGTCAATTGAATATTAACTTTGGCCTGTAGAGCATCCACAAGATTTTTTGAAGTGATCAAGGGCCATAACTCTGGCAGTAATTATCGGAAATCGCTGAAAATCAATAGGCTTCTTCGTCTCGTGACCTTAAACACTGTGTACAAATTCAAGATCAATCGGATATTAACTTTGGCCTCTAGAGCGTCCACAAGATTTTTCAAAGTGATCAAGGGCCATAACTCTAGCAGTAATTATCGGAAATCGCTGAAAATGCGTTTGCGTGTAGGGGTCTGTGTGCGTATAAAAATGTGGGCGTATAAAAATGCGCTTGCGTGTAGGGGTCTTTAGCAGTGGGAGGAAACCGGAGGACCTGGAGAAAACCCACGAGGTTGGACTCATACCAAGGAGATGAATGATGCTGAGACTGATTGACCAATGATAAGCGGGTCCTCCGGTTTCCTTCCACTGCTAAAGACCCCTACGCACAAGCGAATTATGTAAATAAAATTAAACCATATGTTAGTCCCGAAATGACCTAGTTTGTGTTGAGTGGATGTTAAACCCCATTTCTCTCTCTCTCTCTCCAATGATAAGACTTCGAATTTGATCTTGACTAATTTTACCTGTAAACATTGTCCATGTATGTTGGAAGCTGTAGAATATAAAACCAGTTATTCGTGTCATTAATCCTAGAATAATCAGAGTTGTATCCTTCAAATGGAATTTATATTTTAATAATGGCATCACAGTAATTAGAGTTATTCCCCTTAGAAAGTTCTCCAATCCCCTTAAATATCCATACATTGTCGTTGACCAGTTTAAAGGATGTCGAGTAACGTATAAATACAGAACATCCATCTCACCTGTAAATAAAATAAAAAATCATTCTGTAATTACTGATGTCACCGAATATTCTATAATTATTGATGTCACAGAGTACTCTATAATTACTGACGTCACACCTATTATTCTATAATTACTGACATTCTATAATTACTGACACTGACGTCACACAATATTCTATAATTACTAACATCACAGGGTATTCGATAATTAGAGTACCAGTATTCTATAATTACTGACATCACAGTGTTTTCTATAATTACGGACATCACAGAGTACCAGTATTCTATAATTACTGACATCACAGAGTATTCTATAATTACTGACATCACAGTGTATTCTATAATTACGGACATTACAGAGTATTCTATAATTACTGACATCACAGTGTATTCTATAATTAATGACATCACAGTGTTTTCTATAATTACTGACATCACAGAGTACCAGTATTCTATAATTACTGACATCACAGAGTATTCTATAATTACTGACATCACAGAGTATTCTATAATTACTGACATCACAGAGTATTCTATAATTACTGACATCACAGAGTATTCTATAATTACTGACAAGACATCACAGAGTATTCTCAATGTATTATTAAAAGACACAGAACAGTCTATAATTATTGAAGCAATGAGAACCTGGTGTTTGTCAAACTCTGGAAAGTTAATAGAGAGAGAGAAATGGCGTTTAACGTCCACTCGACACAAACTAGGTCATTTCGGGACTAACATATGGTTTAATTTTATGTCAATAATTCGCTTGCACATAGGGGTCTTTAGCAGTGGGTGGAAACCGGAGGACCCAGAGAAAACCCACGAGGTTGGACAGGTAACCCTACTCCTTGTCACGTACAACCGGATGATCAAAACCACACCAGTTGACTCAATGACAGACATTATGATACAGCGCGCACGTGCTAACCATTCGGCCATCCAACCAATCAGATAGTTAATAACGGACAAGTTGTTGTTTATGCTGTTACCATATTACAACACTGAGATAAAGATTTGGCTGATTTTCCAATCAAATTCATGGTAAGCCTATTTCATATTGCTGGAGGGTCAATCTATAAACGAAGAATTTCAGAAATTAGGTTCAAGTTGAAGACTCAAGGAACTCAAGACTCAGGGAAGACATCATTATGAAAATCGATGTGGAGGTTTTGAAATTGGTTCCATATGACATTTTGCATTCATACAAACTATAGCTTATCGTTCCATTAGCAAAGCCTTAGGTTATCTCCCTTGATATTTGGTACAATTCGCAAATCCGTCGGTTATTGGTGGGGGGGGGGGGAATGGTTAGCACGTGCGCGCTGTATCATAAGGTCTGTCATTGACTCAACTGGCGGCGTTTTCGATTCCCTGGTTGTACGTGACAAGGAATAGGGTCGCCTGTCCAACCTCATGGGTTTTCTCTGGGTCCTCTGGTTTTCTCCCACTGCTAAGAACACACAACTGAATCATAAAATAAAATTGAACCATGTGTTAGTCCCGAAATGTTCTATTTTGTGTTGAGTGGATGTTAAACCCCCTTTTTTCCTCTCCCCCCTCTCTCTCTCTCCTCATCTCTCTCACCTCAGATTATTTCGCTTGATATTGGGTACCATTAGCAAATCCCCAAATCCCCCTTGATATTGGATATTTAACCCTCATGTTATCCCCCTTAATATTGGATACCACCATTAACAAAGCCTTGGGTTATCTCCCTTGGTATTTGATATGAAACCCTTTGGTTATCCCCCCTTGATATTGGATACTGTACCTGATGTGGCAACCATCAGCAACAAAAGAACAAGAATCATCAACCCGATGAAAACCTTCACGCCTTCTTCTCTATCCTTATGAATAAACTCTAAAATCCCCGAAATTCGACTTGCCATGATCCTCGCGCATCCGACGTCATCTGCTGCCTGTCTATCAGGTTTTACATCCGGTAGCCATATAAGGACATACAGAATTAATACAACAAGAAGTCCAGTCGTAAAACTGAAGGTAAAAACAAAACCCAGTTGATCAACCATTAGTCCCGAACAAAACACACCAATTGTTCCCGCTAGAAATATCATCGCTTCAACGACTGAAACACGGACAGTTTTCGATTTGTCTGCAGATATGTTTGTTATGTAGCTATAAATAACCATCATCATCGCCGTAAACGATCCGCCACATCCACCAATAATTGAACCAATCAACAAGTAGCTTGCATCCAGATCGACGTAAACACTGTTTAATAAGTTAGTAACATTTGCAAATACTCCAAAACCCACTGTAATCAAAATGGCTGCTTTATGGCTGACATGATCAACCAGTGGGCTGAGAAAAAACAAAACGACCAGACACGATGGTACCAAACCGGCGACATTATTCATCAAAATCCAATGTGACGTCTCTGACTGAACAAAGTCTTCTTCGTCTCGATATTCCGACATATTTGCTGAACTGTTTTTCAAATTTTGACAGAAAGTTTTATTATATTGTTGGACACAGACTTTACTGTAAATGAGAGCTTGGAATGCTGGGAAGGTAATGAACACGGCCATCATGTAGAAGAACATCACAGGTTCCACCGTGACGCGGAAATGAGAACAAGACAACACCATCTTGGTTCAGAGATGTCGAAGTGTCAAACTGTCAATCACATCATCCTAAAATACAACAGTGAAAAGTCAAATTATATGTTATATTATGTAATCTTTGAGTGGCATTTAGCGATCGGGAAACACATTTTTATGTGATACAATCAGTAGTTTTGTTCTAAAAGCATGACGTGTTGGGGTGTTTAGGGGTGTTTAGCAGTGGGAGAAAACTGCAGCCCGAAGAAAACACACAAGGTCACCTGTCCAATCACGTGGGTTTTCTCCGGGTCCTCCAGTTTCTTCCCACTGCTAAACACCCCTAAACGCAAGCGAATTAATGAAATAAAAATGAACCACGTTAGTCCCGAAATAATCTAGTTTGTGTTGGGTGGTCGTTAAACCTCATTTCCCTTCTCTCTTTCTCCGCTCTGACTGGGCTAATGAAGACGGGCATACACCATGGCATACAGTGTGCTATGATGGAAATTTTCCATGACAATGGCATTATATGGCCTACACATTTATTGAATTCCAACTGCCACAGGATCTTTTTATGTACACGACAATATATATATACACGGGACCTCAGTTATCTGCTCCATCCGAACAACTCAACAGTACAGCTGTTCTTGTCAGCCCCCCCCCCCCCCCCCCCCCCCCGTCCTGAACAACTGAAAAGGGGAAACCACGTTGGAAAATCCTGATGAACTTTAAGTTTTTTGGCCAATACAGGGATCGAATGCACAATATGAGGGAAATTTTGCCCAAACAGTAAATAAATTCCAACTGTCAAGGGTCATGGGCTTAATTAGTTCAGCTCTGGGGGAGTGTAATGTGACCTACGTTCAGAGCCGAACTAGGGGTTCATTTACATGCATGGGACAACATCTGTTTTTTTTTCCATGTCAGTTTGTCACCAACTGATAAACACTTTTTCTTACTGGTGATCAAGTTGTCAGCACCTTAATTAATTGCTTCAAGCCACTACCTGCTACAAGAAAAGGTGTTTGGAAAAATTGCTGTTGACAGGTGAGGTACTAAAGTTCCGGTAATAACGAAATATTCACCAGTAAATGGCTATTTTTATGTGACTTTAGAAGTTATAGGCCTGGGGGCGGAGGCCCTATATTCACGTGTAATATTCAACAATATATTATCATTACCTACCTGTGTAGCTTGTTCTAGATTGTCCAGATAGCATGTCAGAAGATTTACTTTACGAAGATCGATACCAATAATCCCATGTTAAAGGAGCTAAGTCGCTAATAATTGGGACCTAGAAATTGACACAAATGGGTCGCAACGCATACAATAATGTAATATGAATGTATATAAATTGATTTACATTCAATCGTTTCTTTTTTACTGTAATTTCTAATCAGTTAGGTTCGGCGACATACGCCAGTATTTTCAATCGAATGTCAATCTCTAGCATCTGGTTATTCCAGTCTACGCCGGTAGTATTTATTGGGCATGCTCTCCAGATAAGAATATATTATATAGCGTCACCGTTTGACATGACTTGTGGAATATGCCTAGCCTCGTTTTTAAAGTCCCTTATTACAAATAGCACTGAAACGCATTATGGTACACGATTCGTGTACCAATTGTAAAATGTTTATTTTGTCTTAAATATTGGATATCAGAAGGCCATCTTTTCCCGGTAATATCACAACATCAATGTTGATTTAAATCGACAAATAAATCGTGTTTTAAATGTCGAAGATTTTGGATGATATTGAGTTAGAGACTTAGCTACTTTAATCGCACTTACTGCATTTAGTAATTCGATCCTTATCTACTTCATATAATAAAGTGAAAGTCTTCTAAAGTCAAGCCACGGTTTCATTATTATTATCCTTTCAACCTCTCACGGAACTGAATGTTTGGAAGATAACTCTTAACTTCAACCCGGATACAGACCACTATTAGTTTCTCCACCATTCTTATTTTCTTAATAATATTCATAAATAAATAAATTACTCGAACTTTAGATGTAATCCGCTGACATACCTTGCTTTGGCGAGACATTCATACCTAGTGGCACTGCTATATATTCTTCTGTGAAATGATATGGGGATGATTTAACGTTATATTGTTCTTCACGCGGATCGGAATTCAAGAACGATAACTTCTTTTAAGGGAGAAAATCATAAATCACATTTTATTTAATATCTTTCAAAAATAAACATTTAATATCCTAAAAGACATAGCAAATTAAAGAGACTGACAATTAATGTTGAATAACAGAAATGTCTTTTTCGTGTTTTAAAAATGTTATTTAAACCAAAAGGATGATTAAATCTCTTTTACCACCACAAAAAAATGCAAATGTTCTAAAGTATTCACCGCGCGTGTCAATAGTTGTTATGACGACAATATATACCCACATATTGTACGCCCACCAGCAGCTAAGTCGTTAAGACAAAGAATATTTGTAATCCACTTAAGTGGGTTAATATTAAAATTACATCAGGTATCTAATCTCAAGAGAGAGATAAATGGGGTTTAACGTCCACCCGACACAAACCAGGTCGTTTCTGGACTAACATATGGTTTATTTTTTTTATTTCAATAATTCGCTTGCGCGTAGGGGTCTTTAGCAGTGGGAGGACCCGGAGAAAACTCGCGAGTTTGGACAGGCGAGCCTACTCCTTGTCACGTACAGCCGGGGAATCGAAACCACGCCAGTTGACTCAATGACAGACTTTATGATACAGTGCACACACGCTAACCATTCAGCCATCCCCCCCCCCCCGGTTACTAATCGTAAATTGCTGAGGGTTGTTTGAAACAGTATTAATTTCGAGATTATTATACAATATAATGGCATAAAGAAATAAACTGGGTTTTAACGTCCTACTGTTTTGCTTCGATCTGGGCTAATGAAGACGGGCATACACCATACCGTGTGCTATGAGGGACATCGGCAATATGGCCTACTCTTATATCGAATTCCAACTGTCAAGGGATCTTTAAAGTACACGCCAATGTGTACACGGGACCTCGGTTTTTCGTATCATCCGGGTGACTAGACAGCTGTCCTTGTCAGGCTCTCCGTCCTGCATCACTGACAAGGGGGGACCGACCACGCCGGAAAATCTGGGTGAGCTTTCTCGGCCAATGCAGGGATCGAAAACCCGACCTCCAGACTAGCGAGCCACCATCTTACCCAGTTAGTCACATGATCCCCATACGCTGATGAAATAATAATTATTTTTTAAAGTTTTAAGACCAAAATAAATGATACGCGAGCAAACTAGGTCATTTCGGGACTAACACATTCACGTGCTAACCACTCGGCCATCCAATCACCCATGGTACAAATAAGTAGATAAGTAATTTTGAATAAATAAATAAATAGAAAATAGATAAATAAGAATTAATAAATAAATAAAATAAAATAAAAATAATAGAGTGTTGATTATTGGTTTCGCAAGTGAATAAATATCTTAATAACAAATTATTTTTAGACCAATCTCAAGATCTGCAATTTGGCTTCACAAGTGAATAAATGGTTTATGACAGTTTTTCTCATTTTTTATGGCAAAACTACATCGCAGTAGACTTATTTCATAAAATTAATAAAACAATAATATGTACCCGATCAGACATAAAGATTGTGTAGCAATAATATTTTCAGTAAGTGGGAAAAACGTCAATCAGTCAGGAGGGTATACCGAAATTAGTCCGGGGTGCTACGGCGACGGAAAATGGTTTCAGAGCGCGTCAAGATAGCCATAAGCGTGGTAAAAACGCCAGATATCGTGCTGTGGTCTCCATGGTCACCAATGATCCCCGAGTCACGGCGTTTGCTTTGAGCATGTTCAATACAAACGCCAAAGGCGCTGAGATCTGACCTAGAAAGCTGTGAGAACGTGGCTTTTTTCAAGTTTGTAATTTTTGGGGACATTTTCTCGCGTTGTGTTCCCGTTTGCTGGCGACTTTGTCCATTTTCTGGTCGCCCTAAGGTCGCCGCAGGACGCTACCCCGGTCTGACCGGGGCATAATTGGTAGTTGAATAGCTAGCCGGATGTAGACACTGTGCTGTGACAAGGCATACACTGGATGTTAGCTACGAGAACGTAACTAAAAACGCTAAGATATACTGATGTGCTTGTTTTTAGCTACGATTGGATGCCTTTACTTCCAAATGGCAAACTCAATTTCTTTACCAACTGAAAATATCTTAATTTTATAGTCCTACTTATTACACATACATAGTCCAATCTACTGAAACAACATTCATTTATCAGCAAATATTGAAAATAAAGTAAATAAAGTGTTGTTTTTTATCAAAATTGATTCGGACGTTGTAATACTATAAGACTTCTTGTTGTGTTTACTTTCTGGTGATCTTTAATAAGACTACAGCATAAAATAGTTTCACAACTTTATTTCTAAGTTGTACTGGCTTTGCAGGTTCCTCGTTCTCAATGATAATGGCTGGTAGGAATTTCTGGGTGAGCTCTAATCCAGCTCGCCTCTACACCCTAATTTATATCCCCTAATTTCTGCAGGTCTTCGATAACCTTGACGTTAATTTCCACGCCATATAAGGAATAAAAGTCTTTATTTCCCACAAATAAGATAGGAAACATTACCTATTTTTGGTCTATCAACCATAGGTCAATTAACAGCCAGAATTTGATGACTATTTTGATTATGAATATAATTTGACCAAAATATCACTGTTTTTTATGAATAACTATACCCACGTTCATTAAGTACGTGAGATTAGACGTTATAGACAAAATTGAAGAGACAATTTTATAAAGACCCAAAATTGTCTCAAGGGCTAAAGTGCTACAACGTTCATAATTACGGCGTATTACTACTGCGCAACTCTGATCAGATTAGTACTTTGATTGGCTATTGCACACGAGGCCCCGCCTTTATGTGTTACAGACGTAAATTTAAAATGTCGGAAAAAGCAATCTACTGTCGCTTTGATTTAAAAAGAGGAGATTTGTACCCGTTTCAGGTAGGATTATATGCTTAATTGTAGTTGGGTGTGGCGGAAATATTATAAATAACAATAACCAATCGTTGTTTTGATTTAAAATATTGTCAATTTTGTTTACAAATGCCGGGTGCGAATCGCTCCCGCATGTGCTACGTCGAAGTTAATAGCACCATTTCTTATCTCGAAACACGGAGTGTTGTGAGATAAGATTTGTTATCTAACTGGATGTGGGCGTTTTCTGCCTCTGTTTTTGTACGCCGTAAGCAATCGCATGTTTGTTGTTCTACAAATTAAAAACAAGTATGGCGATTTTTTTAGGGTGTTAACTTTTTTGTTTTGTTTAATTATTTCTGCAGTTTTGTAATCGGAGTTCAGCTTTAATGAATTATATAAAATTTAAGGCCAAACTAACATAGGCGTACGGGCTTGATGACAGTTAGGGGGGCAGAACACGAAATGCCCGAAAAAAAATTGCGTTTACAGACAGGGGCTACCCCCCCCCCCCCTGCGTTTTCCTGCTATTTCAGCCAGTGAACAAAGCAACTTCAAAGGGGTCTAATATATCCTTATTAAGGTGGCTGACTCAAATTCCAATCAATCGTTTACAGTCCACGAAGACGGGACTGTTGGGAGAAAATTTGACTGTCGCAAACGCGATTTCCTGCTATTCCAGTCTGTGAAAACAACAAATTCAATGTGGTTCAATGTAGCCTACCTGGCTGACCCAAATTCCAATCAACCAATCAATTGTCGCGGGATATGGGGGCCTGAAAATTTAACCACCACAAATGCGTTTTCTGCTATTCTAACCCGTGTAAGAAACTCCAAAAGTGTCCAATAGTTTTGTAACCGAAAACCCCCTCTGAATTCCACCCATCCAATCAGACTGTTGCAGCTGCATTCACAATTAATAATCGATACCGAAAAAAGTGGCTCCAAAGACAAAATGTTTTAATCCATAGTCATCTCAGTACAAATTCGTGGTATTCAATTAAAAGAAAAGTAAAATTAGTGTTTTATTAGAGCTCGATGACAATTTCGGGGGGCAGAACCCTAAATGCCCGAAAAAATTTCGGGTTTACCGACAGCGACGCCAGTCTTCTTCGAGAGGTGAAGAAGCGGAGCTGATCTTGTTTGGACCCCCAAAAAAATTTTGGAATATTTGACGGCCGCAAACGCGTTTTCCTGCTATTCCAGCACGCACGTAAAATTAGTGTTTTATTAGTTTCCGGACACTTTTTCTTTGCCGTGTAGATGAAATTTTTTTTTTTATCACTTTACCCGTCTGCCCGAAAAGTCAGATTGCCCGAAAGTTAGGGGGGCAGGGTGGCAGGGCAGCTCGTACGCCTATGCAAACTAAAATCTCCAAGTCCAATAGACAGATTTAGCTCTTACATAATACATCGTTAAAGTTTACAGCGCAGTGGACGCTCACGGGTATCCGAGGAGTCACTCATTTCATTTGATATTGTCTTGTCCGCAGGTTTGTCTTGAACGTTTTACTTTACGTGTAGTGTCGTTTTCCAGCACAGGGTATTACGTGGCTAAGTAGGTAATACTTAACTTAACTTCTATTCATGTAACTTCTAACTTCTTTATTTCAGAGGCGGATTTAAGGGGATGGGGGCGAGGGGCGCCCCCCCCCCCCCCTAATTTTCGACAGTGCATTTTTTTACTGCTGAAAGTGCCCTTTCTCAGACCCAAATATGTCCGTTCCCAACCCGTTGCAGGGATCCCAAATGACCCAAACCATCGATTCAAACACACCAGTCTGGTCAAATTAATGCTTTCACTTTCAAACGAATTCTTGTTGTTTAGCTGACGGTGCCCTAATCCTATAGAGTGGCTATAGACAGATATCTTGTGGAATCGGCGGCGAATACACTCATGTCCTTCACCGACGCGCATGAGTGCAACTTGATGTAGCATTGTTTCATGTGTGGACAGTTCAAAGTACAAGTTACAAGGCTTAAATAGTGAAGTGGCTAGGGAATAGATTCGTCTTTTTTCCCATCATAATGCCTCGCTCGCATTGACAATTTTCGAGTCGCATGTTCAACTGGCTTTTTTGCTCGATTTTAAGGCTATTTTTCAACGATTTCCGAACGTTTACTTAGACGAAAATATCAGCCAAATAGCTCTTGGAATGGCTACAGATGCAAGGAAATGACGGATTATTTTCTTGGGGACTCCCCCCACCCCACCAAAAAGAAAATCCCCTCTCAGCGGCGTGCCCCGTCTCCGCGGTCAGTGCCCTTATTTTGCGGCGCCCCCCCTTTTCAAAATTCCTAGATCCGCCCCTGTATTTGTTCAGTGTAAATTTTAATTCTATTTCATCTTTTTTCTATTATTTAGACGAAAAACGTCTTCTTCATTTACGCTTTACACGTTTAGCATCAACATCAACGAATTAGAATTTTTACACTTCAGCCTAGCTCACTGCGTGCTCATTTGGTGATTGCGCACCCGGTCGGGACCATTATGTTGATATAAACGATTCTTTCTTCGTTTGGTTGAATGTTGGAAGGAGTGCTGAAATTTGGAGAGAGAGAGAGAGAGAGAGAGAGAGAGATGGGCTTGATAAAGACGACAGTATTCTCGTCGAAACGTCGCTTAGTATTAAACTCAGTAATTGTACCTTATGCTAATATAGACCAACAGAATATAAATATTAATTGGCTCAACTGTAAAAAAAAAAATCAAATAAAATTCTCCAAATACTGCACTTAAAAAAAAACAACAAATGCTGTTAATTTAGCTTATATTTGAAATAATATTTCCAAACCATATAACGTTCGATGTGGGTTGGATGACCGAATGGTTAGCACGTGCGTGCTGTATCACAAGGGCTGTCATTGACTCAAGGAGTAGGGTCGCCTGTCCATCCTCGTGGGTTTTCTCTGGCTCCCCCGGTTTCCTCCCACTGCTAAAGACCCCTACGCGCAAGCGTACCGGAACTGGATGTGGGCGTGATAAAATGTGACGTTCTGGAACTGGATGTGGACGGGATAAAGCGCGCTGTACTTGGACTAGACTGTATGTGCGCAAGATAAATCATGACAAAACGGAACTGGATGCGGGCGAGATGACGAATGTTGTACCTGGACTTTGATGTGGGCGAAGAAAAGAGTATTGTACCTGGACTGGATGTGGGCGAAGAAAAGAGTATTGTACCTGGACTGGATGTGGGCAAAATAAAGCGTACTGAACATTTGACTGGGTGTGGGCAAGAAAAAGATTGCTATACTGGGAATTGATGTGGGCGAGATCAAGCGTGTCATACCGGGAAGTTTTAGTCGAAGACGGGAACGAGTGAAATAATTTGCCTTTTAAAACACAAAAATGTATCATATCTGCATTTATTATACAGCATTAAACATGAACATATAATAACATGGTGGTGATAAACCATTAATAATAATAATGTGGTGATAAACTATTAATAATAACATGGTGGTGATAAACCATTAATAATAACATGGTGATGATAAACCATTAATAATAACATGGTGATGATAAACCATTAATAATAACATGGTGATGATAAACCATTTATAATAACATGATGGTGATAAACCATTAATAATAACATGGTGATGATAAACCATTAATAATAACATGGTGGTAATAAACCATTAATTATAACACGGTGCCGATAGACTATTAATAATAACATGGTGGTGATAAACCATTAATAATAACACGGTGCTGATAGACCATTAATAATAACATGGTGGTGATAAACCATTTATAATAACATGGTGGTAATAAACAATTAATAACAATGTGGTGATAAACCATTAATAATAACATGGTGGTGATAAACTATTAATAATAACATGGTGTGATAAACTATTAATAATAACATGGTGGTGATAAACCATTAATAATAACACGGTGGTGATAAACAATTAATAATAACAAGGTGCTGATAGACTATTAATAATTACATGGTGCTGATGAACCATTAATAATAGCACGGTGGTGATAAACTATTAATAAAAACACGGTGCTGACAGACCATTAATAATAACATGGTGGTGATAAACCATTATTAATAACACGGTGGTGATAAACCATTATCAATAACACGGTGCTGATAAACCATTATCAATAACACGGTGCTGATAAACCATTAATAATAACATGGTGGTGATAAACTATTAATAATAACATGGTGGTGATAGACCATTTATAATAACATGGTGGTGATAAACCATTAATAATAACATGGTGGTGATAGACCATTTATAATAACATGGTGGTGATAAACCATTAATAATGTGATAAACCATTAATATCAACATGGTGTTGATAGACCATTAATAATAACATGGTGCTGATAAACCATTAATAACAACATTAATGATAACATGGTGCTGATAAACCCGTTAATAATAACATGGTGCTGATAAACTATTAATAATAACCTGGTGGTGATAAACCATTTATAATAACACGGTGGTGATAAACTATTAATAATAACACGGTGGTGATAAACCATTAATAATAACATGGTGGTGATAGACCGTTAATAATAACACGGTGGTGATAAACTATTAATAATAACATGGTGGTGATAAACCATTAATAATAACATGGTGGCAATAAACCATTAATAATAACATTGTGGTGATAGACCATTAATAATAACATGATGGTGATAACACGATGCTGATAAATCATTAATAATAAAATGATGCTGATAAACTATTAATAATTACATGGTGCTGATAAACCATTAATAATAACATGATGGTGATAAACCATTAATAATAACATGGTGGTGATAAACTATTAATAATAACATGGTGCTTATAAACCATTAATAATAACATGGTGGTGATAAACTATTAATAATAACATGGTGGTAATAAACCATTAATAATAACATGGTGGTGATAAACTATTAATAACACGGTGCTGATAAACTATTAATAATAACATGGTGGTGATAAACTATTAATAATAACATGGTGGTGATAGACCATTAATAATAACATGGTGGTGATAAACTATTAATAACACGGTGCTGATAAACTATTAATAATAACATGGTGGTGATAAACTATTAATAATAACATGGTGGTGATAGACCATTAATAATAACATGGTGGTGATAAACAATAAATAATAACATGGTGGTAATAAACCATTAATAATAACATGGTGGTGATAAACTATTAATAACACGGTGCTGATAAACTATTAATAATAACATGGTGGTGATAAACTATTAATAATAACATGGTGGTGATAAACCATTAATAATAACATGGTGCTGAAAGATCATTAATAATAACACGGTGGTGATAAACTATTAATAAAAACACGGTGGTGATAAACCATTAATAATAACACGGTGGTGATAAACTAAAAAATGGTGCCCTAAACCAATAACGACAACATATTCTATATAATACAATAAGCGATTAAAGGCATTTAGCATCCTATATAATCAAATAACAAATATACCATCCTATATCAAACATAATTGATCATCGCCATCTTACTCCATATTATATAATTCATTTTCTCTGGTGTCGTCACTAGCTAACGTTGTATAATCATTATTGTCACCATACTCTATCATCATCACCGTCCAGATGGTATACATGGATACTGTCAACATCTCCATCATCATCACTGTCCAGGTGGTATACATTGATACTGGCACCATACTCTATCATCATCACCGTCCAGATAGTATACATTGATACTGTCGCCATACTCTATCATCATCATCACCGTCCAGATGGTATACATTGATACTGTCACCATACTCTATCATCATCACCGTCCAGGAAGTATACATTGATACTGTCGCCATACTCTATCATCATCATCACCGTCCAGATGGTATACATTGATACTGTCACCATACTCATGGATACTGACCCCATACTCTATCATCATCACCGTCCAGATGGTATACATTGATACTGTCACCATACTCATGGATACTGTCATCATACTCTATCTTCATCACCGTCCAGATGTTATACATTGATACTGTCACCATACTCTATCATCACCGTCCAGATGGTATACATGGAGACAGTCATCATCACCGTCCAGGTGGTTTACATGGAGACAGTCATCATCACCGTCCAGGTGGTTTACATGATTGCGGTCATCATTCGCAATCATGTTATCATCAGGCATGGGTATATCATATAGTTATAAATAATTATATAGGAAATCGGATATCATCAGATGTTAGAAATGGATACAGTCATCATCACCGTCCAGATATCTACATCATCATCATCATCATCATCATGACCAATATTTTCATCTCCAAGACGTACATCCCAATATCCTACATTCGGTGTTGAAATGTAGGACGTTATCCATCACTATTAGAATTATCGTATAACAATACCCTCGACTTGGTCCCCCGTCAACATTCATCGTCATCATCATCATCATCATCATCGTAATCACAGATATCACCATTATCATCATCCTTCAACATCCATCTTGTCATCGCTATCACTAACATTCATATCTTTATCATCACTAACATCCGTAGCTTTATCATTCTCATCTACAATAACATCATCAGGTATGTCATCACCATCACCATCTTTGACAACATTATTCTTGATATCAGGTGTGTCATCTTCATTTCCTTCCAGGTTATAAACTTGGTAATCATAGCCATTATTAGCATCATCTCCTTCATTCTCATCATCATCATCATCATCATCATCATGATCGTCATCTTCCCTCATATTATCTTCATCATAATAATCATCCTCGGAATAACGGATAAAGTATTTTTTAGGAAGAAGATCACACAGTAAGATCTTCTTCACCACAGGTCCAGTTAAGTCAAGTTGTTGAACTTTTTTCCTTATTTCTAGTCCCAATTTCTGTCTGATGAGTCTTACGCACTTCTCTTGAAGAGATAAGTTAAAACATGCTAACTTGAATTTCTCCCTGTTTATTGAGTGAGCCATTCCACCTTGTCCATCTTGCTCATCCTCCATTTTGAAATTAACGGTCGAAACAATCTCTTCTTCTGGAGCCCCACTTCGATAAAGTAGTTGTCTAAGTTTATTTCTCTCTTTACTGTCAAAATCATCTAAATGAACATCGTCATTGTAGAAATTGGTTTCAGTAGATACAGACTGAAGATGCTGAAGACAGCAGTTTTCAGCAACTAAATATCTTATTAAATCAACAGTTTTCTCTGGTTCAAAAAAGGTAGGGAAAAGTAAAGCTCGCTGTATCAGTGTATTTCCATGTGGTCCTGGTAAATTCAGAAGTTTATGGCCACCTCTCATCAAAAACATTTTCACAAAATGTCTACTATAATCAAGGTCTAGATATTGTAAAGCAGATGTGTCATATTTGGTTTCTAAAATACTGATATTTGAGCCCAATTCAAGTAGTAAACGTAAAATAAATTTATTATTTTTCTTGGCCGCTAAAATCAAAGCAGTATTTCCATTATTGTCCTGACTATTAATATTACCACCAGCATCAAGTAAAAGTATGACACATTCTTGAAAAGTTTTATAGTGTTCACTCAGTGAATCGTCCATCAAATTTCCAGTTTGGTTCAGTCTAGACTTAGATAATAGGCACCCGATTACAGCACTGTGTATGGCTGTATGACCTTTATTGTTTGGTATATTAACATCACGTGTAGGACTGTATTTTGTTATCAAGTCCAGGTATTTATGGTTCAATAAGAAAGCTCCAATAATAAGAGGAGTGTTAGTTAAAGAATCTTTATGATTTATATCAATATTATAATTAAACAACCAATTAAACTTCTCTGGTGTAAACTCATATTTCACTTGGGCCAAGACATGAAAAATATTTCGATTTGTTGTTTCAGTAAAACTATCCACTAATGGCTTTAATCCTATATAATACTCAAAAATATTTAATTGACCGAATTTCATAATATCGTACAGTAGTTCGGGACCATTAGCAACCAAATTAGCACCAGACTCGACTAAAAGTTTAAAGATAGCCAGAGTAGTTTTAAAATCCCTTTTACTCACCGAGGTCCCATAATATTTACGTTTCGCCGTTTTTACAAAACAATGTCTACAAGCTGATAAACCCAGATCATTAGTTCTATTTACATTAACAATATCTACAAGCACTAATTTAACAATATCTATATAGTGGGCGTATTGGGCGGCATACATTAAAGGCGTTGTTGTTTTGACACTCTGGGTAGGATCAGCCCCTTTTTGTAGTAATAATGATATAATACCTAACCACGTATCTTTATCACCATGGTACCGTATAGCACATGTTAAAGGTGAGTACATCTTGTCAACCTGATTAACGTCAGCACCATGTTGTAGTAATAATGATATAATACCTAAACAGGTATCTTTATCACCATGGTATTCTATAGCACATGTTAAAGGTGACTTATACTCGTCAATCTGATTAACATCAGCACCATGTTGTAGTAATAATGATATAATACCCACACATGTATCTTTATCACCATGGTAGTCTATAGCACATGTTAAAGGTGAGTTATCCTCGTCAATCTGATTAACATCAGCACCATGTTGTAGTAATAATGATATAATACCTACACAGGTATCTTTATCACCATGGTATTCTATAGCACATGTTAAAGGTAAGTTAAACCGGTAAATCTGTTTAACATCAGCACCGTGTTGTAGTAATAATGATATAATACCTAAACTGGTATCTTTATCACCATGGTGTTTTATAGCACATGTTAAAGGTGATCTATCGCACCCGTCAATCTGATTAACATCAGCACCATGTTGTAGTAATAATGATATAATACCTAAACACTTATGTTTATCACCATACTTAATAATGACATATTGTAATGATTTATTTAGATTGAACTTGTCGAATTCAGCTCCAGCTTCTGTTAGAATGTTAATACAGTTTAAACATTCGACAACATCATCAGTGTTTTCTATACAGTCATATAACGCAGTGTGACCAGATTTAGATTTATAATTAATCATGTTCTTGATTTGATCATTACTTAAAAGAATTGACAACATTTTACCAGATTTAGCAAACATTAATATAGTTTTATGAGAGTCTAGATTGAGATTTAAATCAGAAATTGTTAAAAGATATTTAGTAATATTGAAACTGTTATACTTTTAGTAATATTGAAACTATTATACTTAACAGATTCTAACAAAGCATTCCATACTTTATTGTCATGTTCAACATGTAAATATAATTTCTTACTATAGAGATACTGAATACCTTCAACAAAATCTGATTTTATAGCATATGTCATTAACTGTATATTTAAATTAATATCAAGTTGACCATCAGATTGTAATATTATAATATTATTAAATAAACACTTAACAAGTGATAAATATCTTCTCTCTAATGATTGACAGGTTAAACTTATAATGACGTCTTGTAGTCTTCTGACGTCATCTGGCTGTAGTTCGTTTAATATGGTCTCCGTTAGATCAATGTTGACGTCATCAACAGCTTGAGATAATCTGTAAAACATGAAAATATTGATGATTATGTCAAAGATTTATTTACATTTAAGCATGTTATTTCTTTTTTAAAAGGGTAGTTAATCCAAACAGTCTTATCTTTTAATTGTTATAATAGTCATTCACCTGTATCATTCTGTTACTACGTCAAATTAGTCAAACTTTGTTCTAACGCAATAATTTATAAAGTGCAAAAGGTGTAAAATTCTGAAGGTAGGGTGATAATTCGTCCCATATTGTATAATCTTCATTGGTTACCTATCTCCTTTAGAGGTAAAGGGACCATGTCGATTTTAACAGAATCTCAGAAATATATTAGTCCGTGTAGGCCTACGTATGAAATTTAGGCGCCGAAATAGGCCTATAGAGGAATGGTGTATTTAACATCTCTCAAAATTTCAGTTCAAAATATTGAGTCGTTTGGACGTGAACGTCAAAACCGCTTATCCGGACACGTAACCATTTTAAGATTTCGGTTCAATTTTTTTCGTTTGGTGACCTGATACCTATTGCCTTTCCTTTAGAGATTTATACAGTGCATGTCGCACGTGCTGTACTTGATAACGAAAGATATATTTTACCTACAGAAAGTTCATGAAATAAAAGTCTGAAAACCACAACACAATTTATATGGAATACAATCACTGGTTTATACACATATAGCACGACGTTACGACAATTATTCTCTTATCGTGATCAAGTACAAATGATAAATTAGCAAACTAAACTGGTTTCATCCAGACACCACATAATACGATGAAGACTGATGGGTTTAAGTTGTTTGAACATGTATCACGTATATTAAGTTAGTTGCGCGAGCCTAAGGTAGAGGATTTTAAGAGCCTTTAACACTAAATCAAGCAGTTTTATTCTCCAAAATATAATCGAGACTGATCCTTTAAGTTCATATACACGTTCTAACATACACGTATAGATACTTAAATAAACTCTGCCCCCCCCCCACCATATATGTCCCTCTTCAGTGGAACAAACTACATGTATGTGGTATTAGCCATGTTGACTCATAAAACAAAGAACAACACGTGGTATTAGCCATTTGAAATACTACCCCAAAATATTAGAACCAGTTCATCGTGGCGTTATCTAAGACAAATCTGAAAACTCACTTATTCTTAGAGGCTTTTCAACGGTAGTACATCATTTTAATTTATTTATAGCAATGATAGTTTATTTATATATATATATATATATATATATATATATATATATATATATATATATATAAAGAGAGAGAGAGAGAGAGAGAGAGAAGAGAGAGAGATATGAGGTTTTACGTCCACTCAAAGCAAACTAACATGATTCATCCTTATTTCAATAATTCGCTTGCGCGAAGGGGTCTTTAGCAAAGGCTGGAAACCGGAGGAACCGGAGAAAAACCCACGAGGTTGGACAGGCGACCACGTACAACCGGGGAATTGAAACCACACTAGTTGACTCAATGACAGACCTTATGATACAGCGCGCACGTGCTAACCATATGGCCATCCAATCCCCCAGTTTATGAATAATAATAATAATAATAATAGTTATCCAACCTGTACATTATAAACGTTATAATAGATATTTACCTTTCCTGTATCTTCTGGAGTTCATGTTTTGGTTCGATATTCCCACTTTCACTTTCATCAGATAATTTTACTAGAAAACAATAAAAATGTAATAAGTCCAATATACCCCACCTATACATTGGATCTGAATGATAGTTGACTAAACTGTTGTATAAAGTTGACAGACCAAGGACAAATATAGTTTTAATAATGCAATAGTTTCATAATATAACAGTAATACAGTATAACAATCGTTACAAGTTACTATTTCCATAATACAACAGTAATACAGAATAGCAATCGTTACAAGTAGAGAATTTAATTTGAAAGTTATCAATTTACCTATTTTAGTTGGTATCAGGTGTTCCATTTCACCATCACTCCCGTTTGAACTTTCTCTTTTAGCCGGTTTGTCATCTCGTGGTACATTGGTCTCATCCATTCTAAAACTGGAAAGCTCTCAGATAAAACATAAAGAACAATAATAAAGTTTGTTTGGTTGACGGAAAGATGCATTGGTTCTTTGGGGGGGGGGGGGGGCGAATGATTAACGCGTTGCATCATACGGTTTCCCCCCACTGGAGGAATGGTTATCGCGTGCGCGTTGCATCATAAGGTTTGTCATTGAGTTGTGGTCGCCTGTCCTACCTTCTACCTTTTCTCCGGGTCCACCGGTTTCCCCCAACTGTTAAAAAGCCGTAGCGAATTATTGAAATGAAACTGAACCATATGTTAGTCCCGAAATGACCTAATTTATGTCAAGTGGACGCTAAAACCCATTTCTCTCTTAATTAATTCGGGTTACTCGATTGCTTTATCAAGATGTCCTTACTTCCAGCCCGAGGGATTATTAGGACGGCGATTTTTGGTTTTCATATAAACTGAAATGAAATGAAATTGGATTTAACAGCCTACTACAACTAGAGCATCGGTACCGCTGCAATATACGTCCACATTACAGCTTTCATAGATATGGTACTTTTTAAAATGAAGAGAAAGAAATATAAAATGGCTGTAATATGAAAAGAGGAAAAGAGGTCTAGGCGTTGGGTTTGTTTTGGCAAATTTACAGAAAAAAATAAATAGTTGCTGTCTTTACGGTATAAGGAATAAATATGCAAAGTTCCAAGATAATCCTTCCCCTTGTCAGTGATGCAGAACGGAGGGCCTGACAAGGACAGCTGCCTAGTCGTTCGGATGTGACGACAAACCGAGGTCCCGTGTACACATTGACGTGCACGTAAAAAATCCCTTGGGAGTTGGAATTCGATATAAGAGTAGGCCGTAGCGCCGCTGCCCGGGCAAAATTTCCCTCATAGCACACTGTATGGCGTATGCCCGTCTTCAATTAGCCCAGGTTAGGTGCAGAAGAGTAGGACGTTAAACCCCATTTCATTTCATTTCATTTCCAAGATAATCCATTCAGAATTGCAGTCTGTAGACCAGTAATTCTCAACTAGTGTGCCGCGAGCGAGATCTTCCAAAGTATGTCGCGAAATTTTTAAAGGCACACTCAGAAAATGCGACAAACCACGTGATCCCAATTGCGTATTCACTGGTGTCTACTGCTAAGTTCATAGCTGTGTTTGAGGGTTTGGCATGGACCTGTAAATAACACAGACACACACAAAGAAAATAGGCGTGGCTCTGCCCCTGGGGGGCTAGGCATTCACCACAAACAATAGGCACTACTACATTGGTACCATATTAATATAAAGTAACGGAACGGACAACTGTATGCTGTATAAATGTATAAATGTTTAGTTTATATTAAAATCTGAAATAATTTTATATTTTGTATTTTTATATGTTCTTGTTTTATATAATATTATGTTCTGTATGTACATAAAATAAACTTATTTTTTTAAATTCTGGAGAGGAGTCAACATAGTCCCAGCCTGTTTTCCGATCCATTTTCAAATGAAATAAGAATAAGTATGCAAAGTTTTAAAATGATACGCTAAGAAACAAATACAAGAAATGGGCGCGGCTCTGCCCCTGGGGGTCGGGCATGCACCAAAAACAATAGGGGTCATCCTGAGGGTATAAGGAATAAGTATGTAAAGTTTCAAGATGATCACTTAAGAATTGCACACAAACACACCCGCACAGACAGGCGACGGCAATATACATTCACATTATTCGAACGGCTATATATTGCCCCTTTCCAGGCCCTCCGTCCTGCAATCCTGTCAAGGGACGCTATGAGCTATATCTTATATGAATGTAGTTAAATGTTATAATAGACTTACGACTGGCTTGAATTGTAGGTGGATGTATTTCAGAGAGGGTAAAATTAAAACCGCATCAGCATTAAAGGGACAATAACACTCTTGCTGGCTTGACAGCTCCAGAAAATAAAAAATAGCCTTATTCTAAGTACTAGATGTTTAGGTGTCCCACCTCTTGTGTAAATTATTCATTACATCCTATTCTACTTGTCCATAGGGTTCGAAAATATTTTCAAATCCAAGTCACATTAAGTTTAATTTTTCCAATTTTTTAAATTAGGTGTGTTAAGATGAAATTTGTATCATCAATTAATTGGAATATTGTAAAATAGTACAATTTGTTGACCAGAATAAAGATTGGGACATATTATTCAGTTACAACAAGAGTGGTATTGAGACTTTAAGACACGGTTACGTAAATTTCCTGTTTAAATTCATTCATTAAATTATCTATAACCAATTTATTATATACCCAAAAATGGAGAATTACAACAAAAGTTTCTTATTAGCCAAGTGAATTCTGGGCGTGGCAGCAAAATCATTTCATCTACTCTACATGTAAATAACCCCATTAGAACTAACATTCAGAAATTATCATTTTCTCCTTTTATCTTTTAAATTAATTCCCTTTTAAATTTTCATGTGAATATGTCATTAACTTAATATCTAACATTGTCAAATTATTACTAGAACAATACACTTACAGTTAGCTTGAATTTTAACAGGTAGATGTATACCAATAGAACTATGAGCTATTCACTTCAACACGCAGCTTGTTACTGGGCTTCTATAATAAAATGCGCAGTTATTATAATGTCACAAAGCCTGCATTATAGGTACAAATTAAAGGAGCTAAATCACTTCTATTTGGGACCTAGAAATTGCCAAAAAATTGTCGAAACGCATACAATAATGTAAATATGAATGTATGTAAACTGATTTACATTCAATCGTTTCCGCTATTACTCTAATTTCAAGTCTCAATCGAATGACAATCTCTAGCGTCTGGTTATTCCAGTCTGCACCGATAGTATTTATTAAGAATGCTCTCCAGATAAGAATATGACGTTACCGTTTGAAATGACTTGTGGAATATTTCCAGCCTCGTTCTTCGAGTCCCTTGTTACAAATGGCGCTGAAACGCATTATGATACGCGATTCGCGTACCAATGGTTAAATGTTTATTTAATCTTAAATACTGGATATCAGAAGCCCATCTTCTCCCGATAAAATCACAACATCAATGTTGATTTAAATAATTCATGTTTTCAATGTCGAGGACTTGGATGATATTGAGTTAGAGACTTACCTACTTTAAGTTACATCTAAAACCGATGTACAATCAACAATAGAGATCTTCTCAAGTAAAACGATGTGACCTCTACATTGGTTATAAATATAATGCAGTGCATATATTACTAAGCCCTCTCTCGGTCAACAAGATATGAATTGAATTTAGTAGAATATTTTTAAACACACCCAACTTATTCATTTTATTTGCGCATAACTCAAATATATTGTTGTTCAGTTCAGCCAGGTTTGTTTTTGTTAACATTAAAAAGAAACAAAGAGAGACTTCATTTAAAACAAACCTGATTTGCTAGAAACAGCCCCAGTATTAAACACGATCTAACACGAGGTTGTCAAATCATTTCATCAATTTAAATCAACACAATCACTTGGATTGATTATTGATTATCTATCTACATTAATTAATGGATAATTGGAGAAGAGTGAATATTTATGTTAATGGCGTTCGTTACTGACCCAGGTGATGAAAGTCTAACAGGTGTTAAACCCTTATTCAATAATTGGCTTCTGTGTAGAAATATTTAGTGGAATATCCGACGATCTGATTGATAATTGATAAAGCCAAACCTTGTTCAGTGCACGTGCATTACAGGCAATATCCGAACTAGAAATGAAATTGAATGAAATGGGGTTTAACGTCCTACTATTCTGCTCCTACTGGGCTAATGAAGACCGGGTATACGCCATACAGTGTGCTATGATAGAGCTTTTGTCCGGGCAGCGGCACTACAGCCCAATCTTTTATCGAATTCCACCTGCCTGCCAAGGGACCTTTTACGAGTGTGCTATGATAGAAATTGCCTGGGCAATGGAACTATGACCTACTGTTTATTCGAATTCCAACTGTCACGGGATCTTTTACATGCACGGCAATGTGTACACGGGAACTCAGTTTTCCGTCCCATCCGATCGACTAGACAGCTGTCCTTGCCAGGTCCTCTGTCCTGCATCAGAACTAGACATGAATTGTAAATAGTTTTTTTTGTCAAGAAAGTTTAGGAAATTATTTTAGTCTATAAAAATAAAAGAATGCGCGCAATAAGCCACAGTGTGTATAAGATGAAACCCTTTATTTAAAGTTATATAGCATGACGACATCGACTTTATAATACATCACTTACGTCAGGAGAATTACCCATCTAATTAAAACACAGATTTTATAGTTCAAAATTTCGTTCAACTTATATTTACTATACTAGGTTCTGAAATAGTTGTTATATGCGTTATGGTCGAATGTAAAGGATTAGCCGATGAAACGGTCTGTTGCAGCGTGTTCTTGGCGTGCGGAGCACGGACGTGCGGTACACGGAACTTTGGGTATCCCACTAGAAATATCAATGCTGATTGGTTAATCAAATGTCTGACCTTATATTAATCGAGGCCATCTAATAAAAAACGAAACGAAATAAAGATCTGTATTTTAATCCGATTGGAGAATTGCCTAAAAAGAAGACAGGATGCGGTTTTAAAAATTATTTCATGTTAGGATCCCTACATCCATCGCAGCAAGGTAGAACATGATGGGCCACAACGGGTTAATGTGAATTTGTTTTTTGAAATTGGGTTCAAAATGAAACCTTTTCTAAAAATGTCACAATTCTAGAAAGTTGAAATAAAAACGGAAGCGTAGGGTGTTTCATTTTTGAACTTTTTTTTTCACGATTGAACTCTACCATGTGCCATGCGTTTCCAATTGGCAATTGGGTCCAAACTCATCACCAATGTGAATCATTTTTAAAAAATCGGAAAAATACTTCCCGTTACGATAAAAAGATAAAACTTGGCACAATGCACAAGGATGGCACACACATGAATTTGTCAAAATTCAGGAGGGTTGCGGCCCGCTATTTTTGATAGGAAAATTCTAATATTGGCTGGTGATGAATTTGTACCCAATTGGAAATGCATGGCACATGATAGAGTTCAATCGAGAAGAAAAGTTCAATTATGAAAACCCTAATGGAGGGGTATATAGAAAGTGCCATATCTTTGTTATTTTTTTTGTAGCTAAGTCTCTAACTTAATATTTTGCCATAAAATTCCAAATTAAGAATACGAATTAGAATTCCATATAGGTCAATTTCAATCAATATTGATGTTGCAAACTTGTGGTGAAGATATGGAATCCTAATATCCAATATGTAATACACAATGAACATTTTATAATCAGTACACGAGTCGGGTAATCTATGGATATTTCTGGTGCAATTTTGTAATTAATTATTAAACATTAATTTTATTAATATGACAGAACCAAAATTAAATCTCGATGCCATCGGATGCTCGAGATTTTCAACGGATTTAAACATGATAGGCGATTAATGATCTAATTAAAAAGTGGACAATCGAGACTTTATTCACTATCTTAACAGCAATGACAACCATTACTCAGCTATTCCCCTAATGAGTAATGTGCCTGAAATTTTGAACATCTTCCATTTTCATTATCTTGGTGTTAACCACCATAGTAAAAACCATTAGCTCTTTATTCAAATCTTATAATAAACATCTTTAAAATATTACAGAAGGATAAAAAAAAATAAGTGTAGGATGTCAGTTTTTATCAAAAATATCAAATGATAGTGTTTGATTCACGTACTACACGTATGTTATTCTATTAATATATCAAGGTCGTTTTAAGGTTGTTTTCTTCGTCATGGATGATAACATTACAGGCTTTTGTATAGTTCCAGTGTCAGTGAAATGACACCATGCTTATAAAATATACAATCCTATTTTACAGAAGGGTAGGGTGGTCCAAGGTCTCCAATATGCGCTCCAATAAAAGCCAGAAAGTTGCATCTTAAATGATAAATTCTAGAGTGATCACAAGATAGGGATACACGTGACATGACTCATATATACATGGTGATTCAGGGGCGTTCGTAACGATCAAATGTAGACCAGGAAGATCCTGGTGTTGGATTTTCTGCATCAATGCCCCCTTGTCGGTTATGTAGGACGCAGGGCCTAGCAAGGAATAGCTTGTCTACCTTTAATCGTATATCTATCCTTACGGATTCTTAACTGAAATACAAACATTATTACTTATTTAGTAACTTAAACAAAATTGCCCATAAAATCTCACATAAGAAGCTAATCGCAACACAGCTGGATCTATGTTATAGATCGTTTGAATAATGAAATGTTTTTATAATTCCTGACACCAACTATCATTTCCGTTTATTGGTAGTAAAATATTGACGAATACATCGTAACAGCGGTAGCAACGACAATCAATACTCCGCTATTCCCGTAACGTCGCTCAGAATGAAGTAATGTGACTGAAATTTTCAACATATTTCCTTTTCATTATCTTGTTTTTAACTATCATAGCGAAAACCGTTAGCTCTTTATTCAAATCTTACATCTTTAAAATATTTGAAACATATCATTTCAAAACTTCAACTAAGTATTTATGTTACAGAAGGATAATAGAAACATGTATATGAAGTCAGTTTTTATAAAAAAAAAAATAAAGTAATAGTGTTTGATTCACGTGCTACACGCATGTTATTCTATTAATATATCAAGGTCGTTTTAAGGTTGTTTTCTTCGTCATGGTTGATAAAATTACAAGCTTTTTTATAGTACAGTGTCGGTGAAATGGCACCCTGCTTTAAATTATTATAAAATATACCATCCTATTTTACAGAAGGTTAGGGAGGTCCGCGGTCTCGAATATGCTCATCAATAAAAGCCTGAAACCAGTGATAACAAGATAGGAATTTACGTGACATGGACATGACTCATATATACAGGGTGATTCAGGGGCGTCCTTAACGATCAAATATAGAATAGGAAGACCTGGTGTTGGATTTTCTGCACCGATGCCCCCTTGTCGGTTATGTAGGACGCAGGGCCTAGCAAGGAATCGCATGTCTATGTGATAGATCGTTTGAATAATGAAATGTTTTTATAATTCCTGACACCAACTCTCATTTCCGTTTATTGGTAGTAAAATATTGACGAATACATACACATCAAATCTCATATGAGAGGCTAATCGTAACACATTAGAGTTGGATGCAAATTAGAGATAGTTTTTATACAAAATATGTCCGAACACACCCTATAATTGGGACTTTTTATGAAGTCATCAGTTACAAAGCCTAAACTTACCAGAAACAAAGATCATACTAGGAAGATATTTTTTAAAAAACTCTCATCAAAAATTTGGGGGCTTTCCCTATGTCAGATCGTTAAAAACCCTCAACATGGGACGTTCTATGACACTTAACATAAATATGAATCAGTGCATGGACAATGTGCTTTTCGAAAATCTAACCATAAAAGTTGGGACTTTCCTCGAGTCCCACTTATAGCTTAGCCCCACCCCACTCCAACTATGTGTTTACCTTTCTGGCATATCACTACTCCCATTTAACAATTATTCAGAATGTTATTCAATATCTTATAACACAGTGAAAAACACCAACAAATATTTAAAAGGTATTTAATGGAATTCTGTAATATGTAACTTTGATTTGATTTATATGGTCTTTGCTTTTCTGAAACTTTGATAATGAATAACCACCTAATGGATTCTAAAACAAATTAGTCCCAGATGAATTACTGAATTTATGAAAACTATTAATTTACAAAATTTTAATACAATATATAATTTTAGTTATCATTCCGTTCCCGTTGTCTGTGATTTTCCTAAAACGCCGAATGGTGAATGCCAAGAAAATATGGATAATGCGACTTGATGATCGAGAATCTTTTATTTCCCGCTTTTTTTATTCTGCTGTAAAAATAAGAACTATCGGAAAATTCACACCGAAACGAAGAAATGCCATGTGCTGATAATACGAGAAGGCGTATATTTTAAATGCCATTTAAAGACATGTCTTCTATTCACTTATATGTGTTAATATTTCTACGCTGATGAAATGAAATGAAATGAAATGGGGTTTAACGTCCTACTGTTCTGCTCCTAAACTGGGCTAATGAAGACAGTATGCTATGAGGGACATTTTGCCCAGACAGCGGCGCTACGGCCTACTCTTATATTCCAACTGCCAAGGGATCTTTTACGTTCACGCCAATGTGTACACGGGACCTCGGTTTTTCGTCCCATCCGAACGACTAGACAGCTGTCCTTGTCAGGCCCTCCGTCTTGCATCACTGACAAGGGGAAACCACGCCGGAAAATCTGGATGAACTTTCTCGGCTAATGCAGGGATCGAACACCCGACCTCCAGGCTAGCGAGCCAGCGTCTTACCCACTTAGCCACGTGATCCCCATGCGCTGATGAAATAATTATTTTTTACAGTTTTAAGACCAAAATAAATGATACGCCGGAAATAAAAGATAGAGAGAGCGAGAAATGGGGTTTAACGTCCATACGACACAAACTATGTCATTTCGGGACTAACATATGGTTAAATAAAATAAAACCAAGTACGAACAATTCAAATCATTAGACAAAAAACGGTAAGGGCAAAATAGTGTAATCAGGCAAAATAGTGTAATCAGCATATGGACTGTTCACCGTGTACAAAATACACGACAAACAGTGGTAACAGGTGTCCGGAAAAGTAAGCTTACCATGTCTGGCGCCAAACCCGTCATATAATTCGCTTGCCTGTAGGGATCTTTTGCAATGGGATAAAACAGGAGGACCCAGAGAAAACCCACGACGTTGGAGCGGGAAATAAAGGAATCCCGATCATCAAGTCGCATTGTGTCTGTTATTTTGGTGTTCGCCGTTCGGCTTTTTAGGGGAATCACAGACACCGTTCAGTTGAATGCTTTTGCATATCACCTCAAAGTATTGGAACTGGAGATTACGAATTAAACATCTACTGTCTATCAAAATTATTGAGTTATTTGTTCGCCTTCTACCAGCCAAACTATGTTCGGTGATTCCTTCTTATGGGTCTTTGTTCCTGGTAAGTTTCAGCCGTGTCAATGGGGACCTCATAGAAAGCCCATTATTTAGAGTGTGGTCGGGCATACTTTATATAAAAGCAATCTTTAATCATAAGGTGGCCCATATTCATACAACACACTGTACAAATTTAAAAAATTATAAAGATACTATCTGACATAATATGGATGTGGATGTGGATGTTGATTGGGAGGCGGGGGTTAATAGAGCAAAGCATGTGTATAAAATATTAACAATGAATTCATAAACGTATGTAATAAGCATTAACAATAGTTTACGTAATTTCTTGTATATCAACTTATTTACACAAATGAATTACTTTAAGCAGACATTTGTTATTATTCACGTGAACCCTTTCTACGAAACATGACATCAATATCATTTCATATACTCCAATAACGCACAGTAAATATGACATTAAACGGATAACAATTCAGAACAATTTGAAATTAACATTTTCTTTTCTTAAAGTCTATAAACTAAATAAATATGGGGTTTAACGTCCACTCGACACAGACTAGGTCATTTCGGGACTAACACATGGTTCAATTTTATTTCAATAATTCGCTTGCGCGTAGGTGTCTTTAGCAGTGGGAGGAAACCGGAGGACCCGGAGAAAACCCACGAGGTTGGACAGGCGACCCTATTCCTTGTCACGTACAACCGGGGAATCGAAACCCCGCCAGTTGACTCAATGACAGACCGTATGATACAGCGCGCGTGCTAACCATTCGGCCATCCAACCCCCCAATTTAATATTAGAACACAACACTTACAGTTAGATTGAATTTTAAAAGATGGATGTATACCAATAGAACTGCGAACTATTCACTCAAACAACCTGCCTGCTAATAAGCAAAATTTCTAGGAATACCCAATAGCTTAATGAGCATAGCTTAATGACTGTACAACTAGTTGATATAACATTATAGTAAGTGATGTATATGTATGTAACTAGTTGATATAACATTATAGTATACATGTAGATGATATATAAACTCAATGGAATAAATAATAATAATAATAATAATAATAATAGTTGATTCGTACTCATGGTACACATAGGTTATACATATATAATAATTAATCAATATACAAATAATTATATCACTTTGATTATGAAGTACACAGAAAGTTGATAATTTGATTCAGGTTTAGTGCTTCATTTGGATTAGAGTCCCTGAAAGAGATATATTCTCTAATTGTAAGCCCTGTTCTTACATCATCATCACTATAATAATTACGATCTAGGTCATTTATTCTATTTAAAACAGAAGAAATTCCTACATTTAGGACATCATGTTTATTAAAGTTATACTTTTTACAAATAAAATTAATATTATTGCACATAGAAGACTGGCTTCCATTTAAAGCGATCTTGCTGCACATACTTAAACATTCATTGTTGCTTGACATTGTACTAAAATAAAACTTAGTAAATCTTTTATACAATTGGGTTTTTATGTTCAAATCGTCACAAATTATGCTTAATAAGTTGCTATGTGCGCGTGGTGATATACCAAGAAGCCTCCTAACACTTTTTCGCCAGACACAATAAAATCTATCAATATTTTTATGGTTCAAATCCCATAATTGGCAGCCATACAGAGGCATACAATAAGTCTTAAATAATTTATATTTTGTGTTAGATGATGCATATACAAAATTTTTAATAGTGACATTAACCTTCACGAGAAAACTATTAATACCATGAAATATGTTTTGTCTTTGTGAGGAGGAGTTAAGAGTGTTACCTAAATGTTTCTCTGATTCGACAACTTCTATCTTTTTATCATCAATACATATGTCTTTAAATTGATTAATAAATGTTCTGCTATGTGAAAAGAAAATAAGTTTAGTTTTCTCAGGATTGAACTTAAAATCATACTCTTCTGAATATCGTTTAGCAATATTAAGTAGGCCAATCAGAGCTTGTCTGCTGGATGTCACGAATGTGAGATCATCAGCGTAAGCCAATGCTCCTACATAAACGTGACCAATATGGCAGCCAAGGCCACTGGTCCTACAGCGATTCAGCAGTTCGTCAAGATAAACTGTAAATAAGATTGGAGACAAAACCCCACCCTGCTTCACTCCATTACTGACATTAAAAGTTTCGGTTACAATGTTACCCCATTTTACTCTGATTTTCTGATTTAAATACATGTTAAGTAAAAAACGAGCTGTTAAAGGACACATACCCTTAGATAGCAGTAACTTAAATAATTGGACATAATTAACTCTGTCGAAAGCCTTGCTTGCGTCCAAGAGGGTTACAAAGACGTCAGAATTCCTATTATTATAATATTGTATAGTTTCATTTATTACGCATGAGCAATGGGTTGTTGAATGTTTCTCCTTGAATCCAAATTGTAGATCCGAACATTGGAAGATATCTCTGTTATGTTTCAAAATTATTCAGTCAAAGAATTTTCCAATAATACTACTGAGAGCAATACCACGATAGTTACTGGAATCATTTAACGAATTAATTCTCTACCATGTTGAATTTAAGTGTATAGAGATTAATTGAACAATATTAAATTGCTATGTGTGCCCACATTTAGAAGTAATTAAAGTTCAACGCCCCAATTGTTGAAATTTTTAAACGCCCACATCCCAAGTTCGTAAACACCCAAATCATTATGCTCATGTTTGTAAACGCCGACAATTCAATTGCAATATATTTGTTAAAGATACATTAGTTGAGAGTTTAATAAAGCGTTGCCTATTCTTGCTATAATAATTCAAAAATAGATGACAAAAAAAAAAAATATTGAAAATTTCATTCAAATTACTTCATTCTCAGCCAAATTATCACTGTTTGTAGTTTTGACTGTGCATAGTGGTAACCAGGGCACTGGTTTATTGGAAACTTAAACTCGCTTTCCCATTTTTAAATTAATTTTTTTTTTAAATGGCGAACCATTCTAATTTAGTTAAAATCTCGAGTATCCGATGCCATCGAGAGTCGAATATGGCCTGGATAAGTTAATAAATCTTTAATTAAGATAATATTTCAGGCCTAAAGAAAGACCTGCACTAGGCGGCAGATTTAGTTCTTGCATAATGTATGTTTAAGATATAACATAGTATACATAGTTGTTAAGATAAAAAGACAGTACACATAGTTGCTGCATGCCTTCGCGTCTAAAAAATCACTGCGGGCTGCAAAAGGCTCAGCTAGGATTTGAAATATATGCAAGAAGAAGTTACATTCATACATTTCATTATTTTATAACCGGGTCGGTATTGATATCTGACATAGTTGAAAAATAGTTTGCCGAATTTTACATGTGTTAATGATAAGTCACTCATGAGTTTCTAAAATGGAGTTGGTGCAGTTTTTATACCAAATGACATATAAACAAGCTGCATTTATTCTGGACAAACATACTATTAGTCCATTTCAGGGCAAAAACGTTTTGTCGTTGTGAACGACTTGTTGAATTCATCGTTACCTTGTCTTTTCTTTTTAAAGAGATCCGGTTTTGGACGTTTAGGTCAATACAATGCTGGTAAACGAACCGGACATGTTGGTTAATATATTACTCACAGTCATCTAAGCGGTTGGGTTTTATTTTACTCACTGTAAACGAACCGAACCGGCTAGTATATAAGATGTATAATCCACCGAAAACCTATATTTGAATATACTATACAACATTTTATAGAACTTTATTAGTTTCTCGCCAAATTGAACCCCCAATTTGAATTGGCCCCCTACCGAAATTAGCCGTCACTTTAGGAGGAATACCCAAGCTCATTGGAATGAGTGGGTCGAATTCTTATAGAAATCACCTTCAAACCAAGGTCAGAGAGAATCTGTCACAAACCTTACCCCACTAAATAACCAGAAATTGTCTCATGGCGGCAATCTTGAATATTTAAATTTCCCCAAGGGTGCCAGGGTGGCATCATCCGGATTCTGAATCTACACATATTGAAGATATATTTCCATGCCAAGGCTTAGAATAGGATTTAGCTGCTGGACTATAACGTTCGTCTGGATTTTCCGGCGTGGTTACCCCTTGCCAATGGTCTAGGACGGTTGACCTAGCAAGGAACAACGTATAGTCGTTCAAATTTTTCAATCGATATCTAACAGTGGCAAATTAATACTAGAAAAATACAATTTCAGTTAGCTTGAATATTAAAAGATGGATGTATAGCAGTAGAACTGTGAGCTATTCACTCAGCTTGCTAATGGCCTTCTATAATAAAATGCACAGTTATTATAACTTTATAATGCCTGCATGAAGTCCATATCAGGTTACATTCAAAACCGATGACTAAAAATTTATTTGAATTTGTATATCATGCCGACCTCGACTTTATAATTTCAGGTATCAACTACACTGAAAAAAAACTTGTGTTGGATCTCAACACAAGTACTCGTGTGAAAATTATTATACACAAAACGTGTGTTGTTTTGCATTGCATTAACACAAACTTGTGTTCTTTTTAATGCATTACACAAACTTGTGTAGATTTATAAAATCTTGTGTTGTTTTCATATAATTAACACAAGTAATGTGTAGACCGACAATAAATATTTTGTGTTTTTAAAAATTGAACTCCATACAAAGTCTTAATTCGGGGGTCCACAAGTATAAGAAAAATATTTTTTTACTCGGAGAATACAGCCAAATAGACTTTAATGCTAATTGGTAGTTAAAAGAAAGTTGTTGATTATTTTATTGGCCCAATAAACTGGTAGATTAAAGGAATACATAATAGGCCTGGTGAGCATGACCCGTGTGATTGTAACAATTGAATCCAAATGAGTTGACAAGAAAATGGGTAAAACTCTTATTTATGTAATTGGTTGATAAAATCTACGTACTATAGGTTACATTTTGTCTGCGATATCACCTCGGTGGAAGCGTGCGTTAAATAAAGCTATTTCACACACATACATTTACCATTAACAGCGTGCTGAAATGATTTTTGAGCAGTGATATGATTGACAAATGTAATGGTCACAGACAGAGAATACAAGACCACAGGTTTGTAAATATTTATTAAAAACATAATACCATGTATTTGATTTAGCATCGATATTTGTTTTTATGTATATCAGTATTTCGTTTAATAAAAAAAAAATCCCCGGAAGTTCATGTTTACCGCGGGGACAGTGAAAACATTTCGGCATGTTATAATTGAATCTGTCTAATTTTTCTGAAATCGTGCTTAATTAACATTAGTTGTTCAAATACTCATATAACAAAATCACATTAAACCAGAAAGGTAAGAATCTGTTTTGAAATTATACCTAGGTAGGGGGAGGGTTGATTTGGCGGGGAGAACCGATTGGCGGCCATCTTGATTCTTGTTTCATGATTTTTTTATAAATACTTGGGCAAGAGTAGATATAAACCCGGGCACGGGCTAGAAAATAACTTTTTACAGTTTTGTGTTAGTTCAAATGTTATCTAATTTCTGTTAAAAAAAAAATAAAATAAATAAACCCTCTTATCAAATAAGCAGATAGATATTTTCCCCACACACTCCGTTCAATCTCTGTCACTGTGGAATATTATTTCACTGATTTAGTCACAGTTAATAAATGATAGAACTAGAATCAGTCTGTGAAAGTTTCTCTATAGTTTCATTATTTTTCCAGTCAGCGATGCTATATGTGACTCTTTCCACCTTCCAGTTTTAAGCAATTATTGAGAATTTACCAATGACTCCATTGGCAGTGAAGAAAAACTGGTAACGATTCCCTTCCTTATGAAATGAAATGGGATTTAACATCCTACCTTTCTATGTTATGAGGGTATTTCTGCCCTGGTATTACTTATGTGGACACAAGTGGGATTTGTTACCACACCAACATTTTTAGAGGGTGGGCTTACAGGTTTCACTATAGTTCCTTACAGTTACCTTCAATGCAACAAATTTGCAGCTTGTCTTCCTGTATACCGGCCAAGGTTTCTAGAAATAAATGCTTTTCATCTCAGACTTTCCCAGAAATAGGGAAATATTAGCATTTTGAGCCATACAAAGTGTCAAAAATGGACCATTTTGTAGAAAAAGGTAAAAGAAAGTCAATTTTTGAAAAATATTCCAATATTTTGAATATTTTTGATGTGACTTGTCTGAAACTCTTTAAATCTTTTCGCAGAACTCACATTTCGACAAAATTAAGAAAGAATCTTAAATTCTAGAACAAAAGGCCCATGGACCTGAGCTGCAATCCGGTATACAAAACACTACATAACTTTAAAGGGTCACCATTTCTGCAGTAATTATTTTTTTCTGATTCTGTATTATAATAATTTTGCAAAAATAAATGTGAAGCTATAAAGAAAAGAATTTTGATGATATATGAACTTATAAAACCATATATGAAAACAACCTGACAGTGGATGAAAGGCCTAAATTTGATGATATGATCTCCAAATTGTCAGAAAATGTGATATATGGCATTTTGATGGTGAAATGGTAAAATTTCAAAAATATTTGACAAATTTGGGAGGGGAAATTTTGATTTTAGTCAAAATTTTGTGATTTTCAGTGTTTATTTACTTTTCAAAATTAGTGGAAAATATTTTAATGTATGATTTTTACTTTTTCTGCATTATAATTGTTAGACGGGAAGAAAGTATCATAATTTCACTCAATTTTGCCTAAAAATCATGATAAATTGTCTGAAATTCTTCAGATTACCCCCAATATTGCTGTCAAAATTTTAATTATTCATCTGTTGTAAAATGAACCAAAATGTCTTGCATGTCTTTATTTTCATTGTTAAATAACTTGGCAAGGATCCATGTGTTTGTCAGATATTGAAAAAGTATTCATGTGTTTGTCAAAAATTTAAAAATTAAGAAATTTAGTCTAATTATGTTCTGCTTAGGTGTGTTAGAATTTTCAAAACATGAGTGAACTGCATTTTGCTGCTGTTTTCCTCAGGCTTAACACAATTTTAATCTTTCAAAACCTGAAATTGTTGCATTTCCCTTCTCGAGAAAGTAAAATCTATGTGTTTGCAGGGAAATTTATCTGTCTTCATTTCATTTAGACTGGCTCACCCTCCCCACCCCACCCCTTTTCTTGAAGATGATATTTGGATATTCAATTGAACATTTGTTGACTCCAAATTAGCAGTAATCTGATTTTGTGCTTGAATTGTAACCGAGCATTTTATTTGACACAAACAAATAGTTACATATAAGATTTCAAGGATTTCTAAGACTTTTTGTTTATGGTCAAACATGTAATCCTATGACATTTCTTCCAAATGAGTCCACACCCCAAAATGGATATGTTGTAGATGTGTTTTTTGCAGCTTAATGTTTTACATTTTGAATGTAAATCTATTATTTGTGGTGATCTTTGAAAATGTGGCACTTACAGGGCAATAAAATATTAATTAATAGCCTTTTCATACCCCTTTTATGCTTTGAATTATGTCAGAACTCCCTTTTTCCATCTCATTTTGTCAGGACATTGATGTAAAGATTAAAACAACTTGCTTCCACATAATATTTACACTATGTAATTTCAAGGATACCTCTGATTGTTAAAGTATTTTAAAAACTGAAATATTCCCATTTTTTAAAAAAAAAATAGTGCTTTGCGACCCTTTTATTAGAGTGGCTGGTTGTCACCTAAATACAGCATTTATTTTACATTTATCAATCCATATTTTAATAAATAATTCATACTTCATATGACAAACTGTGTTTGTATGTATGTATATAAGCCAGGGATAGAAAAACATGGCTTTTAGCCATATTCCATCAACAGTATTACTTATGTGGACACAAGTGGGATTTGTTACCACACCAACATTTTTAGAGGGTGGGCTTACAGGTTTCACTATAGTTCCTTACAGTTACCTTCAATGCAACAAATTTGCAGCTTGTCTTCCTGTATACCGGCCAAGGTTTCTAGAAATAAATGCTTTTCATCTCAGACTTTCCCAGAAATAGGGAAATATTAGCATTTTGAGCCATACAAAGTGTCAAAAATGGACCATTTTGTAGAAAAAGGTAAAAGAAAGTCAATTTTTGAAAAATATTCCAATATTTTGAATATTTTTGATGTGACTTGTCTGAAACTCTTTAAATCTTTTCGCAGAACTCACATTTCGACAAAATTAAGAAAGAATCTTAAATTCTAGAACAAAAGGCCCATGGACCTGAGCTGCAATCCGGTATACAAAACACTACATAACTTTAAAGGGTCACCATTTCTGCAGTAATTATTTTTTTCTGATTCTGTATTATAATAATTTTGCAAAAATAAATGTGAAGCTATAAAGAAAAGAATTTTGATGATATATGAACTTATAAAACCATATAGGAGGCAGATCACCATTAAATTTCATCATCTCGGTACCCATGAATTGTAGTTCGTCTATTTATAGCAATTCTCTCTCTCTCTCTCTTTTCTCCCCTTTTGCATGCCCATTTGTGTTGATTTTTTGGTCTAGAATGGACGAAGAGGGTTTGAATTAACATTTTCTGCCAGGTTTTGGTAAATATTCATGATTTTGAGGCGGAAGGATAAGAGGGTTATCAGGTTAGCTACGGCGATATGTACGGCAACTAGTTACATGTTTTTAGTATGCTTCTTCAAGTTTGTGTATCTCAAAATTTTGGTGGTCAACCTCATACAAATTTTAGTGCAAAGACATGACCATTTGTTCCTCTGTCTGTAGTGAAAAGCATTCAGCCCAACGAAAATTTGGGGAAAAGTTGGAGGTGGGCAAAGAGGCCAGAATTAACATTGAAGTCAATGGGGAAATCAATGGTGGTCTGCCTCCATTCAAGGTAACACAGTATCAGATACGCTGCTGTCGAGAGCTGGTTGTTCTCTATTGGCGCATGTCGAAGCTTTACGCGACTAACCTTTCTGCTATATATCAGGTTTAGACGGTTTGAATAATGTAAAGTGTTGAGAAGAGTAACGAAGAATCTTAACCTGTTGTACATCCTGATGCTTATACACAAATGTAGCGTGTGTCAATCTTGTCCATTTATCAAAAACATAGTAAATTCAAGACTAGAAAGGGTCGGCAGAGTATATGAGAACCCTAACTTCTTTAGGGGCCTACCACACTTACAGACGTCTTCTCAGTCCACTCAGTCCATCCCTTGACCTGATCAACTAGACTGTAGACTAGACTACAGGTGCCGACCGTATTTACAGATTCCTTCTCAAATCACCTCTGATCTGGTCAACTAGACTGTAGACCAGGTGGGGAAGTCGAGTTATTGGGATACAGGACTCGTGACTAGCATATCCAGGGCCAATCATTGAACACGGCATTTTCTTTATAAAACATCCCAATGCTGGTTGTAAGCATTGTTCGGCTTCCTTTGATCTTTTAGTTTTTGGTGTTCAGCATTCAAACCAATGTCGATATGTCACCACATTTGAAAGTCACACGGATAGGGTGAGGAAAGTCGGAGCAGCCGAAAAGTTCATCAAATAAGTTTCAGTCTCCTCCTGGTAAAAGGCCATGCCTACAAACTGTACAAGCGATTAGGACTGAATTCCCTGTGATACGTTCAAACGTTGGTTTCATTCCACATGTGCACATATTGAAGAATTACTTTCGACCTGGAGAAAGGCAGGTTATTTTTCGTGTCGACTTTGTGTCTTTAGTGATAACTTTACTTTCAACTACGCTGGATAATTACTTAGGTGAGTAGATTACTACTAGTTTTATTCTCAAATACTTCAATTTTACTTATATTTTTAACTGAGAGTTAGATCATTGGATATTATTTACCTATATATATAAGTTTGTATGTGATATAACACTCACCGAAATAAAATGGGGTTTGCTACACTGATTGAGCTAATAAAGACGGGACGGGACACCCACTGACACGCCTTATCCCAGGCGGTGATACAGACACTCCGTGGGTAGGAGGGAAGAAGGGAATTAGGGACATTTTTAATACATAGCCACCTAGAAAAATAACATATAATAAATACATAATAAATATATAAAAACACTGTTGCTTACTTGGAGGGGGGGGGGTATTATCATTATATTGCCCTCATGAATCCTGACTAGTATTATCCACATTCTCACTTTATATTGCCCTCATGGATCCTGTATTGACTAGTGATATCCATATTCTTCCTTAAGTTATCCCAGTTTAAAGTTTTCCCGAGTGCCAGAACATTATTTGTTTTTATGTTTTCTAAGTTTGGTTGATTTTAAAAAAGACTAAAAACGAAAACTAGTTACGATCATTTTGAAGACTGAGATACAACGAGCTATATTTCCCGCATCATCAGGCATCTCGCCCCCCCCCCCCCATTGGGTGATTACTGAATTAAAATAACGAGCTATGTTTCCCGCATCATCAGGCATCTCGACTCCCCCTAGGATGATTACTGAAACAAAATAACGAAATATGTTTCGCTGTTTGTCGAAATAATGCCAGTGATCTCAAACTAGGTCATTTCGATACTAATATATGGATGAATTTTTCCTCAATAAGTCGTTTGCGCGCAGGGGTCTTTAACAGTGTGAGGAAAACGGAGAACCCGGAGAAATCCCACGAGGTTGGAAGACGACCCTACACCCTGACTCAATGACAGACCTTATGCTGCAACTTCTTTGTTTATGATAAGACATCACAAATCTTGCACAATTTCTCAGCCTTAACCCATTTAAGATGACCAAGACTTCACGGTATCACCCAAGCAGCATAACCACACGTACAAAATTTGGCGACCTAATTATAAATGTAAAGATTGTCTAAATGAATGTATATCTGAAGCTGTAGAAAGTGAACTTATTCCCAGAATAATGAGAGTTTAAATTGAAATTGTATTTTAATACAGCATCACGGTGATTAGAGTTATTCCCCTTAGAATGTTTTCAAATCCAACCAGAGGGAGAGAGAGCATAAACCAAGAACAGCTACCAGTACTAACCCTTCACCAAGGGGCCTTGGCGTGTACGTAAAATAACGCTTGGCAGTTGGAATTCAATATAAAAATAGGACGTAGCGCCGCTTTCCGGTGTTGTCTTCTATATCGCTTGGGTGGAAGCAGGCGTAAAATAAATCTATTTCCCACACCGCTGTCCGGGCAAAATTTCCCTCATAGCACACTGTATGGAGTATGCCCGTCTTCATTAGCCAAGTCGGAGGAGAACAGTAGGACGTTAAACACCATTTCATTTCAATATTAACTGAATATAATACCCGATCTTTTCCCCAAACATGAAAACATGCAAACGTTTTTGGCTCTCCACAAAAAAGGCAGTAAATCAGATTGCCCTAACTATCGACCGGTCTCATTGTTAACTTATAGACATAAACCATTTCTTTTCAAACGCAATAGACGACGGGCATTATGTGAAAATTGTATTCTGCGACATCAGCAAGGCTTTCGACAGGGTCTGGCATGCCGGTCTCTGTCCAAAGCTGGACGCTGTTGGTATTAGGGGAGGCTTATTAGAGTGGCTTCAAAGCTATTTAACTGATAGAACACAGTGTGTTGTCGTCGAAAATGCCTCCTCTGGTATCTCAGTTGTCATGGCTGGCGTTCCGCAGGGCTCGGTTCTCGGTATTTACTTTTTCTGATCTACATAAATGATATTGTCGAAAAATTGCAGTCAAATATAAAATTATTCGCGGATGATACATCATTATATATGTTAATTAAAGATCCTAAAGAAGGTGCCCAAATTTTAAATTCAGATATTGAGAGAATAAACACATGGGCTAAAACATGGCTAGTTTCCTCTAACCCTCTGAAAATGGAAACATTAACAATATCAATCACATCTAAGCACGATTTGATTCCACTTTGCATGAACACGGTTAAAATAAATGAAGTATCTCATCACAAACATTTGGGGCTTATTTTTCAAAACAATCTTAAATGGAACATACATATAGAAAATCTTTGTAATAAAGTTTCAAAATTTATCAACTGCTTAAGATCACTCAAGTATCGACTAGGAAGGAAATCACTCAAAACAATATATACTTCCTATATTTTACCACACTTTGACTATGCTGACATTATTTGGGATGGGTGCACGGATCACTTAGCTAACCAGTTAGAACAATTACAATTAGATGCTTTACGCACAATATGTGGCGCTGTGAAGGGAACTAGCCATGATCTACTATATAAAGAAGTCGGTATTTTGCCTCTGAATCAACGTCGTGAAAGACATAAGTTGATATTTTTATATAAAATAATAAACCACTTAACCCATGATTACCTTTATGATAATTTAATCAAAAACAAAGTTTATACTCATTAAGAAATGAAAAAAACCTTCCATACTATTTTTGTAAAACCAATCTATTTTATAATTCTTTCTTTCCTTCAGCTACACGACTTTGGAACAATCTAGATCCTTCTATACGTAATTCAGATACGTTATTAATTTTTAAACAAAAACTCGCAAAACATGATTACTTTGTACCTTCTTATTACAATATTACAGCGATCTGAATGGACATGCATTTTTAAGACATATAACCGACTCTCCAACCTGCCGATGTAGAAACAATTTTAAAGATGTTTATCACTTTTTGCTGATATGTCCCTTATATTCAGATGCACGAAATACAACCATAAAAACATTACCAACAGAATACATCAACACAAAGTTTCTATTGTACGGCTCTACAGATATTTCACTTGAACAAAATCAATTAATATTTTCTGAGGTGCAAAACTTTTTAGAATTAAGTAATAAAGTACTGTAATCGTCATTTATCATTACCATCTCTAGATTCTGTTTACATATTTGTACACGTTCATTTCAATATTAACTGAATATACGTTATGTCACATTAAACTTAGCTTCGATTGATAACTGACCCCCGGCAAGGTTTTCAACTGGCAACCGATTTTTAAGTGAACGTGTATACTGGATCTCGGTTGTTCGTCCCATCCGAATGACTACATGCTGTTACTTGCTAGACCCACCTGTTTTAGCACATTTTGATCTCAAATTCAATTTTATTTCATATTGCCAATTCATAGTTTAACCAACTGGATTTGGGCGAGATAAAATGTGACGTTCCGGAACTGGATATCGGCGAGATCGAGCGCGCTGTACCGGAACTGGATATGCGCAAGGTAAATCATGACAAAACGGAGGTGGATGCGGGCGAGATAAAGAATGTTGTACCTGGACTAGATGTGGGCGACTAGGTGTATGTCGCATAAAAACAACGCTTCATTAATTTATACACGAATATTTGGAGTTAGGCGATAGCTGTGCCACTACATTGGCCTCTGTAAGTTTAATTAGTCATAATAGTATAAAATTATCTTATTTTAAAGATGTTACATGCATTAATAAAGACACTGGGTTTGCCACTTGGAACTAAAGGCGCCCAATCGTAGCTAAAAACAAGCACATCAGTATATCTCAACGTTTTTAGCCACTTTCTCGTATCTATTCTGACATATGCGAATCAAGTCTGTTTTTGAAGGTCTGTAGTGATGGGAAGTAACAACTGATTATGACAAGGTGTTCCACCTATCCACAACTCTGAATGTGAAGAAGACTTATTAGACTTATTTCGTCTAATTAATAAAACATTATATACCTGATCAGACATAATAATTGTGAAGCAATAATATTAAACCTTATAAGACATATAGAAATAGATTTCACTAAAAAATAAACACACTTATATGGATATACTACTTCTGAATTTATTAACATGCTACGTTTCAATACACATACAGGTATCGTTATCAAGCAAATGATCACTTGATAACGATACTTGTCAATAATATTTTCAGTAGTGAAAAATCGTCAATCAGTCAAGAGGTAATTGGTAGTTGAATAGCTAGTCGGATGTGGACACTGTACTTGACAAGGCATACTGGATGTGGGCTTTTCCTGCCTCTGTTGTTGGACGCTGTAAGCAATCGCATGTTTGTTCTACAAATTAAAAACAAGTATGGCGTTTTTTAAAGAGCGTTAACTCTTTTTTTGTTTAATTATTTCTGTAGTTTTGTAATTGGAGTTCAGCTTTAATGAATTATATAAAATTTAAGGCCAAACTAACATAGGCGTACGGGCTTGATGACAGTTAGGGGGGCAGAACCCGAAATGCCCGAAAAAAATTTGCGTTTACAGACAGGGGCTACCCCCCCCCCCCCTGCTATTTCAGACAGTGAACAAAGCAACTTCAAAGTGGTCTAATATATCCTTATTAAGGTGGCTGACTCGAATTCCAATCAATCGTTTACAGTCCACGAAGACGGGACTGTTGGGAGAAAATTTGACTGTCGCAAAGGCGATTTCCTGCTATTCCAGTCTGTGAAAACAACAAATTCAATGTGGTTCAATGTAGCCTACCTGGCTGACCCAAATTCCAATCAACCAATCAATTGTCACGGGATATGGGGGCCTGAAAATTTAACCACCACAAATGCGTTTTCTGCTATTCTAGCCCGTGTAAGCAACTCCAAAAGTGTCCAATGGTTTTTAACCGAAAACCCCCTCTGAATTCCACCCATCCAATCAGACTGTTGCAGCTGCATTCACAATTAATAATCGATACCGAAAAAAGTGGCTCCAAAGACAAAATGTTTTAATCCATAGTCATCTCAGCACAAATTCGTGGTATTCAATTAAAAGAAAAGTAAAATTAGTGTTTTATTAGAGCTCGATGACAATTTCGGGGGGCAGAACCCGAAATTCCCGAAAAAATTTCGGGTTTACCGACAGCGACGCCGGTCTTCTTCGAGAGGTGAAGAAGCGGAGCTGATCTTGTATGGCCCCCCAAGAAAATTTTGGAATATTTGACGGCCGCAAACGCGTTTTCCTGCTATTCCAGCACGTAAAATTAGTGTTTTATTAGTTTCCGGACACTTTTTCTTTGCCGTGTAGATGAAATTTTTTTTTTTATCACTTTACTCGTCTGCCCGAAAAGTCAGATTGCCCGAAAGTTAGGGGGGCAGCTGCCCTGCCCCCCTGCCCCCCCCCCCCCCGGCTCGTACGCCTATGCAAACTAAAATCTCGGAGAAAACTCACGAGTTTGGACAGGCGACCCTACTCCTTGTCACGTACAGCCGGGAATCGAAACCACGCCAGTTGACTCAATGACAGACTTTATGATACAGTGCGCACACGCTAACCATTCAGCCACCCCCCCCCCCCCCGGTTACTAATCGTAAATTGCTGAGGGTTGTTTGAAACAGTATTAATTTCGAGATTATTATACAATATATTGGCATAAAGAAATAAACTGGGTTTTAACGTCCTACTGTTTTGCTTCGAACTGGGCTAATGAAGACGGGCATACGCCATACCGTGTGCTATGAGGGACAGCGGCAATATGGCCTACTCTTATATCGAATTCCAACTGTCAAAGGATCTATTACGTACACGCCAATGTGTACACGGGACCTCGGTTTTTCGTATCATCCGGGTGACTAGACAGCTGTCCTTGTCAGGCTCTCCGTCCTGCATCACTGACAAGGGGGGACCGACCACGCCGGAAAATCTGGGTGAGCTTTCTCGGCCAATGCAGGGATCGAACACCCGACCTCCAGACTAGCGAGCCACCATCTTACCCAGTTAGCCACATGATCCCCATACGCTGATGAAATAATAATTATTTTTTACAGTTTTAAGACCAAAATAAATGACACGAGAGCAAACTAGGTCATTTCGGGACTAACACATTCACGTGCTAACCACTCGGCCATCCAATCCCCCATGGTACAAATAAGTAGATAAGTAATTTTGAATAAATAAATAAATAGAAAATAGATAAATAAGAATTAATAAATAAATAAAATAAAATAAAAATAATAGAGTGTTGATTATTGGTTTCGCAAGTGAATAAATATCTTAATAACAAATTATTTTTAGACCAATCTAAAGATCTGCAATTTGGCTTCACAAGTGAATAAATGGTTTATGACAGTTTTTCTCATTTTTTAGAGCAAAACTACATCGCAGTAGACTTATTTCATAAAATTAATAAAACAATAATATGTACCCGATCAGACATAATGATTGTGTAGCAATAATATTTTCAGTAAGTGGGAAAAACGTCAATCAGTCAGGAGGGTATACCGAAATTAGACCGGGGTGCTACGGCGACGGAAAATGGTTTCAGAGCGCGTCAAGATAGCCATAAGCGTGGTAAAAACGCCAGATATCGTGCTGTGGTCTCCATGGTCACCAATGATCCCCGAGTCACGGCGTTTGCTTTGAGCATGTTCAATACAAACGCCAAAGGCGCTGAGATCTGACCTAGAAAGCTGTGAGAACGTGGCTTTTTTCAAGTTTGTAATTTTTGGGGACATTTTCTCGCGTTGTGTTCCCGTTTGCTGGCGACTTTGTCCATTTTCTGGTCGCCCTAAGGTCGCCGCAGGACGCTACCCGGGTCTGACCGGGGCATAATTGGTAGTTGAATAGCTAGCCGGATGTAGACACTGTGCTGTGACAAGGCATACACTGGATGTTAGCTACGAGAACGTAACTAAAAACGCTAAGATATACTGATGTGCTTGTTTTTAGCTACGATTGGATGCCTTTACTTCCAAATGGCAAACTCAATTTCTTTACCAACTGAAAATATCTTAATTTTATAGTCCTACTTATTACACATACATAGTCCAATCTACTGAAACAACATTCATTTATCAGCAAATATTGAAAATAAAGTAAATAAAGTGTTGTTTTTTATCAAAATTGATTCGGACGTTGTAATACTATAAGACTTCTTGTTGTGTTTACTTTCTGGTGATCTTTAATAAGACTACAGCATAAAATAGTTTCACAACTTTATTTCTAAGTTGTACTGGCTTTGCAGGTTCCTCGTTCTCAATGATAATGGCTGGTAGGAATTTCTGGGTGAGCTCTAATCCAGCTCGCCCCTACACCCTAATTTATACCCCCTAATTTCTGCAGGTCTTCGATAACCTTGACGTTAATTTCCACTCCATATAAGGAATAAAAGTCTTTATTTCCCACAAATAAGATAGGAAACATTACCTATTTTTGTTCGATCAACCATAGGTCAATTAACAGCCAGAATTTGATGACTATTTTGATTATGAATATAATTTGACCAAAATATCATTGTTTTTTATGAATAACTATACCCACGTTCATTAAGTACGTGAGATTAGACGTTATAGACAAAATTGAAGAGACAATTTTATAAAGACCCAAAATTGTCTCAAGGGCTAAAGTGCTACAACGTTCATAATTACGGCGTATTACTACTGCGCAACTCTGATCAGATTAGTACTTTGATTGGCTATTGCACACGAGGCCCCGCCTTTATGTGTTACAGACTTAAATTTAAAATGTCGGAAAAAGCAATCTACTGTCGCTTTGATTTAAAAAGAGGAGATTTGTACCCGTTTCAGGTAGGATTATATGCTAATTGTAGTTGGGTGTGGCGGAAATATTATAAATAACAATAACCAATCGTTGTTTTGATTTAAAATATTGTCAATTTTGTTTACAAATGCCGGGTGCGAATCGCTCCCGCATGTGCTACGTCGAAGTTAATAGCACCATTTCTTATCTCGAAACACGGAGTGTTGTGAGATAAGATTTGTTATCTAACTGGATGTGGGCGTTTTCTGCCTCTGTTTTTGTACGCCGTAAGCAATCGCATGTTTGTTGTTCTACAAATTAAAAACAAGTATGGCGATTTTTTTAGGGTGTTAACTTTTTTGTTTTGTTTAATTATTTCTGCAGTTTTGTAATCGGAGTTCAGCTTTAATGAATTATATAAAATTTAAGGCCAAACTAACATAGGCGTACGGGCTTGATGACAGTTAGGGGGGCAGAACACGAAATGCCCGAAAATAAATTGCGTTTTCAGACAGGGGCTACCCCCCCCCCCCTGCGTTTTCCTGCTATTTCAGCCAGTGAACAAAGCAACTTCAAAGTGGTCTAAAATATCCTTATTAAGGTGGCTGACTCGAATTCCAATCAATCGTTTACAGTCCACGAAGACGGGACTGTTGGGAGAAAATTTGACTGTCGCAAACGCGATTTCCTGCTATTCCAGTCTGTGAAAACAACAAATTCAATGTGGTTCAATGTAGCCTACCTGGCTGACCCAAATTCCAATCAACTAATCAATTGTCGCGGGATATGGGGGCCTGAAAATTTAACCACCACAAATACGTTTTCTGCTATTCTAACCCGTGTAAGAAACTCCAAAAGTGTCCAATAGTTTTGTAACCGAAAACCCCCTCTGAATTCCACGCATCCAATCAGACTGTTGCAGCTGCATTCACAATTAATAATCGATACCGAAAAAAGTGGCTCCAAAGACAAAATGTTTTAATCCATAGTCATCTCAGTACAAATTCGTGGTATTCAATTAAAAGAAAAGTAAAATTAGTGTTTTATTAGAGCTCGATGACAATTTCGGGGGGCATAACCCGAAATGCCCGAAAAAATTTCGGGTTTACCGACAGCGACGCCGGTCTTCTTCGAGAGGTGAAGAAGCGGAGCTGATCTTGTATGGACCCCCAAGAAAATTTTGGAATATTTGACGGCCGCAAACGCGTTTTCCTGCTATTCCAGCACGCACGTAAAATTAGTGTTTTATTAGTTTCCGGACACTTTTTCTTTGCCGTGTAGATGAAATTTTTTTTTTATCACTTTACCCGTCTGCCTGAAAAGTCAGATTGCCCGAAAGTTAGGGGGGCAGCTGCCCTGCCACCCTGCCCCCCCCACCCCCTGGCTCGTACGCCTATGCAAACTAAAATCTCCAAGTCCAATAGACAGATTTAGCTCTTACATAATACATCGTTAAAGTTTACAGCGCAGTGGACGCTCACGGGTATCCGAGGAGTCACTCATTTCATTTGATATTGTCTTGTCCGCAGGTTTGTCTTGAACGTTTTACTTTACGTGTAGTGTCGTTTTCCAGCACTTATTATTTGTAACTGAACATGCGTTATTTTACACTAAACGCAGTAAACGCTTGAGAACTATGGCGGTATATTAGATTCAAAATTTTAACATGCTATCGTCTAATTTCTAACTTCAGTTCATGTAATTTTTAACTTCTATTCATGTAACTTCTAACTTCTTTATTTCAGAGGCGGATTTAAGGGGATGGGGGCGAGGGGCGCCCCCCCCCCCCTAATTTTCGACAGTGCATTTTTTTACTGCTGAAAGTGCCCTTTCTCAGACCCAAATATGTCCGTTCCCAACCCGTTGCAGGGATCCCAAATGACCCAAACCATCGATTCAAACACACCAGTCTGGTCAAATTAATGCTTTCACTTTCAAACGAATTCTTGTTGTTTAGCTGACGGTGCCCTAATCCTATAGAGTGGCTATAGACAGATATCTTGTGGAATCGGCGGCGAATACACTCATGCCCTTCACCGACGCGCATGAGTGCAACTTGATGTAGCATTGTTTCATGTGTGGACAGTTCAAAGTACAAGTTACAAGGCTTAAATAGTGAAGTGGCTAGGGAATAGATTCGTCTTTTTTCCCATCATAATGCCTCGCTCGCATTGACAATTTTCGAGTCGCATGTTCAACTGGCTTTTTTGCTCGATTTTAAGGCTATTTTTCAACGATTTCCGAACGTTTACTTAGACGAAAATATCAGCCAAATAGCTCTTGGAATGGCTACAGATGCAAGGAAATGACGGATTATTTTCTTGGGGACTCCCCCCACCCCACCAAAAAGAAAATCCCCTCTCAGCGGCGTGCCCCGTCTCCGCGGTCAGTGCCCTTATTTTGCGGCGCCCCCCCTTTTCAAAATTCCTAGATCCGCCCCTGTATTTGTTCAGTGTAAATTTTAATTCTATTTCATCTTTTTTCTATTATTTAGACGAAAAACGTCTTCTTCATTTACGCTTTACACGTTTAGCATCAACATCAACGAATTAGAATTTTTACACTTCAGCCTAGCTCACTGCGTGCTCATTTGGTGATTGCGCACCCGGTCGGGACCATTATGTTGATATAAACGATTCTTTCTTCGTTTGGTTGAATGTTGGAAGGAGTGCTGAAATTTGGAGAGAGAGAGAGAGAGAGAGAGAGAGAGATGGGCTTGATAAAGACGACAGTATTCTCGTCGAAACGTCGCTTAGTATTAAACTCAGTAATTGTACCTTATGCTAATATAGACCAACAGAATATAAATATTAATTGGCTCAACTGTAAAAAAAAAATCAAATAAAATTCTCCAAATACTGCACTTAAAAAAAAACAACAAATGCTGTTAATTTAGCTTATATTTGAAATAATATTTCCAAACCATATAACGTTCGATGTGGGTTGGATGACCGAATGGTTAGCACGTGCGTGCTGTATCACAAGGGCTGTCATTGACTCAAGGAGTAGGGTCGCCTGTCCATCCTCGTGGGTTTTCTCTGGCTCCCCCGGTTTCCTCCCACTGCTAAAGACCCCTACGCGCAAGCGTACCGGAACTGGATGTGGGCGTGATAAAATGTGACGTTCTGGAACTGGATGTGGACGGGATAAAGCGCGCTGTACTTGGACTAGACTGTATGTGCGCAAGATAAATCATGACAAAACGGAACTGGATGCGGGCGAGATGACGAATGTTGTACCTGGACTTTGATGTGGGCGAAGAAAAGAGTATTGTACCTGGACTGGATGTGGGCAAAATAAAGCGTACTGAACATTTGACTGGGTGTGGGCAAGAAAAAGATTGCTATACTGGGAATTGATGTGGGCGAGATCAAGCGTGTCATACCGGGAAGTTTTAGTCGAAGACGGGAACGAGTGAAATAATTTGCCTTTTAAAACACAAAAATGTATCATATCTGCATTTATTATACAGCATTAAACATGAACATATAATAACATGGTGGTGATAAACCATTAATAATAATAATGTGGTGATAAACTATTAATAATAACATGGTGGTGATAAACCATTAATAATAACATGGTGATGATAAACCATTAATAATAACATGGTGATGATAAACCATTAATAATAACATGGTGATGATAAACCATTTATAATAACATGATGGTGATAAACCATTAATAATAACATGGTGATGATAAACCATTAATAATAACATGGTGGTAATAAACCATTAATAATAACACGGTGCCGATAGACTATTAATAATAACATGGTGGTGATAAACCATTAATAATAACACGGTGCTGATAGACCATTAATAATAACATGGTGGTGATAAACTATTAATAATAACACGGTGGTGATAAACCATTTATAATAACATGGTGGTAATAAACAATTAATAACAATGTGGTGATAAACCATTAATAATAACATGGTGGTGATAAACTATTAATAATAACATGGTGTGATAAACTATTAATAATAACATGGTGGTGATAAACCATTAATAATAACATGGTGCTGATGAACCATTAATAATAACACGGTGGTGATAAACAATTAATAATAACAAGGTGCTGATAGACTATTAATAATTACATGGTGCTGATGAACCATTAATAATAGCACGGTGGTGATAAACTATTAATAAAAACACGGTGCTGACAGACCATTAATAATAACATGGTGGTGATAAACCATTATTAATAACACGGTGGTGATAAACCATTATCAATAACACGGTGCTGATAAACCATTAATAATAACATGGTGGTGATAAACTATTAATAATAACATGGTGGTGATAGACCATTTATAATAACATGGTGGTGATAAACCATTAATAATAACATGGTGGTGATAGACCATTTATAATAACATGGTGGTGATAAACCATTAATAATGTGATAAACCATTAATATCAACATGGTGTTGATAGACCATTAATAATAACATGGTGCTGATAAACCATTAATAACAACATTAATGATAACATGGTGCTGATAAACCCGTTAATAATAACATGGTGCTGATAAACTATTAATAATAACCTGGTGGTGATAAACCATTTATAATAACACGGTGGTGATAAACTATTAATAATAACACGGTGGTGATAAACCATTAATAATAACATGGTGGTGATAGACCGTTAATAATAACACGGTGGTGATAAACTATTAATAATAACATGGTGGTGATAAACCATTAATAATAACATGGTGGCAATAAACCATTAATAATAACATTGTGGTGATAGACCATTAATAATAACATGATGGTGATAACACGATGCTGATAAATCATTAATAATAAAATGATGCTGATAAACTATTAATAATTACATGGTGCTGATAAACCATTAATAATAACATGATGGTGATAAACCATTAATAATAACATGGTGGTGATAAACTATTAATAATAACATGGTGCTTATAAACCATTAATAATAACATGGTGGTGATAAACTATTAATAATAACATGGTGGTAATAAACCATTAATAATAACATGGTGGTGATAAACTATTAATAACACGGTGCTGATAAACTATTAATAATAACATGGTGGTGATAAACTATTAATAATAACATGGTGGTGATAGACCATTAATAATAACATGGTGGTGATAAACTATTAATAACACGGTGCTGATAAACTATTAATAATAACATGGTGGTGATAAACTATTAATAATAACATGGTGGTGATAGACCATTAATAATAACATGGTGGTGATAAACAATAAATAATAACATGGTGGTAATAAACCATTAATAATAACATGGTGGTGATAAACTATTAATAACACGGTGCTGATAAACTATTAATAATAACATGGTGGTGATAAACTATTAATAATAACATGGTGGTGATAAACCATTAATAATAACATGGTGCTGAAAGATCATTAATAATAACACGGTGGTGATAAACTATTAATAAAAACACGGTGGTGATAAACCATTAATAATAACACGGTGGTGATAAAATAAAAAATGGTGCCCTAAACCAATAACGACAACATATTCTATATAATACAATAAGCGATTAAAGGCATTTAGCATCCTATATAATCAAATAACAAATATACCATCCTATATCAAACATAATTGATCATCGCCATCTTACTCCATATTATATAATTCATTTTCTCTGGTGTCGTCACTAGCTAACGTTGTATAATCATTATTGTCACCATACTCTATCATCATCACCGTCCAGATGGTATACATGGATACTGTCAACATCTCCATCATCATCACTGTCCAGGTGGTATACATTGATACTGGCACCATACTCTATCATCATCACCGTCCAGATAGTATACATTGATACTGTCGCCATACTCTATCATCATCATCACCGTCCAGATGGTATACATTGATACTGTCACCATACTCTATCATCATCACCGTCCAGAAAGTATACATTGATACTGTCGCCATACTCTATCATCATCATCACCGTCCAGATGGTATACATTGATACTGTCACCATACTCATGGATACTGACCCCATACTCTATCATCATCACCGTCCAGATGGTATACATTGATACTGTCACCATACTCATGGATACTGTCATCATACTCTATCTTCATCACCGTCCAGATGTTATACATTGATACTGTCACCATACTCTATCATCACCGTCCAGATGGTATACATGGAGACAGTCATCATCACCGTCCAGGTGGTTTACATGGAGACAGTCATCATCACCGTCCAGGTGGTTTACATGATTGCGGTCATCATTCGCAATCATGTTATCATCAGGCATGGGTATATCATATAGTTATAATTAATTATATAGGAAATCGGATATCATCAGATGTTAGAAATGGATACAGTCATCATCACCGTCCAGATATCTACATCATCATCATCATCATCATCATGACCAATATTTTCATCTCCAAGACGTACATCCCAATATCCTACATTCGGTGTTGAAATGTAGGACGTTATCCATCACTATTAGAATTATCGTATAACAATACCCTCGACTTGGTCCCCCGTCAACATTCATCGTCATCATCATCATCATCATCATCGTAATCACAGATATCACCATTATCATCATCCTTCAACATCCATCTTGTCATCGCTATCACTAACATTCATATCTTTATCATCACTAACATCCGTAGCTTTATCATTCTCATCTACAATAACATCATCAGGTATGTCATCACCATCACCATCTTTGACAACATTATTCTTGATATCAGGTGTGTCATCTTCATTTCCTTCCAGGTTATAAACTTGGTAATCATAGCCATTATTAGCATCATCTCCTTCATTCTCATCATCATCATCATCATCATCATCATCATCCTGATCGTCATCTTCCCTCATATTATCTTCATCATAATAATCATCCTCGGAATAACGGATAAAGTATTTTTTAGGAAGAAGATCACGCAGTAAGATCTTCTTCACCACAGGTCCAGTTAAGTCAAGTTGTTGAACTTTTTTCCTTATTTCTAGTCCCAATTTCTGTCTGATGAGTCTTACGCACTTCTCTTGAAGAGATAAGTTAAAACATGCTAACTTGAATTTCTCCCTGTTTATTGAGTGAGCCATTCCACCTTGTCCATCTTGCTCATCCTCCATTTTGAAATTAACGGTCGAAACAATCTCTTCTTCTGGAGCCCCACTTCGATAAAGTAGTTGTCTAAGTTTATTTCTCTCTTTACTGTCAAAATCATCTAAATGAACATCGTCATTGTAGAAATTGGTTTCAGTAGATACAGACTGAAGATGCTGAAGACAGCAGTTTTCAGCAACTAAATATCTTATTAAATCAACAGTTTTCTCTGGTTCAAAAAAGGTAGGGAAAAGTAAAGCTCGCTGTATCAGTGTATTTCCATGTGGTCCTGGTAAATTCAGAAGTTTATGGCCACCTCTCATCAAAAACATTTTCACAAAATGTCTACTATAATCAAGGTCTAGATATTGTAAAGCAGATGTGTCATATTTGGTTTCTAAAATACTGATATTTGAGCCCAATTCAAGTAGTAAACGTAAAATAAATTTATTATTTTTCTTGGCCGCTAAAATCAAAGCAGTATTTCCATTATTGTCCTGACTATTAATATTTCCACCAGCATCAAGTAAAAGTTTGACACATTTTTGAAAAGTTTTATAGTGTTCACTCAGTGAATCGTCCATCAAATTTCCAGTTTGGTTCAGTCTAGACTTAGATAATAGGCACCCGATTACAGCAATGTGTATGGCTGTATGACCTTTATTGTTTGGTATATTAACATCACGTGTAGGACTGTATTTTGTTATCAAGTCCAGGTATTTATGGTTCAATAAGAAAGCTCCAATAATAAGAGGAGTGTTAGTTAGAGAATCTTTATGATTTATATCAATATTATAATTAAACAACCAATTAAACTTCTCTGGTGTAAACTCATATTTCACTTGGGCCAAGACATGAAAAATATTTCGATTTGTTGTTTCAGTAAAACTATCCACTAATGGCTTTAATCCTATATAATACTCAAAAATATTTAATTGACCGAATTTCATAATATCGTACAGTAGTTCGGGACCATTAGCAACCAAATTAGCACCAGACTCGACTAAAAGTTTAAAGATAGCCAGAGTAGTTTTAAAATCCCTTTTACTCACCCAGGTCCCATAATATTTACGTTTCGCCGTTTTTACAAAACAATGTCTACAAGCTGATAAACCCAGATCATTAGTTCTATTTACATTAACAATATCTACAAGCACTAATTTAACAATATCTATATAGTGGGCGTATTGGGCGGCATACATTAAAGGCGTTGTTGTTTCGACACTCTGGGTAGGATCAGCCCCTTTTTGTAGTAATAATGATATAATACCTAACCACGTATCTTTATCACCATGGAATTCTATAGCATATGTTAAAGGTGAGTGATAGAACCCGTCAACCTGATTAACATCAGCACCATGTTGTATTAATAATGATATAATACCTAAACATGTATCTTTATCACCATGTAACCATATAGCACATGTTAAAGGTGTGAGATACCCGTCAGCCTGATTAACGTCAGCACCGTGTTGTAGTAATAATGATATAATACCTAAACAGGAATCTTTATCACCATGGTATTCTATAGCACATGTTAAAGGTGAGTTCATCTTGTCAAGCTGATTAACATCAGCACCATGTTGTAGTAATAATGATATAATACCTAAACATGTATCTTTATCACCATGTAACCATATAGCACATGTTAAAGGTGTGAGATACCCGTCAGCCTGATTAACGTCAGCACCGTGTTGTAGTAATAATGATATAATACCTAAACACTTATGTTTATCACCATACTTAATAATGACATATTGTAATGATTTAGTTTGATTGAACTTGTCGAATTCAGCTCCAGCTTCTGTTAGAATGTTAATACAGTTGAAACATTCGTCCACATCATCAGTGTTTTCTATACAGTGATCTAACACATGGTGACCAGATTTAGATTTATAATTAATCATGTTCTTGATTTGATCATTACTTAAAAGAATTGACAACATTTTACCAGATTTAGCAAACATTAATATAGTTTTATGAGAGTCTAGATTGAGATTTAAATCAGAAATTGTTAAAAGATATTTAGTAATATTGAAACTGTTATACTTAACAGATTCTAACAAAGCATTCCATACTTTATTGTCATGTTCAACCTGTAAATATAATTTCTTACTATAGAGATACTGAATACCTTCAACAAAATCTGATTTTATAGCACATATCATTAACTGTATATTTAAATTAATATCAAGTTGACCATCAGATTGTAATATTATAATATTATTAAATAAACACTTAACAAGTGATAAATATCTTCTCTCTAATGATTGACAGGTTAAACTTATAATGACGTCTTGTAGTCTTCTGACGTCATCTGGCTGTAGTTCTTTTAATATGGTCTCCGTTAGATCAATGTTGACGTCATCAACAGCTTGAGATAATCTGTAAAACATGAAAATATTGATGATTATGTCAAAGATTTATTTACACTTAAGCATGTTATTTCTTTTTTAAAAGGGTAGTTAATCCAAACAGTCTTATCTTTTAATTGTTATAATAGTCATTCACCTGTATCTGTTACTACGTCAAATTAGTCAAACTTTGTTCTAACGCAATAATTTATAAAGTGCAAAAAGTGTAAAATTCTGAAGGTAGGGTGATAATTCGTCCCATATTGTATAATCTTCATTGGTTACCTATCTCCTTTAGAGGTAAAGGGACCATGTCGATTTTAACAGAATCTCAGAAATATATTAGTCCGTGTAGGCCTACGTATGAAATTTAGGCGCCGAAATAGGCCTATAGAGGAATGGTGTATTTAACATCTCTCAAAATTTCAGTTCAAAATATTGAGTCGTTTGGACGTGAACGTCAAAACCGCTTATCCGGACACGTAACCATTATAAGATTTCGGTTCAATTTTTTTCGTTTGGTGACCTGATAACCTATTGTCTTTCCTTTAGAGATTTATACAGTGCATGTCGCACGTGCTGTACTTGATAACGAAAGATATATTTTACCTACAGAAAGTTCATGAAATAAAAGTCTGAAAACCACAACACAATTTATATGGAATACAATCACTGGTTTATACACATATAGCACGACGTTACGACAATTATTCTCTTATCGTTATCAAGTACAAATGATAAATTAGCAAACTAAACTGGTTTCATCCAGACACCACATAATACGACATGGGACACTGGTCTCCATTTCCAGATGAAGACTGATGGGTTTAAGTTGTTTGAACATGTATCACGTATATTAAGTTAGTTGCGCGAGCCTAAGGTAGAGGATTTTAAGAGCCTTTAACACTAAATCAAGCAGTTTTATTCTCCAAAATATAACCGAGACTGATCCTTTAAGTTCATATACACGTTCTAACATACACGTATAGATACTTAAATAAACTCTGCCCCCCCCCACCATATATGTCCCTCTTCAGTGGAACAAACTACATGTATGTGGTATTAGCCATGTTGACTCATAAAACAAAGAACAACACGTGGTATTAGCCATTTGAAATACTACCCCAAAATATTAGCACCAGTTCATCGTGGCGTTATCTAAGACAAATCTGAAAACTCACTTATTCTTAGAGGCTTTTCAACGGTAGTACATCATTTTAATTTATTCATAGCAATGATAGTTTATTTATATATATATATATATATATATATATATATAAAGAGAGAGAGAGAGAGAGAGAGAGAGAGAAGAGAGAGAGATATGAGGTTTTACGTCCACTCAAAGCAAACTAACATGATTCATCCTTATTTCAATAATTCGCTTGCGCGAAGGGGTCTTTAGCAATGGCAGGAAACCGGAGGAACCGGAGAAAAACCCACGAGGTTGGACAGGCGACCACGTACAACCGGGGAATTGAAACCACACTAGTTGACTCAATGACAGACCTTATGATACAGCGCGCACGTGCTAACCATTCGGCCATCCAATCCCCCAGTTTATGAATAATAATAATAATAATAATAGTTATCCAACCTGTACATTATAAACGTTATAATAGATATTTACCTTTCCTGTATCTTCTGGAGTTCATGTTTTGGTTCGATATTCCCACTTTCACTTTCATCAGATAATTTTACTAGAAAACAATAAAAATATAATAAGTCAAATATACCCCACCTATACATTGGATCTGAATGATAGTTGACTAAACTGTTGTATAAAGTTGACAGACCAAGGACAAATATAGTTTTAATAATGCAATAGTTTCATAATATAACAGTAATACAGTATAACAATCGTTACAAGTTACTATTTCCATAATACAACAGTAATACAGAATAGCAATCGTTACAAGTAGAGAATTTAATTTGAAAGTTATCAATTTACCTATTTTAGTTGGTATCAGGTGTTCCATTTCATCATCACTCCCGTTTGAACTTTCTCTTTTAGCCGGTTTGTCATCTCGTGGTACATTGGTCTCATCCATTCTAAAACTGGAAAGCTCTCAGATAAAACATAAAGAACAATAATAAAGTTTGTTTGGTTGAAGGAAAGATGCATTGGTTCTTTGGGGGGGGGGGGGACGAATGATTAACGCGTTGCATCATAAGGTTTCCTTCTACTGGAGGAATGGTTATCTCGTGCGCGTTGCATCATAAGTTTTGTCATTGAGTTGTGGTTTCGATTTCCCGCTTGTAGGGTCGCCTGTCCTACCTTCTACCTTTTCTCCGGGTCCTCCGGTTTCCCCCAACTGTTAAAGAACCCTAGCGAATTATTGAAATAAAACTGAACCATATGTTAGTCCCGAAATGACCTAATTTATGTCAAGTGGACGTTAAAACCCATTTCTCTCTTTTTTAATTCGGGTTACTCGATTGCTTTGTCAAGATGTCCTTACCTACAGTTCAACACAAACCCTCACAACGTAAATTCCAGCCCGAGGGATTATTAGTATGGCGATTTTTGGTTTTCATATAAAGGGAGATAAGTACAAAGATAAGTACATGGAAATGACTCAGTTCTCCACAATTCAAGAAATACATAGCGTTGAAACCGTGTTCATTGAGGATTTGAACTTTGATAGATTTGGACAATGTTTCAAGTACTGTGTAAAGTTACTTCGCTATAAACTGAAATGAAATAGGATTTAAAAGCCTACTGTTCTTCTCCAACGGGGCTAAAAACACCAGCATCGCTAACGCTGCAATATACGTCCACATTCCTATTTACAGAAAAAAATATTAACAAAAAAGTGGGTGTGACACCGCCCCAGGGTGTCGGGGCATGCACCAAAATAAATAGTTGCTGTCTTTACGGTATAAAGAATAAATGTTCCAAGTATGACAAGTTTTCAAGACGATCGATTAAGAATTGTGACCTGCAAGTAACACACAGACACACAAAACAAGAATGAGCGTGGCATGCACCACAAACAATAGAGATGTTGCTAAGGGTACAAAGAATAAATATACAAAGTTTCGAGATGATACGCTAAGAAATGCAGTCTGTAGACGACAAACAAACAAATACAAGAAATGAGCGTGGCTCTGCCCCTGGGGGTCGGGCATGTCAAGGGTCGCTATGAACTATATCTATAACATTATGAATGTAGTTAAATGTTATAATATACTTACGACTGGCTTGAATTGTAGGTGGATGTATTTCCCAGAGGGTAAAACTAGAACCGCATCAACATTAAGACACAGTTACGTAAATTTCCTGTTCAAATTCACTCATTAAGTTTATGATGTTCCCAAAAGAGAATCACAACAAAAGTTTCTTATTAGCCAAGTGAACTTTGGGCGTGGCAGCAAAATCATTTCATCTACTCTACATGTAAATAACCCCATTAGAACTAACATTCAGAAATTATCATCAATGACCCCATTAGAGCTAACATTCAGAAATTCTCATAAATGACCCCATTAGAACTGACATTCAGAAATTCTCCTTTTATCTTTTAAATTAAGTCCCTTTTAAATGTTCAAGTGAATATGTCATCAACTAAATATTTAACATTGTCAAATTAATAATAGAAAAATACACTTACGATCGGCTTGGATTTTAAAAGATGGATGTATACCAATATAACTGTGAGCTATTCATTCAAACAACCTGCTTGCTAATGGCCTTCTATAATAAAATGCAGAGATGTCATAACGTTATAAAGCCTGCACAATATGTTCATATTATATAGGTTACATTCAAAATCGACGATCGACCAAGTAAAACGCCATGACCTCTACATTAGTTATAAATATAATACAGTGCATATATTACTTAACCGTCTCTCAGTCAACAGGATATGAATGGAATACAGTAGAATATTTTTGAACACATCCAACTTTTTCATTTTATTTCAAAGCCATTTTTTTTTATTAACATTAAAAAGAAACAGAGACTACACTGAAAGAATACTTGCAGTGCCAAACATTGTATAAGATGGAACTCGAGAGAGAGAGAGAGAGAGAGAGAGGGGGGGGGGGGTCATTTCGGGACTAACATATGTTTTAATTTTATTTCAATAATTCGCTTGCGCGAAGGGGCTTTTAGCAGTGGGGGGAAACCGGAGGACCCGGAGAAAACCCACGAGGTTGGACAGGTGACCCTACTCCTTGTTACGCACAACCGAGGAATCGAAACCACGCCAGTTGACTCAATGGCAGACCTTATGATTTAACGCGCACGTGCTAACCATTCGGTCATTCCCCCCCCCCCCCAAAAAAAAAAATCTATGGTCATATTATTACAATTATTATATTTTTTTAAGCCATACAATATAAATTTGCTTTACAATACATCAATTGCTTCAGGTGAAAAGGGCTTCCTCACCAAACTTGAACAAATCTAAATAATCACAACCAAAGCAAATATTTCTAAAGTTGATCGCATTAAGGCGTATGCCCGTCTTCATTAACCCAATCGGAGCAGAACGGTAGGACGTTAAACCCCATTTCATTTCATTTCATTTCATTTTATTTCATTTCATTTCCTAATCTTATTTGGTGTCCGTTTAAGTAAAGAAAGAAATGCACATTTTCCTTTTTAAGTAGCCCTCCCCCCAACACATACACACACACACACACACACACACATTCACCAGCCCTCTATTGGGGGGGGGGGGGCGAATGGTTAGCACGCGCGCGCTCTATCATAAAGCCTGTCATTGAGTCAACTGGCATGGTTTCGAATCCCCGGTTGTACGTGACAAGGAGTAGGGTTGCCTGTCCAATCTCGTGGGTTTTCTCCGGGTCCTCCGGTTTCCTCCCACTGCTAAAGACCCCTACGCGCAAGCGAATTATTGAAATAAAATTAAACCATATGTTAGTCCCAAAATGACCTAGTTTGTGTCGAGTGGACGTTAAAGCCCATTTCACTCTCTCTATTGGGTCGAGAAATTTGACGTGAACATATACCGACCATCTATAGACTTATTATATCACATTGTACATCCATAAATGATCAGCCCAGATGTTATGTTATAATTGTATGATCAACTATTGTTTAAACTGTGTATGCTGTCCTTGGTGGATGCAATGATACAATAAAATCTTCTCTTTATCTTATCTTACCCGGACACATAGTAAATACATTTAGTGAATTTTTAGTGTTAAGCTGTACTGTCACACCGTTATAAGGTCGCTCAAATTCATTTAAATAACCGATGCCCAGGCAACAAACTTCTAAAGTTTGTTTTAAAATTTTCGCATAATATGGACATGGAGATGGGGAGGGGAGGGGGTGATTGCCCAGACAACACGGAAAAATTATTAATTAGACATTAATTAACCTATCCGGGCCATAATCAACTCTGCGATCTTTAGTTGATTATGAGCCGATTTACTGCATTACCTTCCTTCACGATTTAACGATTAAATGGATAATCGAGACTATGCTGTTTATAGTACTGACTAGTGACTAGTAACGATGATCAAGGCCGGAAATTTCAACAGCTTAGTTCTCGGTTCATAGTGGATCAATTTGAATGAAATTTACAGCAAATTGCCTTTACATTATCTAGTTTTTAACTATTATAGTGAGAACAGCCAACTCGTTTTGGAATCTCCCATAATGTATCTTTAAGCAATTGATATTCTCATAGCGCACAGTAAATATGAGGCGTTTTTGTGAGTCGATTAGATTAGGTTTTGATTTGCTAGTACGATTTGGTATGATTTCGATTTGATTAGCTATGGTCCACAAATGTGAAATTTGATAATTACCATTTGGTAAGATGGCTGCCATCACGGACACCGATCAGAAAAAATATTGTCTCTGCTAACATGACGAGGGGGGCGTGTGTTTCACGTGTAGTCCAAGTTACCTACAGATTACAGTGACACTGCTGGCACCCAGAGGGCCTAAAATTGCTTAGAGCCAGAGGGGATCTAACATTCTTGTGGACTTTAAAGTTAACATTAAAGGAGCTAAATCGCTAACATTTGGGACCTAGAAATTGACAAAAGTGGGTCGCAATGCATATAATACTGTAATATGAATGTATATAAACTGATTTACATTCAATGGTTTCCGTTTTTACTCCAATTTCAAATCCGTTATGTTCGGCGAAATAAGCCAGCAGTCTCAAGCGAGTGCAAATTTCTAGCGTCACGTCTGGTTATTCCAGTTTACATACGCCGTTTGATTTGGTGCAATGTGTCTAGCCTCGTCCCTCGAGTCTCTTGATACAACTGGGGCTGAAGCGCATTATGGTACACGATTGGTGTACCAATGGTAAAATGTTTATTTTGTCTTAAATATTGGATATCAAAAGCCCATCTTTTCCCGTTAAGATCACAACATGAATGTTGATATAATTTGACAAATAAATCGTGTTTTCAATGTTGAAGATTTTGGATGATATTGAGTTAGAGACTTAGCTACTTTAAACACATCAAATGTGTTTTAAAAAAACATTTTTTATGGAGAAAAACAACAATAAGCATTAAAAAAATTACTTACGATGTCGAACATTCCGCCATTTTGAAAACGTCAAATCTAATCGCCTAAACACCTCCTGGGACGATTAGGTCGATTTGCCTAATCAGTTGAGTTAAATCGTCTCACAAATGTAACGATTAGCATAATCAACTTGGTTCACAAATGCGTATAATAGCTAATCGGTCTAATCTAATCGGTTCACAAAAACGCCTATGACATTAAACGGATAACAATTCAGCACAATTTGAATTTAACATTTTCATTTCTTAATGTCTATAAACTTAATATCCACAATACAGTTACAGTTAGCTGTGAGCTATTCACCTCAAACACCCAGCTTGCTAATGAGCAGAATTTCTAGGAATACCCAATAACTTAATGTGCATGTACACTACCACAACAATCTGATTCACCGATATTATACGTGACCTGCTATCTAATGGGCTGAACTTCTAGGGAATACCCGATAGCTCAACGAGCATAAAGATGAATTGTAGATGCTTGTGTTAATGTTGATGAAAAGGTCGTGTGAGCGGAAATGAATACTTCAGTATAAGTCAACATGCATAATTACGGGTTGAAGGCGTTTTTGTTAATTTCGGAGAAAGGTCCGTTTACTCGGAAAAAAAGAGAAGTTTGATACAAGTGAGGATTTCTGGGAATACACGACAGCTCAACATGCATAAATCGTAGATTCCTCGGGAATTATTGTACACTATACACCATTTGTTGATATGACATTACAGTATACATGTAGGTGATATAACATTATGGTATACATATAGGTGATGAATACTACCTGATATAACATTATAGTATACATATAATATACATTATATACATGTAGGTGATATATACTAGCTGATTTAACATTATAGGATATATGAAAGGGCTGTTTTACCCACAATTTTGAAGTAATTAAACGCCCACATCCCAATTCTTGAAGTTTTTAAACGCCCACGTTGTTAAACGCCCCCAATTCAATTGAAAGTATATTTTTGTCAGTGTCATTCTTGTCTGTCCTGATTTGTGTCCAGTGGGCGTTAACCCCTTTGCAATACATGATCGAATTGAAAAGTGTTCGATCGATTTTAAAAGTTATTGCCTCTGTCACTGAAATTTGTAAACGCTGTACAGTATTCGATTATAAAATCCAGAGTCGATTTTACGTGGAGGTATTTTCGTTGTTGTTCCGATATGAGATAGTACACATAGTTGTTGCAGGCCTTTATAGCGTCTAAAAAAATCACCAAGGGCTGCAAATGTTTTAGATGGGACTGGATAACATATTAGACGCAGTCTTTAAACCAAAAGGCAATATACAAGAAGAAGCTGCATTTATCCTGGGGGCAATACGTTTTTCGCATTTTATCATTATTTTAAAACCGGGTCGGTAATTGCAATGTGACATAGTTTAAAAAATGGTTTGCCGAATTTTACTTGTGTAAATAGTTAACCCATAAGTTGCTAAAACTGATTTGGTGCATTTTATATACCAAATGGCAATAAACACAAAGCTTATTCTGGACACACATGCTAGCCGATTTTTGGGGGTAAAGCGTTTTGCCGTTGTAAATGACATGTGGCAAGTATCTATTGTTCGTTTATTTGTCCTTTTCTAGTAAATCTCCATTTCCTCCAACATAGCAGTCACAATCCGTTTTAAAGCGACCCGGTTTTGGAAATTTGATTAATCGGTCGTTAAGGCTAATAGAAAGTTAATCACTGTAAACTAACCGGACATGTTGGTTGGTATTTTACAAACGTTACAATTTTCCCACATATTTCTATGTTATTGTCTGAGTTGTTACATGTAATGACGTATTCACACATAATCATGTAAATTAGATATGTTCAGTTGTATTAAAATTACTTGTCACTTACTTAGTGGACACAAACTTCAATATGGCAATAATTCTCTCTGTAGAGTCTTTACTGACACAAGCTTCAATATGATAATAATCCTCTTTGTAGAATCTTTTATTTCAACAATTTAATGGCGACGTTACTATTTAATTTTCTTCCCTGTTATAATTCTAGATTATCAATGATTAATATAATGAACCTAGCCCTAATTATACGGACAATGGGCGTGGCTTATCATAGGCTCGCAGGATATGCATACTAATATATTAGGCTGGAAAATAGAATACCACGCCATGACTATAACCGTAACCCAAACCCTAGTTGGCAGCTGTAATATGTAATCATGACTACGTAACCCAAATGTGGGAGGGTCAATCTCCTCCCTAACTTTGAGAGATACCCATTGGTATCACGATAAACAAAATGTTGCGACTAGGTATTGCAGTGCTGATACAGTATAATAGACTAGATTATTTAAGACATTGTTGATATAACATTATTTAACAAAAGCATTAGTATCATAGACTAGATTATACAAGACTGTGTTGATACAACATTAGTGTCATAGACTAGATTATACAAGACTGTTGATACAACATCATTTAACTACATAAACAAATCATAGAGACGAATACCAAACAATAGGGTAAGTGTTAGATATTATGAAACCGGGACGATTTTGATAGATTCTATAAAGCGAGTATAATTTAAGCCCCGCCCTTTTGTTGTTTAGGCCCTTCCCACTTTTTTGAAGGTTGAGGTTGCAAGGGGGCATTTATTGTTAGGCCTAATGATGAACATAAAACTTATTTTCCCTGAAGTTGAGAATACTACCGTTGGATCTTTCTCTGAGGCAGGACGATTTCCAATATCACCTAATATATCTACAGAAGTATTTCAATCTGATGAAAATTTAATAAGTTTGTTGAAAATTTTGAAGTTAATTCCACAACACGTTTTGTCGTGTCATATAACCCATCATAAGAAAATGACTCACTTTAAAGCGAGGCCGATTGATTCTGTATGTGGTATAGGATGCTGAATTTCTCTATTTCTAGGATATATAAGATAATATTCTTAACTTTTATAAGAAAATCACTCAAATATCATTGTTCTATGTAAATTAATTGACAAAAAATACGCCAAGACCTTTCATACATAAGAAAAAGACTCACTATAAAGCGAGCCCGATTGATTGGGTTTCATATGTGGTATAGGGCCATGAATTTCCCTTTTTCTAGGATACATAAAAAATAGTATTCTTAATTTATATAATAAACAGACTCTATTGTTATTTTTTTCATGGAAATTAATTGAAAATATTTATAATATTTAGGACCGTATTCTTAATTTGTATAATAAATCACTCAAATATCGTTTTTTTAAATGAAAATTAATTTAAAAAATACACCAAAATCTTCCAAACTTAAGAAAAAGATTCACTATAAAGGGAGGCCGATTGTGTTCAATGTGTGGTATAAGGCAACGATTTGCTCTATTTCTAGGATATATAGGGTAATATTCTTAATTTATATAATAAAATCACTGCAAATATGTTTTTTTATGGAAATTAATATATGTGGTATAAGGCAATGATTTTCTCAATTTCTTGGATATATAGGATAATATTCTTAATTTATATAAAAATCACTCACATATCGGTTTAATTGAACAAATAAAATCCAATATAATTTAATCACAAGAAAAAGACTCACTATAAAGCAAGGCCGATTGGGTTCTATATGTGGTATAAGGCAACCATTTTCTTTATATATAGGATATATAGGATGATATCCTTAATTTATATAATGAAATCACCCTAATATCTTTTTGTTTAATGGAAATTAATTTAAAAATACACAAAACCTTTCAAACTTAAGAAAAAGATTCACTATAAAGCGAGGCCGTTTGGGTTCTATATGTGGTATAAGGCAATGATGTTCTATATTTATAGGATATATAAGTTTAAAATATTCTTAATTTATATCAGAAATCACGCAAATATCGGGGTTTGACGTCCACTCGAAACAAACTAGGTCTTTTCGGGACTAACATATGGTTAAATTTTATTTCAATAATTCGCTTGCGCATAGGGGTTTTTGGCAGTGGGGGGTAAAAGGAGGACCCGGAGAAAACCCACGAGGTTAGATAGGCGACCCTACTCCTTGTCACGTACAAGTCCGCAAAAATAGACTTGCCCGAATAACGATTTTGCCAATTATCAAAAACACTCTTAATCTTCCCAGACGCCAGTGACTTCACAGTGACCAAATTTTAATTTTAAATCCTTTTTAATATTTGTCCTTTAAATGTCATAACAGAGGCATTTCCGTGTCCTATTGGTCAAAATAAATTCTAATCAGCCCACAATACACCTACCGTAATAGGCTTTCGATTAAAAGAACAAAATGGGTGTGGAATATGAACATCAATGAAGCCAATATAAATAATTATGTCTTATGTCAGCTTTTACGAAACGAAAGGGTTTCAAGTAATAATCATAAATTGAGTTCGACATTTGCGTTATTAGTTATTTGGACATACATACACAACTCTCTATCATACGCATGTGGCATATTCACATTTCCTCTAGAATATAATTTACAATCACGAGGCTCTAATATTTATAAAATAACAAATCAAAACGAGAATGGTCCATTAAGTTTCATACATTAGTAACCTATGTTTTGTTTATTATTTACAACTTTACACATGTATATTACACTTTCTCCATACAGTTTATTATAACTGTTCATCTCAACACTTAAGAATAAATTAATTAGCACCTGACAGTTCGGGGGATTAAAATTGTTGATTGGGTAATCAAGTTTAGTTTGTAGATCATCAACGAAACCGCCAGTTCCGTTATCTTCGTCACACGACTGAATTAAAATAAGGTTTAAGTTTTTGAAAACGAACTTAGTGGATTGAATTCCCGTGCCATATTTGATTTCATTCTATATTAACTTTTAATTTACGTATTTTATACGATAAACTAGGAATAAGCATTGATTAGTCTATAGCGTTAATTGTTAATTGAACCGTGGTGTGAATAAAAATTACTTTGTATCGGATAATTTCAATTAGGTATATAAGATAATATTCTTAATTTATATAAGAAAATCACTCAAATAACTTTTTCATGGAAAGTAATTGAAAACAAATGGCCCAAATCTTTCATACATAAGAAAAAGATCCACTATAAAGCGAGGTCAACTGGGTTTTATGCGTGGTATAGGGCGAAGAATTTCCCTATTTCTAGGATATACATGTATATGAAAATATTCTTAATTTATATAATAAACTGACTTTTATTGTTATTTATTTTTTAGGATATACATGTATATGAAAATATTCTTAATTTATATAATAAACTGACTTTTATTGTCATTTATTTATTTTTTTTTTACATGTATATGAAAATATTCTTAATTTATATAATAAACTGACTTTTATTGTTATTTATTTTTTTAATGGAAGTTAATTGAAAAATACTTCAAAATCTTTCCAACATTAGCAAGCGAGGCCGATTGGGTTCCATATGTGGTATAGGGAGATGATTTTCCCTGTTCCGGGTATATTAGATAATATTCTTAATTTATATAAGACAATCGCCCATATATCATTTTTTAATCGAAATTAAATGAAAAAAAATACGCCAAGATATTTCATACATAAGAAAAAGACTCACTATAAAGCGAGGCCGACTGGGTTTTATATGTGGTATAAGGCGATGATCTTCTCTATTTCTAGGATAAGATAATGTATATGGCCATGAATCTGCCCATTTCTAGGATATATAATAATAATAATATATAAGGTAATATTCTTAATTTATGTAATAAAATCACTTTAATATCTTTTTTATGGAAATTGATTGATATAAAAAAAAATACGGCAAGAAAAAGAATCACTATACAGCGTGGCCGATTGGGATCCATAAGATAAGATATGTCAGGGTGAGAATGGAAAACTGGATGCAGATAACCTAATCGCAGTTTATCACAATTCCTACAGTGTAACAGAAAATGTTCTTCAGTTTCAATGTCGTTACTAGAACATTGTTGACATAACCTTTGATTGGGTGTGATTTGTCTGTAACTAACACGTAAAGATGTCATAACAGACTTAAATTTAGGGTTTTCAACACCTGTCAGATATTGTGCTGGTGCTGAAATAAATGGCTAAACAATACCATATGTTCTAAGTTTATTGTCAATATGATAAATGGAATTAAAGTACAAATGAAGCTTTCTTAATTAGATCACATATAGCTGTTTTAAAAGAAGAATTATTGGTAATAGTAACACCTAAATATGCGCAATTCAAAACTATATTAATGGGTTGTTTATTATAATAGAAAGACTTGTGCAGTTTTTTCTCACGAGTATTAAAAAGCATTATTTTAGATTTATTAATATTGAGGTTAAGCTCCCAATCACTACAAAATCGATGAAGCTGATCTATACTGTTTTGAAGATCTTTTGGAGATAATGAAAATATAATTAAGTCATCAGCAGATATAGTTTCACTATCAATAATAGGTGCATTTGCATTTGAAACATAATGTTGTAGGTCGTTCATAATTATTTAAAGCACATAAATGTTATATATAGCATTGGAGTCAAGACGCAACCTTGCTTAACAAGGGCCATAACTCTAGATGTAATTAACGGAAATTGCTGAAATACAATAGACTTCTTTGTTTTACTAATTTAAATGGTGCATATAAATTTCATACAGATCGGTTGATTACTTTTGTCGATAGAGCGTTCACAAGGTGCAACAAAGTGAAACAAGGGCCATAACTCCAGAAGAAATTAACGGAAATTGCTGAAATTCAATAGACTTCTTCATTTCACTAATTTAAATGATGCATATCAATTTCATACAGATCGGTTGATAACTTTTGTCATTAGAGCGTTCACAAGATTCAACAAAGTGAAACAAGGACCATAACTCTAGATGTAATTAACGGAAACTGTTGAAATTCAATAGACGTCTTTGTTGTACTAATTTAAATGATTCATATAAATTTCATACATATCGGTTGATAACTTTTATCGTTAGAGCGTTCACAAGGTGCAGTAAAGTGAAACAAGGGCCATAACTCCAGAAAAAATTAATGGAAGTTATTGAAATTAAATAAACTTCTTCATCTCACTAATGCAAACAACATATATCAATTTCAAAATAATAAGATGATCAATGTAGTCTGTAGAAATTGTGGACGACGGACGGACCGACGGGGGCGACGGCAATATACGACCTCATTTCCATGTGCGCGTATAAAAATTATGTTTTAGTAATTTGAAAATCAGCCCCCTTCCCCAGACAGTATCAAATGCTTTTGTAAAATCAATGAAAAAAATGTACAAAGGCTGTTTTTATATTTAATATTCATTAATGATTGTTTTTAAAATAAAAATGTTATTTGTGGTTCTATGCTTTGATCTATATCCACATTAGGCATGATCAATATAGCCATTCTCTTCTAAATAAGTTTAACTTTTCTTATTAAGAATGGACAAATAACATTTGGACAAACAGTTGGCCAGAACAATACCCCTGTAATTATTTGGATCTTGATTTCATCTTTTCTTGTGAATTCGGATAAGGAAAGACTCTGACCATGACTCTGGAATAAATCCAGATTCGAGAATCAAATTAAAAAGTTTTAAATATTGGTCAATCATTATATTCATAGAAGAAATGAGCATTTCATTTAAAATTAAATCTGGACCAGGGGACTTATTTGTCTTCAAGGATTTAAAGCAGAGATACTTTCATTTAGCATTTTGTTGTCTTCAGATGTTCGGAATAACTTACCGATTTTTTTTTTATTAATTTTAGTGTCATCTTGTTTAGTTTCAGAATTGGAAAATAATTTAGAAAAATGAACACGCCAATGGTTTAACGGAATGTTGTCAGTTCCGTTCTTGTCAGTTTGAATTAAAGAATTAACCCGGTTCCGGTACTCACGGAGATTATTTGAATCTAAATTGTCAAGCTTAGTTAAAATTTCACTTTGGGCACTTCTATTTTTGTACTTTGTCACCCTATTTTACTCCATTTTCGTTTAAAATACATCGACTTAAGAATTTTATTATGAGAATTTTTATTAAATTGGAAAAGAGCATTTAACATATGTTTTTTTTTGTTTTTTTTTTAAAATACATCGACTTATGTTTTTTTTTAAAAAAAAAAAATATATAATCTATTTTAAAAAAAAACGTCATATACAATTTACATTTATTTCAACACATTAGAAATAAGCAAATATATATATATTATTTGTAGTATCAGCATGATTTCTAATAATTTTTAATGTTACATACAAGAATGTCGGTTTTTATATATATATTTGAAAAAGTAAGTAAGTCAATATACGACAGGAATATTATTTAAATATACTTGTATTCCTCTTCTTCAGACGTAAAAATAAGAAATGCCTTTTAAAACCTGTTAAAATCACTGTGTTACTATAGACCTTTTATAAATTTGGTCTTTAACTTTTCACCCCCGTGGGGGGTTGGATGGCTGAATGGTTAGCGTGCGCGCGCTGTATCATAAAGTCTGTCATTGAGTCGACTGGCGTGGTTTCGAATCCCCGGTTGTACGTGGCAAGGAGCAGTTGGGTCGCCTGTCCAACCTCGTGGGTTTTCTCCGGGTCCTCCGGTTTCCTTCCACTGCTAACGACCCCTACGCGCAAGCGAATTATATAAATAAAATTAAACAATATGTTAGTCCCGAAATGACCTAGTTTGTGTCGAGTGGACGTTAAACCCCATTTCTCTCTCTCTCTCTCTCTCTCTTTTCACCCCCGTCTAGTTATGTTATCTCCCTTCCTTGGGATGAGGGAGTTTACATATTTAGGAGGGTACTTAAAAAAGACAAAACACCCGCCCCCCCCCCCCCAAAAAAAAAAACAACAAAAAAAAACAAAACAAAAAAAAACCAGGTTGCTATACCCCTTTCCACGAAAAAAGTCGAAAGAGAGAGGAGGTAAATAGCTACCTTCTTAAGAATTAAAATGCATGGTACATTTAAGGTTTTATTAGTTTATTAGGTTCTTATATGTTCACATAATTGTATAATTCTAATTGAATGATACGGGTATGCGACCAGTCTAGTTCTACAATAATAATAATATGTTGTTTTCTACATATTTCCATTTATTTAGAGTGTAGATATTTGATTTAAAAACTTTCAATTCTAATGAGATTTTATTCATTAGAAAAGCATTATATCCGGATAGTGATGGCTTAACCTTTTATAAATTAGATCTATATATGTAGTATTTGGTTAAGAATATTAGATGGTTTGTAAAGTCCCATTCACATAAATTATTGAAACTTGTTTTTTTCTGGATACCCGAAATGGATATTTTTATTTGTTAATGTTATATTTATGTTACTTTTAAGGGTAATTTCTAGCATTTCGCTCCAGATTTGTTGGGCATAACTGCAGAAAATGAATAAGTGGTTTACTGTCTCAATATCGGATCGACAGAAGGTGCAGAGAGTGGATTCGGTTAATTTTAATTTACATAGTAATGCATTTGTATATATTATTTTATGGATATATTTGTATTGGAAGTTTTGAAGTTTGCTCTCTATACTTATATTATGTGCAAGATTAAAGATCTCTTTCATTAGTTATTCATTTATTTTGATTTCTAATTCCTGTTCCCATTTGCCTATTGCCAATGGCTTTTCATAGAAAAGCTGATCCGCGCGGAATATATTTGTTTAGCAGTGATCGATGTTAGGTCATGCTTATACCAAGATATTAAGTTAGTGTTTATTTCTTCTAAATAAGTAATACTCTTACAATTCTGTGTTTCGTTGTGTGGGTTAGTTTTCAGAAATCTTTTGACAGCTAACGATGTACTTTTTATATAATTTCTACAATATTCGTCAGTTACCCGTTCATTTAAATTATTTTCAATAAAATCATACATATACAATGTATTTTTATTTTTAAATTTATTTCTAAAAATATTATTATCTAGTTTCATACATCTATTATTCCAGAAAATTTGATTTTTCTGGTGTATCAACATATGAACATGTTTAGTATATATAGCGTACCAATTTTGAAATAATTCTTGATAAAAGGGAGATAGGTTTTTAAGTTTAGGGTCATAGTTGCAAGCTGGTAGTAAATCGCCCCCATACGTGTCAAGAATAAAATTAAATGTTGTTTTCCAAGTCTGTGTTGCATTCGTATAAATTTTCTTTATCCAAAAGATACTGCGAGCTATCATCATTTCATTCAAATTTATCATATTTAATCCCCCCATATTCTTCATTTGACTAATTACATTTCCTTTAAGTTTATCTGGCCCATTCCATAAGAACGCAAATATATTAATATTAAATCTTTTTATAACATACTCTGGCATCGTTAAAGCTGACGCTGGATACAATATTTTTGATACACAGAAAGTTTTAAATTATTTGAATCTTGCCGATTAATGTAAGTTTTCTCTTTCTCCAAGTATTTAATATATATTTTTATCTCAATCAATCTATTTTCATAGTTTAATTTCTCAGCTGTTTTTGTGTATTTGGAAAATACTATACATAAGATATTTATATTAACATATGTGGTATAAATGAAATGAAATGGTATTTAATGGCACGTCAGCACCAACCGGACTATATTGAGCGAAACATATGGTGACGTCAACGAGACAAACTAAATATAAGCACAATACTAATAAAACATAAAATTAAAAATAAATAACTCCTCTATGTATATAAATAGTTAAAATGAAAAATACAGGTTACATTATATACAACTAAAATTTAAAATAAAAATGTGTCTCTTTTAAAAAGTCTAGCAACTTTCCATATAACCCCGGTTAGATATGTGGTATAGGATGATAATTTTCCATATTTCTAGGATAATATTCTTTGTTTATATAATGAAATCATTCAAATATATTTTTTTTATGGAAATTAATTGAAAAAAATACTCCAAAATCTTTTAAACATAAGAAAAAGACTCACTATAAAGCGTTTCTATGTGTCGTATAAGGCGATGATTTTCTCTATTTCTAGGATATATAGGATAATATTCTTAATTTATATAATAAAATCATTCAAATATCCTTGTTTTTATAAAAATTAATTGAACAAAAAAAATCCAATATAATTTAATCACAAGAAAAAGACTCACTATAAAGCAAGGCCGATTGGGTTCTATATGTGGTATAAGGCAGCCATTTTCTTTATATATAGGATATATAGGATGATATCCTTAATTTATATAATGAAATCACCCTAATATCGTTTTTTTATGAAAATTAATTGAAAAAAAAATACTCCAAAATCTTTTAAACATAAGAAAAAAACTCATTATAAAGCGACGCCGATTCGGCTCTATGTGTGGTATAAGGCAATGATTTTCTCTATTTCTAGGAATTTATATAATAAAATCGCCGTCATATCTTTTTTTAATGGAAATTATTTGAAAAAATACTCTAAAATATTTTAAACATAAGAAAATAAATCACTATAAAGCGAGGACGATTGGGTTCTATGTGTGGTATAAGGCAACGATTTCTCTATATCTAGGATATATAGGATAATATTTTTAATTTATATAATAAAATCACCCTAATTTCGTTTTTTGAATGCAGGAAATTAATTGAAAAAAAATATCCCAACATCTTTTAAAAATAAGAAAAAACTCACTATAAAGAGAGGCCGATTGGGTTCTATATTTGGTATAAGGCAACCATTTTCTCTATATCTAGGGTAATATTTTTAATTTATATAATCTAATCACCCTAATATCGATTTTTTTAAAATAGAAATTAATTTAAAAAATACTCCAAAATCTTTTAAACATAAGAAAATGACTCACTATAAAGCGAGGCCGATTCGGCTCTATGTGTGGTATAAGGCAATGATTTTCTCTATTTCTAGGAATTTATATAATAAAATCGCCGTCATATCTTTTTTTATGGAAATTATTTGAAAAAATACTCTAAAATATTTTACACATAAGAAAAAAACTCATTATAAAGCGACGCCGATTGGGTTCAATGTGTGGAATAAGGCAATGATTTTATTTTAAACATAAGAAAAAAACTCATTATAAACATAACAAAACTATACAGTTATATGGGACAACAATCACTGGTTTATTATACACAGGCACGACGTTTCGATAAGTATTCTCTTATCGTTATCAAGCACAATAACATTTAGTAAACTTGAGGGTCTATGTACAATGCGAAACCATTCTTATTACTAATCATTTCACTGGGCCCTTAAGCTTTAAACCATTAGGCACAATGTCACTGTCTCTACATCTCATAAGAAAGGTTAAGTTATTACACACGTGAATATATTTCCCTTCTAGTTTACTAAGCTGGCGTACACACTTAACTGCCTCATCCCCATACTGATGATGAATATAATCCTTTAGTGGCATTTAGCAATTGGAAACATAACAAAACTATACAGTTATATGGGACAACAATCACTGGTTTATTATACACAGGCACGACGTTTCGATATTAAAGAGATATTTTTCTCGTTCTGTAATTACATGTATCCGATTGTAATAGATTATGTTTTACCTTATATCAAAGTGATATTTTTATACGCCCATATTTTCATGTGTGCATATATTGTCGTCACCACTGTCTGTCCGGCTGTCCATCCACAATTTGTTTGTGGACACTATGCAGGTCACAATTCTTATCCGACTTTGACGAGACTTGAAATATAGGTTTATCTCCAAAAGATCTAAGTTCCTTTCGATATTGGCATGTATCGGATTGAAACTTCATGGATTTTGGACCCTGATTGTACGAAAAGTCAACTTTTTTTAGCGTGTGGACACTCTAGAGGTCACAGTTATCATCTGATTTTGATGAAATTTGAAATGCATGTTTATAGCTTAAAGAGCTTTGTTCCTTTCGATATTCGCGCTTATCGGAAATCAACTTACTGAATTATGGCCCTTGATTGTACGAAAAATCTCGTTTTTAGCTTGTGGTCCCTCTAGAGGTCACAATTTTTATCCGATTTAAAAAAACGTTTGAATATATCACTATTACGCACTAATGATGATTGAGTTCGATTTTTCTGAAAATCTGATCGAAACTGCCGGACAAAATGGCCGCCCCTCGTACCCAAACTTTGAGAGAGAGAGAAATGCGGTTTAACGTCCACTCGACACAAACTAGGTCATTTCGGGACTAACATATGATTTAATTTTATTTCAATAATTCGCTTGCGCCTAGGGGGCTTTAGTAGTGGGAGGAAACCGGAGGACCCGGAGAAAACACACGAAGTTTGACGCAAACTTTGATGAACCTTAAAATATATATCCCAAATATCTCAGTCCATGTCGATATTCGCGCATTTCAGACCATAACTTCCTGGATTATGGCCCCTGATTGTATGAAAAATAGCTTTTTGTTTTGCTTGTTCTCAATCCATCTCTTGCAAAATATGGGCGTATCTTGGCTGGCAACCGCTGGTTCTCATACTGTTATTAGCAGATTGCAATGTATTATGTTTTATCTTATAATAAAGAGATATTTTTCTCATTCTGTAATTACATGTATAAGATTGTAATAGATTATGTTTTACCTTATATCAAATAGACATTTTTCTCATACTTTTATTAACAGTTCTTGTTTAAATTATATATGTCACCAGAAAGCCATTACTAGTGTAATAAAGATTTTTGATATTATACCATGATCACTTTTTATGTGAACACAAGCAGGCCTGTCGACGTATCAGAGTCAGAAATGAGGCCTGTAATTACATTTGATTTATACTTTATGGACTGAAATTATCACAAGATCTCTAAATCAAAGGGAAAAAATCATGACTTTCCTTAAATTTTCAGAATTGAAAAGGGGGCGGGGGGGGGGGCCGAATAGTTAACGTGTGTGCATTGCGTCATAATACAAGTGGCGTGGTTTCGATTTCCCGCTCGTACGTGGCAAGGGGTAGGGTTTTCGTCCAGTACTCAAGTTTCCTTCCACTACCACTACGTACAAACTGACTATTGAAATGAAAGAGTCATATTATAGTCTTGAAATGACCTTATTTGTGTCGAGTGGATTTTACGCACCAAAATATCGATTCAAGTATCTTGCGAGAACCTCCCTGGGGAGATTTGCTATATAAATAGCCCTATAATTGGAAAGTGTAATAAACTTTTTCTTTGAAAATATCCAAAAATTAAACTGAAAGGAAGCACCAAATCCAGTTGAAGTGCCACAAGTCCAAGAAAAGAGACCCTCTGTGTCCTGTAAGAAAAGAGGCCCTTTGACTTCATGGAAAATCTATCTGTGTTTGTTTCCAGTAGTAAGGTCAAGAGTCACGCGTGTGACCCATCATTCATTAGTGCACATGGGCCAAGTTGTTTTTTGTTATCTCTTTCCAACAAACTGGGCTGAATTCTATGTCTGGATGTTCGGTAGCGTTGTCTATGACGGATGCATGCTGATATCAATACCCAGGCCCCTAGTACATTGGTGAGCATGTAAAATAACTCTTGACAGTTGAAATTTCATATCGTGCCGCTGACAGAGGAAAATTTTCCTTCTGGCATACTGCATTCAGTAACCCAGTCGGAGTAGGACGTTAAACCTCCATTTCATTTTATTTCAATACGTTTCACTGCCAGATCACGACTAAGATTGTGTCGACCCCTGCACGTTTATTTTCCCAATGGCGGAGAAAGTTAGTGTTTTGGAAACGAGGCTAATTGAGATGACATCACGCGCTGGGTGGAAATTCAACAGAATTGAAATTATATTACAAATGACTTGGGTGAAAATTAAAATTGACTTGGGTGGAAATTAAAATTGACTTGGGTGAAAATTATAAAAAAAATTAAATTACAAATGACTTGCAGGGAAATTAAAATTGACTTGGGTGAAAATTATAAAAACAAATTATATTAAAATTGACTTGGATGAATATTAAAAAAAAACAAATTATATTATTTTTCATGTCCCTATCAGCCACCGCAGAGTTTAGCCTGTGGAGCAAGATATTGTGGTCTAGGGTATTTAAAGCCACGGATAAATCTAAGAGTATTAGAAGCACATATTAACGTCGGTCTAAATTCATGTTGGTGTCATTTTGTACGGAAACAATAACAGTCTCGGTGATGTGAAACTTCCTGTAAGCACTTTGCAACTGGTTTGTAAATTTTCTCAAATTTTAGATCCGCGTTGGATTTCTTTATTAGCGGAATAACGATTGGGGTTTGGACATTATCAGGAATATTATTTTCATAAAACCAATTGTTATAATGATAATATACCTGCTTACTATATAAATAAATCTAGCTCGTGTGTTAATATATAACCCCGTTAATATGATAATATACCTGCTTACTATATAAATAAACCAAGCTCGTGTGTTAATATATACCCTTTCATATACCTGCCTACTATATAAATAAACCAAGCTCGTGTGTTAATATATACCCGCGTTAATATGATAATATACTTGCTTACTATATATATAAACCTATCTCGTGTGTTAATATATACCCTTTCATATACCTGCCTACTATATCAACTGTGATGTGAGTTGATCAACTTATAACATTATAATAAAACAGACCAGTAGTTTTATTTACATGTATACATAAGTATTATCTTGTTATGATTCATCTAGCGTGCTTGTCACACATCTTAACGTAGGATCTATAAGTATCATCTTGTTATGATTCATCTAGCGTGCTTGTCACACATCTTAACGTATTGTCTAATAACCAGACATATAATACTGATATATAAGCAAATTACACACAACTTGGAATATTAATGGAGACCTGGGTGAGTTGATCAGTTTATGTTTTGATCACCGTCTATAATTATAATATATCAATACTACCTAAAGCACATACAATTGTAATCTTCATACAAGTTCTATATATTTAAAGGATCCCGGTGTTGGTCGAGAAAGATCCTGTTGATTTTCCGTTATAAATATAATAATACATCTAGTATCATCTCAATAGTTGTTATCAAGCGATAGTTTAAGTGGGATATCCTGTTACAAATATGAATATAATGCGAGCGTCATACAATTAGCGATGGTTAAAAGTAGCTATGTCTCTAACTCAATATCATCAAAAATCTTTGACAGTGAAAACACGAATTATTTGTTAATTTAAATCAACATTGATGTTGTCATCTTACCGGGGAAAGATGGGATTCTGATATCCAATATTTAAGACAAATTAAACATTTTAACATACGTTTCGGTGCCATTTGTAACAAGCAACTTGAAGAAAGCAGCTAGGCATATTCTCTACAAGTCATGCGCAATAAATATTATCGATGTAGACTGGAATAACCAGACGCTAGAGGTTGCCGAACATAACTGATTAGAAATTATTGTAACAACAGAAACGATTGAATGTAAATCAGTTACACATTCATATTACATTATCATATGCGTTGCGACCCATTTGTGTCCCAAATATTAACGATTGAGCTCTTTTAAGTTTAATGTCGGCACATAATATCGCTTCATGTCACTCTGTGTCATGTTGAGGTTACGTCAACAATGAAGATACCCCATGTAATATCAAGTATAGTCACGTGAAATACCCATTAATTAAATTAAATATGACCACTGCAAATTTTACCTTCAAGATCGAAGTTTTTGATATTATTTCTTACTAGAGGCCGGGGTTGAAGTTGAGTTATTGGGATACCAGACCTGTAACTAAAATATCCTGAGCTAAAATCATTGCAAGAGTTAAGAAGAATCGGTGTGTGTGGGGGGGGGGGGTAGGGGGAGGTGAACGAGTATGTCGCGGACAGAGTCTGATACCCCTGATTTGGTTAACTAGACTGGTCAACGTTCTATTTCTCTGTACCGACTGGGTTAAAGAAGACGCGCATACGCTATACAGTGTGCTATAGGAACTGTCTCTAGAGTCTAAGCGGACGATGTCCACTGACAGTTCCTATCGGGACCTATATAGCTGCAATATGAAAATACCGCTCTAACCCACCTCTGTTCTAAGGCTATTTTGGAATCCTTAACTACTATTTTTAACCTTGATTCTACTTTATTCACCAAAAAGAATCATTTCAGCCACCGCTGACACATTTATAATTATTCAACACTATTTTCAAGTAGAATTCTGCGATTAAAAACATACACAAAATATGTTTGAACGGCATGTTTATTTCATTGCTAAATTCTATTTCAAAATTGTGTTGAATTATTCAAAATGATTTGTGTCAAATAATATAGTGATAAATGATTCCTTTTGGCGAAAAATACACAGGTGGGGAAGAGCGGTATTTTACCGTATTTTCATATTGCAGCTATATAAGGCCCGACAGGAACTGTCAGTGGACATCGTCCGCTCAGAGACAGTTCCTAAAGGAACTACGGGAAAGTGTGCCCGGAAAACGATTATATCGACTTTCAACTTTCAACTGTGCTATGATAGAAATTTTGTTTGGCATTTTTAAAAAGAATTGGGGGCGTTCTCCATGACAAATGCCCCCTTGTCGGTAATATAGTACTGATGGCTTTTTATGAGGTCATCAGTTACTTGGCACAAACTTACCAGAAACAAAGATCATACTAGGAAGATATCTTTTTTAAAAATCTCACCAAACATTTTGGAGGCTTTCCCCATGCCAGATTGTTAAAAAGTCTGTCCGACCACACCCTAAACATGGGACTCTTTGTCAAACTTAACATAAATATTGACCATGTGTTTTTCCAAAATCTAACCATAAATGTTGGGACTTTCCTCGAGTCCCACTGACTTTTATAGCTTAGCCCCACCCAACCTAAATATAGTTTACCATTCTGGCATATCAGAACTTCCCCATTCAACAATTATTCAAAATGTTATTCAATATCTTATAACACAGTGAAAACACAAATATTTAAAAGGTATTTATTGGAATTCTGTAATATGAAGGCTAACTTTGATTTGATTTATATGGTTTTTGATTTTCTGAAACTTTGATAATGAATAACCACCTAATGGATTCTAAAACAAATTAGTCCCAGATGAATTATTGAATTTATGAAAACTATTAATTTACATAATTTTAATACAATATATAATTTTAGTTATCCTTCTATTGGTAAATAGTTTTACACATAACCCTCAAAGTATTGGAACTGCAGATTATTTGTTTGCCTTCTATAAGCTAAACAATGTTCGGTGGTTCCTTCGTATGGGTCTTTGTTCCTGGTAAGTTTCAGCCATGTCACTTTTTTATAAAAAGTATGGTCGGGCATACTTTATATAAAAGCAATCTTTAATTATAAGGTGGATCATATTCAGACAACAAACTTTACAAATTTAAAAATCCTATCTGACATAATATGGGTGTGGGTCTGTATGTCGTGGGGGGGGGGGGCTAATTGAGCAAAGCATGTCAATAAAAATATTAACAATGAATTCATAAACGTATGTAATAAGTATTAACAATAGTTTACGTAATTTCTAGTATATCAAATTATTTATACAAATGATTTCCTTTAATCAAACAGTTGTTATTAACCATGTGAACCTTTTCTACGAAACATAGCAGAAAACTCATTTCACAACGCACAATAAATATAACTTTAAACGGATAACAATTCAGAACAATTTGAAATTAACATTTTCTTTTGTTATAAACTTAATATCCTACATTGTCAAATTAATACCAAAACAATACACTTACGATTGACTTGAACTTTAAAAGACAGATATATACCAATAGAGCTGTGACCTACTTAAACAACCTGCTTGCTAAATTTCTAGGAATACCCAATAGCTTAATGAGCATAGCTTAATGACTGTACAACCAGTTGATATAACATTATAGTAGGTGATATATAAATGTATGTAACTAGTTGATATAACATTATAGTATACATGTAGATGATATCTAAAGTCAATGGAATAAAAGGAAATTATTCTCTACCATATTGAATTAAGTCTATAAAGATTAATTGAAGAATATTAAATTGCTATGTATGCCCAAATTTAGAAGTAATTAAAGGTCCACGTCCCAATTGTTAAAGTTGTTAAACGCCCACACCCAAAGATTTTAAACCCCCAAATCCAAATGCTTATGTTTTTAAACGCCCACAATTCAATTGCGTTATATTTGTTAAGATATATAGAGAATCTCCTACCAGGCTTTTTTGATATAAAAAAATATCAACACAAGTTGATAAAGTTACAAAAAACGAGGCTCTGCCGATTTTTTTAAAACTTTATCAACGAGTGTTGATATTTTTTGATATCAAAAAGACGAGTAGGAGATTTTATTTATCACCCAATCCCTTCTTACATGCACAAATAGATAAATATAGTTCTTTGCTGTAGATTTCACTTTTACTCAACATTATGGCGTAGTGATACATCATTTTTTGACAACAATTCAACCATTGCAAAGTCCTTTATATTGACTCACGGTTTCCTTCAAGGTCAATTAAATAACAATAGTTCATTTTTAATTAAAAAAAAGGTACTTTTAATAAGAAATGAACTGTTCTTTGAAAATAAAAAAAAAGTAATTCCTTTTCAACTAACCAATCAAATTCATGTAAAGCGATATCTCCGTAGGAGATATGGCAGCAGATTATGAAATATATCAGACAAGCGATATCTACTGTAGAATGTATTATTGGGTGATAAAGTTTAATTATCTACCCAGTTACTAAATATCACTCACAGAACAGTTTACTATAGTTGAATTCTGGTTCTAAATGCAACTTAAAACAGAGAAATCTCGCCCAAAATCACAAGATTTTTATCAATGAAGCCCTCACTCGTAAACGCGCTGCACTTTACAAAAGATGTCGTGATATGTTTAAATCAAAGCTGATTAAAAACTGTTGGACGTAAGATGGTCGAGTGTACATACGACCTCTAGCAGACGACAGAAATATCGTCATAACCTGTGAGCAAGACTTTGATAACTTTCATACATCAACAAACAGAGAAAATCCACAAGCTATTAAGTGGAACTTTTAAGTAGATAATTAAAAACTTATAAAAGATACGCCCATTGTAAATGCATAAATAATGTGGGCATAGCTTTATACATTCGATTCACGTTATATCATAATTAGTTATATCATAATATAAATGTATAACTACATGTAAGTATGTATTATAAACTAAACAGTACGGAACCAACACTGCGATTGAAATGTTTGGCCTATCATCGATCATCGCTATCAAGGTCGATACGATAAAAGACATAATCTCAGTTACCCATTTCACGATTAAATTATGAATGAAAGTTGAGCAGCCAATCGGATCCCAAATCAGTAAATATCGCAGGCCAGGGATGACATCGAGAGTTGATTATGGTCTAGATAAGTTTTAATCAATATCTTAATATCAATTTAGACAACATTCCAGGCCCAAAGAAAGGCCTGTAACAGGCAGATTCAGCACTTGCACAATGCATACTTAAATATAACCAATTATATATATATACATATACATATATACACCCACACACACATAATATATATAAGAAAAAAACAGCGAAAATCAGTATAATATAATAAGTTACAGAGGTTTGGGAATAATATTGATGAATGAAATTGGTTCAAAAATATAAAGATACAGTCGGGCATCATTATTTCTTTTTATCAGGCAGTGGGGTCGAGGCAAATCCGCCAAAATCTCGTAAGGATTGTTGTTGTAATGGCCCAACTCTGTTATCGTCATCTATACAGTCGGAAGATGTGTTGATTGCAGAATGTGATAACGTAGCTTCGTTGTAATTAAACAAAGATTCAAATATGAACTAATTGGGTTAACATCCCAGTTTCAACTTTTGAAATGGGAACTTACTCCTCGTATTAAGATTATATGGGATTGTTGAACTGACCACCCTCTAAGTATTATTACTTTAAACTTTCATCTTCTATTTTGTCCAAATTGTCTACTTTAAATATCATCGTATGATATTGTTATAATAACTTAACTATGACCGAAACATTCAATGTTTATGTATTATACCATTGCTTTAACTATAAATAATTCACTGTTTTTGTGTATTTTGTATTTTTCATTTTCTCCTCTTTTTTCTTTGTTAAATGAACACAGGGACATGCTTGCTACAACAATTAGATTCCGTACAATGAAAATGAAACATGTATATTTAAAACTTATATGCAAGTATAAGGAATATATAAAACTTAAAAGTATGTTATTGTATTTTCTTACGAGCACTTCTATTTATTCAACGCACAGAGAAATAATGTATTATTATTATTATTATTACAATTATTCCATACAATTACTTTCTCAAAACGGGCTTTCCTACACACAGATCTATAAACTCCCTCATAGCTTCAAATTTGTTTATATGCTTTTAAATAATATTAAATGACTAAAAATAACACACTAATATGGATATACTACTTCCGAAATTTATTAACATGCTACGTTTCAATACTCATACAGGTATCGTTATCAAGCAAATATAAGGATAATATTAAATGACCTCTATTAAACTTATATCCATCAATGTAAGAGGAATTCGAAATGCCTTAAAAAGAAAAAAAGATATGTCATTGGTTAAACGAACAATCATGCGATATTAATTTCCTTCAAGAAACTCACAGCAGTGTATGTGATGAAACCGATTGGCAGAACGAATGGGCTGATCGCATATTTTTCACATGGTAGAACTAATTCAGCGGGGACAGCTATTTTTTTTAAAAGTAATAACAACATAAATGTTATTAAAAACCAATCCGATGAAAAGGGTTATTTTAACATTTTAGTAATAAGTATCTGTAATGATATCTTATTTTTAGTCAACACATATAGTCATATATCTGACAATTATACAAGATTACTCAAATCTTTACAGCAGCTATGTAGTGAACTTGACTCGTTCTCAATGGTAATCGGCGGAGATTTTAATAATGTCCTAAATGTTCAACCTGATAGATATGGCGGAAATTATAAACTGAAACGAAAAGGTCAAAATGCCATATTCAACATATTTAATTATTATAACCTCTTAGATATATTCAGAACTTGAAATCAAAATAATAAGCGTTTTACTTGGAAACAATGGAAGCCATTGATACAAAGTCGAATCGATTTTTGGCTCATATCGGAAAAACTCCAAGATTGTATAAAATCATGTACTGATCATTCATCAATTCATATACATATCAAAATAACTAATTATCCTCGCGGACCAAATCTATGGATATTTAACTCTTCGTTAACAAAAGACAAAACATATACTAAATTGATAAAATCATCTATACCGATATGGAAAAGTAAATATTTTGACAAACAAAATAAAAATGGTTGATGGGACTTCATTAAATTTAAGATAAAGGAATGTTCTATAGAATATTCCAAAAAGAAACAAAAATTTAAAATAGCTGTAAAAAATAGCCTTACTGAGGAACTGATCGAGCTTGAATCCCTTATCAGTAAACAGGAACCTAGTGACAACAAAATTATCGAAAAACTTTATGATCAGTATACCGAGGTTAAAAAATCATTAGACAATATTTACATTGATGAGACACAAGGAGCAATTATTAGGTCCAAACAAAACTGGTATGAAAACGGTGAAAAAATTATTTTTAAACTTAGAATAAGAAAAGAAAGAAAGTGTGCTATTACAATAAAAAAGCTTTAAAAAAATAGACGATTCTATTATATTTGAACCCATTGAAATATCGGGTGAAATATTTTTATTTTATAAAAACTTATATGCTTTGAGAGATTCGTGTTTTAAAAGGGAAAATAAATTTATAACAAATTTTAGACCTGCAGAAAGGCTTAATGAATATTAGAAGGATTTATTTGAATTCAAAATTGACTACTTCGAACTTCAGAAGGCCTTAAACTCGTTTAAAATAAATAAATCTGCAGGAAATGATGGTATCACAATTGAATTTTATCGACATTTTTGGCCTGATATTTATGTATTATTATTAGACTGATATAACTGTAGTTTTGAAGAAGAATCTTTATCCGTAACACAATCAATCAGTTATTAAACTCATTCCTAAAGGTAATAAAGATAGAACATGCTTAACTAACTAGGGACCCATTACGCTTGTTAATGTCGATGTAAAGTTGATGAGCAAAGTTTTGTCTAACAGATTAAAACCATTTTTGAACCTATTAACACACCCTAATCAATCCGCGTTGATACCAGGTCGCCACATTCATGAAAATACCCGTATTATTTCCGACTGCTTTGACCTTGCAAAACAAAAAGAATAATAGGCTTTCTTTTGGCTATAGATTTCCAAAAAGCCTTCGATAGCATAATACAAGCTTTATCGTCGTACGGTTTCGGACGTAATTTATAAATGAAATGAAATGAAATGGGGTTTAACGTCCTACTGTTCTGCTCCTAACCTGGGCTAATGAAGACGGGCATACGCCATACAGTGTGCTATGAGGGAAATTTTGCCCGGACAGCGGCACTACGGCCTACTCTTATATCGAATTACAACTGCCAAGGGATCTTTTTACGTGCACGCCAATGTGTACACGGGACCTCGGTTTTTCGTCCCATCCGAATTTTATCAAATGGATAAAAACCCTTTACAAAAATATCACATGTTGTGTAATAAACAATGGATTTACAATCTCTTTTTTTCATGTAAAAAGGGGTGTTCGACAAGGCGATCCAATGTCATCCAATCTTTTTAATTTGATCATAGAACTGCTATTATTAGAGACGATGTAAATAGAAATGGAATAAAATTTGGTCGTAAATCCATAAAAGTTGTAGCTTTTGCTGACGATATAACGGCATTATTAACAGATTTTAGCTCTGCGCGACATTTGTTTGGGATATTGAGACTTTTTGGTTTAGTGTCGTGACTTATAATTAACGTTAACAAAACAGAGGCGATAGATTTAAATAGCTGTGATATAAATTTAATGCAAAAATTAAAATCAACCCGTATATTTTTATGCGAAAAATTCATAAAAATTCTTGGGATACATTTTTCAAAAGACACTCATATTACCGATGAATTAAATTTTACAAATAAAATAACTGAAATAGAACAAATATTAAAAGTATGGGATAAACATAAACTATCTTTACTTGGAAAAACACAAATAATTAAATCATTTTGTATTTCAAAAATTCTTTATCCGGCAACTGTTAATCCAGTGACGGATTCTACTATTCAAAAACTAAATTCAATATTTTACAAATTTATATGGAACGGACCTAATACAATAAAGCGAGATATTCTTATACAGACCAATACAAATTGCTGATTAAAAATGATTGACTTAAGAGAATTCCTTATATGTTATAGCATTTTTTGGATTAAAAAAATATACCAGTCACCCGTTCAAACATGATGAATTCATTATGGTTAAATATGTTGGAAATTTATTACCAGCTTGCACCTTTCTAGAAAAGCTAAATTTTAACATTCCCTCTATGCCAACTGGTATAAAATTTACACAACGCATATAAAGAACATTGCGCAAGCTGAAAATCAAATTATTTGGAATAATACAAATATAAAGATTAATAATAAAATTATATTTTTAAAAATTCTTTTTAACAATAAAATTCGCTGGATGACCATGACTTCAGTGAAATCACGCTCCGTATGGACTAATCCGAGCCTTCGATAAATACAATTATGTGCTCAAAATAAAAAGGGTTTTATCTCTTCTAAAGTGTGTTATTTTGAATGTGCCAGAAAATAACAAGTATATTCAAAGAGCCATTGACACTTACTTTCCGGTGATGTATGACACGATAACTGGAATTTCGTATTAAGACCCTTATTGTGATATTAAACACTCGCCCTACCCCACCACTCGAATTCAGTTAGTGCTGGCTAACTAACTTTGATCAATTTTTGAAAAAAAGTATACATGCATTGTGCCTAAACTAAAGAAAGGATTGACTTTAATTTTCAGTATAGATATAATTAATTTGGATTAAGTCCCGCATTCTTACTTCAAATACCTCCCCCCCCCCGGTTCCCTTCAACTTTAATCTTTTTTCAAGATATGTATATGTAAGTGTGCCAGAAAATTATTTACATATTTGAAAAGACCAAGGAACGAACTTTTAAATGATGTGTACCATGATTGTTGTAATTTCGTATAAGACCCGTATTTTTACTTTAATTAGGCCCACCCCTATCCCCCGTCATTTAATAGGGTTTGTACCACCCAAATTTGATCGTTTTTTAAGGTAAGTAAATATGAATGTGCCAGAAAATTATTTATATATTTGAAGAGAGCGATAAACAAGCTTTTCAGTGATTTATAACATCATGGCTGGAATTTCGTACTTAAGATAGTAAGTATGAATGTGTCAGAAAATTATTTCCATTTTTGAAGAGTGCAACGCACAAGCTTTTCAGTGATATATAACACTATGGTTGGAAATTCGTATTAAGACCAGTTTTTTTTACATTGAATACACACCCACCCAATTTATCATAGTAAAAGAGCTTTTTACCAAACAAATTTGATCGTTTTTTAAGGCAAGTAAATATGAATGTGCCAGAAAATTATCTATATATAAGAAGAGCAACAAACAAGCTTTTCAGTGATATATAACATCATGGCTTGAATTTCGTACTAAGACCTGTATTTTGGCATTGAATACCCACCCCACCCCTTTCATAATCATAATAATAGAGTTTAGTACCACCCAACTTTTATCGTTTTTTAAGGTAAGTAATTATGCTTTCAGAGATTCGTGTTTTAAAAGGGAAAATAAATCTAAAACAAATTTTAGACCAGTCGAAAGGCTTAATGAATATCAGAAGGATTTATTTGAATTCAAAATTGACTACTTCGAACTTCAGAAGGCCTTAAACTCGTTTAAAATAAATAAATCTCCAGGAAATGATGATATCCCAATTGAATTTTATCGACATTTTTGGCCTGATATTTATGTATTATTATTAGACTGATATAACTGTAGTTTTGAAGAAGAATCTTTATCCGTAACACAATCAATCAGTTATTAAACTCATTCCTAAAGGTAATAAAGATAGAACATGCTTAACTAACTAGGGACCCATTACGCTTGTTAATGTCGATGTAAAGTTGATGAGCAAAGTTTTGTCTAACAGATTAAAACTATTTTTGAACCTATTAATACACCCTAATCAATCCGCGTTTATACCTGGTCGCAACATTCATGAAAATACTCGTATTATTTCCGACTGCTTTGACCTTGCAAAACAAAAAAGAATAATAGGCTTTCTTTTGGCTATAGATTTCCAAAAAGCCTTCGATAGCATAATACAAGCATTATCGTCGTATACGGTTTCGGACGTAATTTTATTAGATGGATAAAAAAATCCTTTACAAAAATATCACATGTTGTGTAATAAACAATGGATTTTCAACCCCTTATTTTCATGTAAAAAGGGGTGTTCGACAAGGCGATCCAATGTCATCCAATCTTTTTAATTTGATCACAGAACTGCTATTATACGCTATTAGAGACGATGTAAATATAAATGGAATAAAATTTGGTCGTAAATCCATAAAAGTTGTAGCTTTTGCTGACGATATAACGGCATTATTAACAGATTTTAGCTCTGCGCGACATTTGTTTGAGATATTGAGATTTCTTGGTTTAGGGTCGGGACTTACAATTAACGTTAACAAAACAGAGGCAATAGATTTAAATAGCTGTGATATAAATTAAGGCCTAAAAATTAAAACAACCGATATAGTTTTATGCGAAAAATTCATAAAAATTCTTGTGATACATTTTTCAAAAGACACTCATATTACTGATGAATTAAATTATACAAATAAAATAACTGAAATAGAACAAATATTAAAAGTATGGGATAAACATAAACTATCTTTACTTGGAAAAACACAAATAATTAAATAATTTTGTATTTCAAAAATTCTTTATCCGGCAACTGTTAATCCAGTGACGGATTCTACTATTCCAAAACTAAATTAAATATTTTACAAATTTATATGGAACGGAACTAATACAATAAAGCGAGATATTCTTATACAGAACAATAAAAATTGCGGATTAAAAATGATTGACTTAAGAGAATTCCTTATATGTTATAGCATTTTTTGGATTAAAAAAATATACCAGTCACCCGTTCAAACATGATGAATTCATTATGGTTAAATATGTTGGAAATTTATTACCAGCTTGCACCTTTCTAGAAAAGCTAAATTTTAACATTCCCTCTATGCCAACTGGTATAAAATTTACACAACGCATATAAAGAACATTGCGCAAGCTGAAAATCAAATTATTTGGAATAATACAAATATAAAGATTAATAATAAAATTATATTTTTAAAAGTTCTTTTTAACAATAAAATTCGCTGGATGACCATGGCTTCAGTGAAATCACGCTCCGTATGGGCTAATCCGAGCCTTCGATAAATAAAATAAATTGAAAGTAGTCTATTTTTAGTCACTATTGTTTGATGGCGACGAATCTTTGGCTCAAAATAAAAAGGGTTTTATCGCTTCTAAAGTGTGTTATTTTGAATGTGCCAGAAAATAACAAGTATATTCAAAGAGCCATTGACACTTACTTTCCGGTGATGTATGACACGATAACTGGAATTTCGTATTAAGACCCTTATTTTGATATTAAACACTCGCCCCACCCCACCAGTGCAGGCTAACTAACTTTGACCTATTTTTGAAAAAACAATACATGCATTGTGCCTAAACTAAAGAAAGGATTGACTTTAATTTGCAGTATAGATATAATTAATTTGGATTAAGTCCCGCATTCTTACTTCAAATACCCCCCCCCCACCCGTTCCCTTCAATTTTAATCTTTTTTCAAGATATGTACATATTTGAAAAGAGCAAGGAACGGACTTTTAAATGATGTGTACCATGATTGTTGTAATTTCGTATTAAGATCCGTATTTTTACTTTAATTAGGCCCACCCATATCCCCCGTCATTTAATAGGGTTTGTACCACCCAAATTTGATCGTTTTTTAAGGTAAGTAAATATGAATGTGCCAGAAAATTATTTATATATTTGCAGAGAGCAATAAACAAGCTTTTCAATATGTAACATCATGGCTGGAATTTCGTACTAAGAACCGTATTTTGGCACCGAATACCCTACCCCCCTCCATTATCATAGTAATAGAGTTTTTTTTACCAAACAATTTTGATAGTTTTTTAAGGCAAGTAAATATGAATGTGCCAGATAATTATTTACATATTTGAAGTGAGCAATAAACAAGCTTTTCGGTGATATATAACATCATGACTGGAATTTCGTACTAAGAACCGTATTTTAGCATTGAATACCCCCCTCTCCTGCCTTCATAATTATAGTAATAGGGTTTAGTAACACCCAACTTTGATCGTTTTGTAAGATAAGTAAGTATGAATGTGCAATAAACAAGCTTTTCTGTGATATGTAATAGCATGGCTTGCATTTCGTACTAAGAACCATATTTTGGCATTGAATACCCACCCCAATCCCATTCATAATCATAATTATAGAGTTTAGTACCACCCAAATTTGATCGTTTTTTAAGGTAAGTAAATATAAATGTGCCAGAAATTTATTTATATATTTGAAGAGAGCAACAAACAAGCTTTTCGGTGATATATAACATCATGGTTGGAATTTCGTAATAAGACCTGTATTTTGGCATTGAATACCCACCCAACCCCATTCATAATCATAGTAATAGAGTTTAGTACCACCCAACTTTGATCGTTTTTTAAGGTAAGTAATTATGCTTTCAGAGATTCGTGTTTTAAAAGGGAAAATAAATTTATAACAAATTTTAGACCAGTCGAAAGGCTTAATGAATATCAGAAGGATTTATTTGAATTCAAAATTGACTACTTCGAACTTCAGAAGGCCTTAAACTCGTTTAAAATAAATAAATCTCCAGGAAATGATGGTATCCCAATTGAATTTTATCGACATTTTTGGCCTGATATTTATGTATTATTATTAGACTGATATAACTGTAGTTTTGAAGAAGAATCTTTATCCGTAACACAATCAATCAGTTATTAAACTCATTCCTAAAGGTAATAAAGATAGAACATGCTTAACAAACTAGGGACCCATTACGCTTGTTAATGTCGATGTAAAGTTGATGAGCAAAGTTTTGTCTAACAGATTAAAACTATTTTTGAACCTATTAATACACCCTAATCAATCCGCGTTTATACCTGGTCGCAACATTCATGAAAATACTCGTATTATTTCCGACTGCTTCGACCTTGCAAAACAAAAAAGAATAATAGGCTTTCTTTTGGCTATAGATTTCCAAAAAGCCTTCGATAGCATAATACAAGCTTTATCGTCGTACGGTTTCGAACGTAATTTTATTAGATGGATAAAAATCCTTTACAAAAATATCACATGTTGTGTAATAAACAATGGATTTACAACCCCTTATTTTTATGTAAAAAGGGGTGTTCGACAAGGCGATCCAATGTCATCCAATCTTTTTAATTTGATCATAGAACTGCTATTATACGCTATTAGAGACAATGTAAATATAAATGGAATAAAATTTGTCGTAAATCCATAAAAGTTGTAGCTTTTGCTGACGATATAACGGCATTATTAAAAGATTTTAGCTCTGCGCGACATTTGTTTGAGATATTGAGACTTTTTGGTTTAGAGTCGTGACTTACAATTAACGTTAATAAAACAGAGACGATAGATTTAAATAGCTGTGATATGAATTTAATGCCCAAAAATTAAAATCAACCGGTATAGTTTTATGCGAAAAATTCATAAAAAGTCTTGGGATACATTTTTCAAAAGACACTCATATTACCGATGAATTAAATTTTACAAATAAAATAACTGAAATATGGGATAAACATAAACTATCTTTAATTGGAAAAACACAAATACTATTCAAAAACTAAATTCAATATTTTACAAATTTATATGGAATGGACCTGATAGAATAAAGCGAGATATTCTTATTTTAAAGAACAATAAAAATTGCGGATTAAAAATGATTGACTTTTAATAGAATCCCTAATATGTAATAGCATTTTTTGGTTTAAAAAAATATACCAGTCACCCGTTCAAACATGGGTCATACCACAGGAATTCATTATGGCTGAATATGGTGGAAATTTATTACCCGCTTGCAACTTTCCAGAAAAGCTAAATTTAAACATTCCCTTTTATAAAAACCTCTATGCCTACTGGTATAAAATTTACACACCGCATATAAAGAACATTGCGCAAGCTGAAAATCAAATTATTTGGAATAATACAAATATAAAGATTAATAATAAAATTATATTTTTAAAAGTTCTTTTTAACAATAAAATTCACTGGATGACCATGACTTCAGTGAAATCACGCTCCGTATGGACTAATCCGAGCCTTCGATAAATACAATTATGTGCTCAAAATAAAAAGGGTTTTATCTCTTCTAAAGTGTGTTATTTTGAATGTGCCAGAAAATAACAAGTATATTCAAAGAGCCATTGACACTTACTTTCCGGTGATGTATGACACGATAACTGGAATTTCGTATTAAGACCCTTATTGTGATATTAAACACTCGCCCTACCCCACCACTCGAATTCAGTTAGTGCTGGCTAACTAACTTTGATCAATTTTTGAAAAAAAATATACATGCATTGTGCCTAAACTAAAGAAAGGATTGACTTTAATTTTCAGTATAGATATAATTAATTTGGATTAAGTCCCGCATTCTTACTTCAAATACCTCCCCCCCCCCCCGGTTCCCTTCAACTTTAATCTTTTTTCAAGATATGTATATGTAAGTGTGCCAGAAAATTATTTACATATTTGAAAAGACCAAGGAACGGACTTTTAAATGATGTGTACCATGATTGTTGTAATTTCGTATAAGACCCGTATTTTTACTTTAATTAGGCCCACCCCTATCCCCCGTCATTTAATAGGGTTTGTACCACCCAAATTTGATCGTTTTTTAAGGTAAGTAAATATGAATGTGCCAGAAAATTATTTATATATTTGAAGAGAGCGATAAACAAGCTTTTCAGTGATTTATAACATCATGGCTGGAATTTCGTACTTAAGATAGTAAGTATGAATGTGTCAGAAAATTATTTCCATTTTTGAAGAGTGCAACGCACAAGCTTTTCAGTGATATATAACACTATGGTTGGAATTTCGTATTAAGACCAGTTTTTTTTACATTGAATACACACCCACCCAATTTATCATAGTAAAAGAGCTTTTTACCAAACAAATTTGATCGTTTTTTAAGGCAAGTAAATATGAATGTGCCAGAAAATTATCTATATATAAGAAGAGCAACAAACAAGCTTTTCAGTGATATATAACATCATGGCTGGAATTTCGTACTAAGACCTGTATTTTGGCATTGAATACCCACCCCACCCCTTTCATAATCATAATAATAGAGTTTAGTACCACCCAACTTTTATCGTTTTTTAAGGTAAGTAATTATGCTTTCAGAGATTCGTGTTTTAAAAGGGAAAATAAATCTAAAACAAATTTTAGACCAGTCGAAAGGCTTAATGAATATCAGAAGGATTTATTTGAATTCAAAATTGACTACTTCGAACTTCAGAAGGCCTTAAACTCGTTTAAAATAAATAAATCTCCAGGAAATGATGATATCCCAATTGAATTTTATCGACATTTTTGGCCTGATATTTATGTATTATTATTAGACTGATATAACTGTAGTTTTGAAGAAGAATCTTTATCCGTAACACAATCAATCAGTTATTAAACTCATTCCTAAAGGTAATAAAGATAGAACATGCTTAACTAACTAGGCGATACGTTTCAAGTCAGTAGCTTGAAGCGTATATATGGTATTAGTGTCAGTGGCCTGTGGCACGAAGTAACAGTATATTGTCGCATACATAATATATTATGTCAACGCTTGGGCGATATAATATATTATGTCAACGCTTGGAACTAGGATGGAGGTGACTAGGCATGAACTTGCAACGATAGATTTAATTGGCGCTTTGATAACCAATGAATGCTTTGGAGACATATTTTGGCGGTATTTTCCATCATGGAATCGGTACACTGAAAAAAAACTTGTGTTGGATCTCAACACAAGTACTTGTGTGAAAATTATTCTACACAAGTTATGTGTTGTTTTGCATTGCATTAACACAAACTTGTGTTCTTTTTAATGCATTAACACAAATCTTGTGTTTTTTTCATATAATTAACACAAGTAATGTGTACCGTCAACAAATATTTTTTTGTTTAAATTTGAACTCCATACAAAGTCTTAATCCGGGGGTTCACAAGTAAGAGAAAGGTATTTTTTACTCAGACAATATAGCCAGACAGACTTGAATGCTAATTGGTGTTAAGATGTCTGTAGTTAAAATAAAGTTGGGCCCAATAAACTGGTAGATCAAAGGCCTGTTGAGCGCTCATGCCCGGTGTGATTTTAACAATTGACTCCAAATGCGTTGACAAGAAAATAAGTAAAACTGTTATTGAATGTGATTGGTTGATAAAATCAACGTACTATAGGCTACATTTTGTCTGCGATGTCATCTCGGTGGAAGCGGACATTAAATGAAGTGATTTCACACAATTAATTTAACATTTAACAACGTGCTGAAATGATTTTGGAGCAGTGATATGTTTGACAAATGTAAGCTAATGGTCACATAGAATACAAGACCGCAGGTTTGTGAATATTTATATAAAAAAAATAATACCATGTATGTAATTTAGCATCGATATTGTTTCTCTGTATAATATTAGTATTTCGTTTCCTTAAAAAAACCTCCAACAATTTAAACCGGAAGTTCATGTTTATAATATGGCGCGGTCAGGAAAAAAATTTCGGCATGTTATTATTAAATCTGTTCAATTTTTCTGAAATCATGCTTAATTAACATTAGTTGTTCGGCGCTACGATGTTGTTCAAATACTTACATTACAGAATCACATTATGATTAAAGCAGAAACGGTTCGAATTGAACCAGCAGGTAAGAATCTGTTTTGAAATTATATCTTGGGAGGTTGGATTGGCGTTGGAGACCCGATTGGCGGCCATTTTGATTCTTGTTTCATGATTTTTTTTATATTATAACGATTTTGCCAAGAGTAGACATAAACGCGGGCACAGACTAGAAAAAATCTTTTTACACTTTTGTGTTAGTTGAATTGTAATCTAATTTATGTTTAAAAAAACAACCTTAAATCAAATAAGCAGATATTTTCCCCAAACCCTCCGTTCAACCTCCGACTCTGTCACTCTGTGGAATATTATTAGGCCCCTATTTTCCTGATTCAGTCACAGTTAATAAATAATAAATAATGGAACTAGAATCAGTCTGTGGAAGTTTCTCTATAGTTTCATTATTTTTTCCAGTCAGTGATGATATGACTCATTCCACCTTACAGTTGCAGCAATTACCGTATTGAGAATTTACCGTTCAAGGACTCCATTTTGGCATTGAATTGGAATTTGAAGAAAAACTGGTAACAATTTCATTTAATTTTTATATTTTCTATTTTTTTTTTTTTACCAATGTCCTACTAATGATTAGTGTATGTGAACATACAATCCCAAGTAAAGTATTAATATGACACTTACATGCTACAGAGAGAGAAAAATGACATAAACAAGGCCTTACGTGTACTTGTATTTGAAGAATCAAGTAGTCCAAGCTATGCCTATATGCATACCGGTAATCAACTACGACGACGATTAGCTTTCTTCCGTTTCCACCATTTCCCTGCACACTGTTCCATTCTACTTAGCCTACAGACGCTAGGTTGTTTCGGGAAAAAGGACAGGTAAGGTTAAATTTGATATGAATAATTCGTTTGCTGGTATGGGTATTTAGCAAACGGAGGAAACCGAATGGCCCAGAGAAAAACTCAAGAGATTGGACAGGCGACTCTACTCCTTGAAATCGAAACCATGCCACTTAACACAATGACAGACCCTGTGATTTCATGTGAATGCATTAACTACTAGACCATTCCCCCCAGCCCCACCCCATATTGAATAAAAGTATGGCTTATTTCAAATATGATATTTACATATAAAGAAAGTAGAGAGACTTCAATCTTACTAGAAAAATACTAGATTACCTGAAATGAAATGGGGTTTAAAGACAACGTCCTACTGTTCAGCTCCGACTGGTCTAATGCATTGTGCTAAGAGAAAATGTTTGTCCGGGCAGCGACACTATGGCCTACTCTCATAGTGAATTCAAACTGCCAAGAGAACTTTTATGTGTACGCCAATGTGTACATTGGATCTCAGGGGAAACCTGCATATTGCATATTATTTTTCAGTTAGCCACCTCGGAAGATCAAGACAGCTGGAAAGGGCTATTGATATTGTGGAAGTGTTTTCTTACAGAGGTTGCTTATCAGACAAAGGCTATGTAAGTACCATGCATATTTGCTTTTTGAATCAGGAACTGGTTCTATACACTTGGTGGGGGGGGGGGGTGGATGGCCGAATGGTTAGCATGTGCGTGCTGTATCATACGGCCTGTCATCCTCGGTTGTACGTGACAAGGAGTAGGGTTGCCTGTTCAACCTCGTGGGTTTTCTCCAGGTCCTACGGTTTCCTCCCACTGCGAAAGACCTATATGACTTCAAAACTATAAGATGGATGCAATGTTACACCCTTTCATAATCATTATTATAAAGCGTTCAAATGCATGAATTTGTAAAATATAATTAATATCATATTGTAATACTGTTTGCAATACTGTATTCACCACTGCCTTAGTGGAGATAATTGGTAAATTAAATGATTATTTTTTCATTTTGTCTTTTTTTCAAGACTTTTGTTCTGGCTTCTGACCCATTGAGGCATAATAATCTACCTGGGTCTGTAACTTGAAAAGACACAATAAGTATTATGCAAAGTTGAAACAAAATAGAGACTCAACGTGTGGAAAAATAAGTTATTTATTTAAAAATTGTGAACCGTAGAAAGTATATTTATTGCCAACTCAACCACATACTATCATCCAGGGTTTATGGACCTACTTATAGTCCAACCTTCGACGATGGGTTGTATGTTCAATCTAGTTGGAGGTGTACGATTGAACATACAATAATTCAGTAACTCACTTCTCTTGGTATAATCTTATATTCTGTAACAATATCTAACAAAGATAATATATACATATAATACTGACCCACAGGATAGGTAACTTAATAAGGAACAGCATCTAAGAAATAACTTATCAGAGACCTGCCCTTCAGTATGTCTTCTGTCTGCCTGTGGTTAACTGCCCTTTTCTTTAATATACAATTTTTAGGACTTTTATACCTTAGCTTTGTTTTTAGTTACAATATAATCCTTAATACCTTACTGGAATAACTTTACAATAGATAATAATTTATGAAACAATGTCTCTCTAATATAATTACAGAGTTTATTTTAATTAGGATTCTGGCTAATCTATAATGGCTCTGGCCTCAAATTAACTATGCTCTAATTCTACCTGGTCATAATACTTGAATATTAAGCCATCAAATTATTTTATAATTTTGAAAATGAAATGAAATGGGGTTTAACATCCTACTGTTTTGCTCATAAACTGGGCTAATGAAGACGGGCATACACCATACAGTGTGCTATGAGGGAAATTTTGCCCGGGCAGTGGCGCTACAGCCTACTCTTATATCGAATTCCAACTGCCAAGGGATCTTTTACATGCACGCCAATGTGTACACAGGACCTCGTTTTTTTATCCCATCCAAACGACTAGACAGCTGTCCTTGTCAGGTCCTCCGTCCTGTATCACTGACAAGGGGAAGACACGTCGGAAAATCTGGATGAACTTTCTCAGCCAATTCAGGGATCGAACACCCGACCTCCAGGCTAGTGAGCCAGCGTCGTACCCTCTTAGCCATGTGATCTCCTTATAATTTTGAAAAAGAATATGGTGATTGTAAAAGCTAATAAGTTATCAGTTGCATTTTATTTTTGTTTTTAATGTTAAATATCCCTCTCAAACACAATTATATTTTAATTCTCTCCAGAAATTTGTGTAAAATATAGACTGTAAATTAAAACTTTCATCTTTTAACTGTTGAGTCAATTTAAGTCATCTCATACATAGTATGTTTTTTTCCAGTTAACTACATCAGAAAGATAAAAACAGTTGGAAATGGCTATTCATATTGTGGAAACTTTTCTCACAGAGCTTGATAATCAGGCAAAATGTAAGTAACATACATATTTGTATTTTTAATCAGGAAGTAGTTTTATACACTTGCTTGGTAATCTAGTTATTCTTCTTGGGGCAATGCCTAGGACTCAGCTATTTCAAGTACTTGGCATGCTTGATTTTTGCCAATCACATCCATTACAGTAAATAGCAGTAAAATAATGATGGACAATATTTTACTTTTCAAATAGATTTCAATAGATTTTAAAGGGTAATATCCAATTTGTTGTCAATGGAAATAAAATAAGAATGGGTCCAAAAATAATTAGACATTGCCAAGTAAATAGGTGCTGCCAATGATGTAGTAGGGAATCTGGATTTGCAGACAATACATGTATGAACCGGGTGAATAGTTGACCTATTATGAGACTTCAGTCCCAAATCTCAAGACTTTTTTCTGACTTGGCCTGAGCAAGACAGCTGTCTAGTCCTTCCGATGAGACGAATATTGGAATGCACGTAAAAGATCCCCTGGCAGTTGGAATTCGATATAAGAATAGATGATAGTGCCGCTGCCCGGGCACACTGTGTGGCATATGCCCGTCATTATTAGCCCAGTATAGGAGCAGAACAGTAGGACGTTAAACCCCATTTCATTTCATTTTTCTGACTTTTAACCCATTTGATTTGAGCATAATAATCTGCCTGGGTCTTTAAGTGGACAAGACACAATAAGCGTTACGCAAAGTTGAAACCAAATAGAGACTCAGTCTCGATGTGGCAAAATAAATTGTTTATTTAAACATTGTATTCTTATTGCCTACTTTTTATTTTTTAGGCTGGAACACCCTTGAAAGAGTATTTGGTGTATGATAACAACAAGAGAACCCAAGCATCAATTTATTTTATACTTCTGGGAAAGAATGCATTTGACCCAATTTTTAAATATTTATTTTTTGTTATTAATGTTAAATTTTCTTCCAAAACACAATTAGATTTTAATTCTCTTCAAATATGTATGTATAATATAGCAAGTAAACTGACATATAAATCACTTAGAATTTGGTCGGAAATCATAAAGTATTTAATAGGCATTACTAGAAACCAAATGTAGATCAAATACACCCAGAATTACAAAAAACCTTGACCTACATTAAGGTGACTTTCCCTTGCTTATGAAATGAAATACGTTTTAATATCCTGCTTTTCTGTGTTCTTAGAGTGATTCTACCCTACCCTTATATCAAATATTTCAACTGTCAAGGGTTCTTTAAAGGGTACCCAGGGGGGCCCGAATGGTTAACACGCACACATTTGATCAGAAGGTCTGTCATTGATTCAAATAATTCAATTTTCAAGGGTTCTTCAAAGTGTACGCAGTTGGGTTGGTTTCAATTCTGGGGGGTGGGGGTGGATGGCCGAATGGTTAGCACGTGCATGCTGTATCATACGGCCTCCTGTCATTGAGTCAACTGGCATGGTTTCGAATCCCCGGTTGTAGACAAGGAGTGGGGTCGCCTGTCCAATCTTGTGGGTTTTCTCCGGGACCTCCGGTTTCCTCCCACTGCTAAAGACCCCTACGCGCTAGCGAATTATTGAAATAAAATTAAACCATATGTTAGTCCCAAAATGATCTAGTTTGTGTCGAGTAGACGTTAAACCCCATTTCTCTCTGTCTCTCTCTCTCTTTTGATTCTGGGCTTGTACCCAATTATCCCTTGCCATATCCAACACTGAAAAGTGGGAACTATGCCGGAAAATCCAGTTGAAATTTCGCGGCCAACGCCTTATGCTCACTGAACCACTGTGGCTTATGACTTGTGATTGTATATAAATCTTTTGTACATATGATATTTTTTTATTTCAATCCTGTAATCTTGATGCTTTGCTTCTTTTATTTATAAAATATTCATTTTGTTTGGGGTTTTTTTAATGAGGAAAAGGCTCTACATCATTTTATTACTCCTGCAAAATAGAGCAATTTTCTTTTGTTAGTTTTCTGTGTATGCTAGTTATTTCTAGATGCCTCACAAATCACTTGTAGTGTGATTTTGTAGCATTTTTCAGTTTTTGAAATTGTTTCAATTTAGTGCATAATTAATCTTATTAGTGCTTAGTTTGGATGTTATTAAATTTAGATATATTTGAATTATATATTTTGGGGTATGGGGTAGGGATACTGTGTACATATCTTTATATTCTCAGTTCTTGTTTTGGGGTAAAGAACAATTTAAATAGCTATTTTATATTTTGTGATGGGTAAAGTGTGTGGGGCAAAAAACAATTTAAATAGCTATTTTATATTTTGTGATGGGTAAAGTGGGGGGGGGGTCATTATATATAACACAATATAATTTGTATTAGAATTGAAGTCTCTGTTTTTCTGTTAACATTTCAAATATCTATTTAGTTTTGATGTATTAATTTACTTTTTCCTATGATTTTATGAATAAATAATAATCTTACAAAATTTTTTTTTGTTTCCTTCTTTTATCAAACTTTACAGGTCTAACAGAGCAAAGAGAGGGGTCCTGCATAGAAAGGTTGCTATGCTGGATATAAATTGGGGAAAAATACAACACAAGTTTTTGATGATGGTTATACACAAGTTTGTATGAAACCACACAAGTTTCAGAAATTTTAACACAAGTTTCAGAAATTTTAAAACAAGTTTCAGAAATTTTAACACAAGTTTCAGAAATTTCAACACAAGTTTCAGAAATTTCAACACAAGTTTCAACACAAGTATTGTGTAGATTTCACACAAGTTTCAACACAAGTTTTGTGTTGTTTGATACATTTTAACACAAGTTTTGTGTTGTTTCAACATTTAACACAAGTTTTGTGTTGTTTTAACACAAGTTTGTGTTGTTAAATAGAGACACCTAACTTGTGTTGAATTTAACACAAGTTTGTGTTCTTTCAACACAAGTTTTTTTTCAGTGTAAGTTTCGATTGTTTTTTTCTTTTCTGTTTTTTCTCTCTTTTCTGTGTCCTAACCCTAACCCTAACCCTAATCCGAAAGAAAAGTGCCCTTTTTTGAAATTCTGACATCACAGGTGCCCTTTTTCTGATAAGGATGCCCTCTTTTATTTACAGGGACACTTTCTATTGTTAAGGAGGTGGACCAGTCCCCATGGTCCAACCCCTGGATCCGCTCTGATGACGCGTACATTCCACTGAGTCTACAGGTCTAATATGCTAACACGCTTGGAGGGTCAACACAATATATTATGTCGCCCAAGCGTTGACATAATATATTATGTATGCGACAATATACTGTTACTTCGTGCCACAAGCCACTGACACTAATACCATATATACGCTTCAAGCTACTGACTTGAAACGTGCAGGGTGCAACTAGGGACCCATTACGCTTGTTAATGTCGATGTAAAGTTGATGAGCAAAGTTTTGTCTAACAGATTAAAACTATTTTTGAACCTATTAATACACCCTAATCAATCCGCGTTTATACCTGGTCGCAACATTCATGAAAATACTCGTATTATTTCCGACTGCTTTGACCTTGCAAAACAAAAAAGAATAATAGGCTTTCTTTTGGCTATAGATTTCCAAAAAGCCTTCGATAGCATAATACAAGCATTATCGTCGTATACGGTTTCGGACGTAATTTTATTAGATGGATAAAAAAATCCTTTACAAAAATATCACATGTTGTGTAATAAACAATGGATTTTCAACCCCTTATTTTCATGTAAAAAGGGGTGTTCGACAAGGCGATCCAATGTCATCCAATCTTTTTAATTTGATCACAGAACTGCTATTATACGCTATTAGAGACGATGTAAATATAAATGGAATAAAATTTGGTCGTAAATCCATAAAAGTTGTAGCTTTTGCTGACGATATAACGGCATTATTAACAGATTTTAGCTCTGCGCGACATTTGTTTGAGATATTGAGATTTCTTGGTTTAGGGTCGGGACTTACAATTAACGTTAACAAAACAGAGGCAATAGATTTAAATAGCTGTGATATAAATTAAGGCCTAAAAATTAAAACAACCGATATAGTTTTATGCGAAAAATTCATAAAAATTCTTGTGATACATTTTTCAAAAGACACTCATATTACTGATGAATTAAATTATACAAATAAAATAACTGAAATAGAACAAATATTAAAAGTATGGGATAAACATAAACTATCTTTACTTGGAAAAACACAAATAATTAAATCATTTTGTATTTCAAAAATTCTTTATCCGGCAACTGTTAATCCAGTGCCGGATTCTACTATTCAAAAACTAAATTCAATATTTTACACATTTATATGGAACGGACCTGATAGAATAAAGCGAGATATTTTTATTTTAAAGAACAATAAAAATTGCGGATTAAAAATGATTGACTTTTAAGAGAATCCCTAATATGTAATAGCATTTTTTGGATTAAAAAAATATACCAGTCACCCGTTCAAACATGGGTCATACCACAGGAATTCATTATGGCTGAATATGGTGGAAATTTATTACCCGCTTGCAACTTTCCAGAAAAGCTAAATTTAAACATTCCCTTTTATAAAAACCTCTATGCCTACTGGTATAAAATTTACACACCGCATATAAAGAACATTGCGCAAGCTGAAAATCAAATTATTTGGAATAATACAAATATAAAGATTAATAATAAAATTATATTTTTAAACGTTCTTTTTAACAATAAAATTCGCTGGATGACCATGACTTCAGCGAAATCACGCTCCGTATGGACTAATCCGAGCCTTCGATAAATACAATTTTTTGCTCAAAATAAAAAGGGTTTTATCTCTTCTAAGTGTGTTATTTTGAATATACCAGAAAATAACAAGTATATTCAAAGAGCCATTGACACTTACTTTCCGGTGATGTATGACACGATAACTGGAATTTCGTATTAAGACCCTTATTGTGATATTAAACACTCGCCCTACCCCACCACTCGAATTCAGATAGTGCTGGCTAACTAACTTTGATCAATTTTTGAAAAAAAGTATACATGCATTGTGCCTAAACTAAAGAAAGGATTGACTTTAATTTTCAGTATAGATATAATTATTTTGGACTAAGTCCCGCATTATTACTTCAAATACCCCCCCCCCCCCCGGTTCCCTTCAATTTTAATCTGTTTTCAAGATATGTATATGTAAGTGTGCCAGAAAATTATTTACATATTTGAAAAGACCAAGGTAAGGACTTTTAAATGATGTGTACCATGATTGTTGTAATTTCGTATTAAGACCCGTATTTTTACTTTAATTAGGCCCACACATATCCCCCGTCATTTAATAGGGTTTGTACCACCCAACTTTTTTTAAGGTAAGTAAATATGAATGTGCCAGAAAATTATTTATATATTTGCAGAGAGCAATAAACAAGCTTTTCAGTGATATGTAAGATCATGGCTGGAATTTCGTACTAAGAACCGTATTTTGGCATTGAATACTCTCCCCCCTCCATTATCATAGTAATAGAGTTTTTTACCAAACAATTTTGATAGTTTTTTAAGGCAAGTAAATATGAATGTGCGAGATAATTATTTACATATTTGAAGAGAGCAATGAACAAACATTTCAGCGATATGTAACATCATGGCTGGAATTTCGTACTAAGAACCGTATTTTAACATTGAATACCCCCCCCCCCTTCATAATCATAGTAATAGAGTTTAGTACCAACCAAATTTGATCACTTTGTAAGATAAGTAAATATGAATGTGCCAGAAAATTATTCATATATAAGAAGAGCAACAAACAATCTTTTCAGTGATATATAACATCATGGTTGGAATTTCGTACTAAGACCTGTATTTTGGCATTGAATACCCACCCAACCCCATTCATAATCATAGTAATAGAGTTTAGTACCACCCAACTTTGATCGTTTTTTAAGGTAAGTAAATATGCTTTGAGAGATTCGTGTTTTAAAAGGGAAAATAAATCTAAAACAAATTTTAGACCTGAAGACAGGCTTAATGAATATCAGAAGGATTTATTTGAATTCAAAATTGACTACTTCGAACTTCAGAAGGCCTTAAACTCGTTTAAAATAAATAAATCTCCAGGAAATGATGGTATAACAATTGGATGTTATCGACATTTTTGGCCTGATATTTATGTATTATTATTAGACTGATATAACTGTAGTTTTGAAGAAAACCTTTATCCGTAACACAATCAATCAGTTATTAAACTCATTCCTAAAGGTAATAAAGATAGAACATGCTTAACTAACTGGAGACCCATTACGCTTGTTAATGTCGATGTAAAGTTGATGAGCAAAGTTTTGTCTAACAGATAAAAATCATTTTGAACCTATTAACACACCCTAATCAATCCGTGTTGAAAATACCCGTATTATTTCCGACTGCTTTGACCTTGCAAAACAAAAAAGAATAATAGGCTTTCTTTTGGCTATAGATTTCCAAAAAGCCTTCGATAGCATAATACAAGCTTTATCGTCGTACGGTTTCGAACGTAATTTTATTAGATGGATAAAAATCCTTTACAAAAATATCACATGTTGTGTAATAAACAATGGATTTACAACCCCTTATTTTTATGTAAAAAGGGGTGTTCGACAAGGCGATCCAATGTCATCCAATCTTTTTAATTTGATCATAGAACTGCTATTATACGCTATTAGAGACAATGTAAATATAAATGGAATAAAATTTGTCGTAAATCCATAAAAGTTGTAGCTTTTGCTGACGATATAACGGCATTATTAAAAGATTTTAGCTCTGCGCGACATTTTTTTGAGATATTGAGACTTTTTGGTTTAGAGTCGTGACTTACAATTAACGTTAATAAAACAGAGACGATAGATTTAAATAGCTGTGATATGAATTTAATGCCCAAAAATTAAAATCAACCGGTATAGTTTTATGCGAAAAATTCATAAAAAGTCTTGGGATACATTTTTCAAAAGACACTCATATTACCGATGAATTAAATTTTACAAATAAATAACTGAAATATGGGATAAACATAAACTATCTTTAATTGGAAAAACACAAATACTATTCAAAAACTAAATTCAATATTTTACAAATTTATATGGAATGGACCTGATAGAATAAAGCGAGATATTCTTATTTTAAAGAACAATAAAAATTGCGGATTAAAAATGATTGACTTTTAAGAGAATCCCTAATATGTAATAGCATTTTTTGGTTTAAAAAAATATACCATATGGTGGAAATTTATTACCCGCTTGCAACTTTCCAGAAAAGCTAAATTTAAACATTCCCTTTTATAAAAACCTCTATGCCTACTGGTATAAAATTTACACACCGCATATAAAGAACATTGCGCAAGCTGAAAATCAAATTATTTGGAATAATACAAATATAAAGATTAATAATAAAATTATATTTTTAAACGTTCTTTTTAACAATAAAATTCGCTGGATGACCATGACTTCAGCGAAATCACGCTCCGTATGGACTAATCCGAGCCTTCGATAAATACAATTATGTGCTCAAAATAAAAAGGGTTTTATCTCTTCTAAAGTGTGTTATTTTGAATGTGCCAGAAAATAACAAGTATATTCAAAGAGCCATTGACACTTACTTTCCGGTGATGTATGACACGATAACTGGAATTTCGTATTAAGACCCTTATTGTGATATTAAACACTCGCCCTACCCCACCACTCGAATTCAGTTAGTGCTGGCTAACTAACTTTGATCAATTTTTGAAAAAAAGTATACATGCATTGTGCCTAAACTAAAGAAAGGATTGACTTTAATTTTCAGTATAGATATAATTAATTTGGATTAAGTCCCGCATTCTTACTTCAAATACCTCCCCCCCCCCCCGGTTCTCTTCAACTTTAATCTTTTTTCAAGATATGTATATGTAAGTGTGCCAGAAAATTATTTACATATTTGAAAAGACCAAGGAACGGACTTTTAAATGATGTGTACCATGATTGTTGTAATTTCGTATAAGACCCGTATTTTTACCTTTATTAGGCCCACCCCTATCCCCCGTCATTTAATAGGGTTTGTACCACCCAAATTTGATCGTTTTTTAAGGTAAGTAAATATGAATGTGCCAGAAAATTATTTATATATTTGAAGAGAGCGATAAACAAGCTTTTCAGTGATTTATAACATCATGGCTGGAATTTCGTCCTTAAGATAGCAAGTATGAATGTGTCAGAAAATTATTTCCATTTTTGAAGAGTGCAACGCACAAGCTTTTCAGTGATATATAACACTATGGTTGGAATTTCGTATTAAGACCAGTTTTTTTTACATTGAATACACACCCACCCAATTTATCATAGTAAAAGAGCTTTTTACCAAACAAATTTGATCGTTTTTTAAGGCAAGTAAATACGAATGTGCCAGAAAATTATTTATATATAAGAAGAGCAACAAACAAGCTTTTCAGTGATATATAACATCATGGCTGGAATTTCGTACTAAGACCTGTATTTTGGCATTGAATACCCACCCCACCCCCTTCATAATCATAGTAATAGAGTTTAGTACCACCCAACTTTGATCGTTTTTTAAGGTAAGTAATTATGCTTTCAGAGATTCGTGTTTTAAAAGGGAAAATAAATTTATAACAAATTTTAGACCAGTCGAAAGGCTAAATGTTTATCAGAAAGATTTATTTGAATTCAAAATTGACTACTTCGAACTTCAGAAGGCCTTAAACTCGTTTAAAATAAATAAATCCCCAGGAAATGATGGTATCACAATTGAATTTTATCGACATTTTTGGCCTGATATTTATGTATTATTATTAGACTGATATAACTGTAGTTTTGAAGAAGAATCTTTATCCGTAACACAATCAATCAGTTATTAAACTCATTCCTAAAGGTAATAAAGATAGAACATGCTTAACTAACTAGGGACCCATTACGCTTGTTAATGTCGATGTAAAGTTGATGAGCAAAGTTTTGTCTAACAGATTAAAACTATTTTTGAACCTATTAATACACCCTAATCAATCCGCGTTTATACCTGGTCGCCACATTCATTAAAATACCCGCAGTATTTCCGACTGCTTTGACAGAATAATAGGCTTTCTTTTGGCTATAGATTTCCAAAAAGCCTTCGATAGCATAATACAAGCTTTATCGTCGTACGGTTTCGGACGTAATTTTATTAGATGGATAAAAATCCTTTACAAAAATATCACATGTTGTGTAATAAACAATGGATTTTCAACCCCTTATTTTCATGTAAAAAGGGGTGTTCGACATGGCGATCCAATGTCATCCAATCTTTTTAATTTGATCATAGAACTGCTATTATACGCTATTAGAGACAATATAAATATAAATGGAATAAAATTTGTCGTAAATCCATAAAAGTTGTAGCTTTTGCTGACGATATAACGGCATTATTAAAAGATTTTAGCTCTGCGCGACATTTGTTTGAGATATTGAGACTTTTTGGTTTAGTGTCGGGACTCATAATAAATTAACGTTAACAAAACAGAGGCGATAGATTTAAATAGCTGTGATATAAATTTAATGCAAAAATTAAAATCAACCGGTATAGTTTTATGCGAAAAATTCATTAAAATTCTTGAGATACTTTTTTCAAAAGACACTCATATTACCGATGAATTAAATTTTACAAATAAAATAACTGAAATAGAACAAATATTAAAAGTATGGGATAAACATTAACTATCTTTACTTGGAAAAACACAAATAATTAAAACATTTTATATTTCAAAAATTCTTTATCCGGCAACTGTTAATCCAGTGTCGGATTCTACTATTCAAAAACTAAATTAAATATTTTACAAATTTATATGGAACGGACACAATACAATAAAGCGAGATATTCTTATACAGAACAATAAAAATTGCGGATTAAAAATGATTGACTTAAGAGAATCCCTAATATGTAATAACATTTTTTGGATTAAAAAAATATACCAGTCACCCGTTCAAACATGGCTCATACCATATGAATTCATTATGGCTGAATATGGTGGAAATTTATTACCCGCTTGCAACTTTCCAGAAAAGCTAAATTTAAACATTCCCTTTTTATAAAAACCTCTATGCCTACTGGTATAAAATTTACACAACGCATATAAAGAACATTGCGCAAGCTGAAAATCAAATTATTTGGAATAATACAAATATAAAGATTAATAATAAAATTATATTATTAAAAGTTCTTTTTAACAATAAAATTCGCTGGATGACCATGTCTTCAGTGAAATCAGTGGAAATCACGCTCCGTATGGGCTAATCCGAGCCTTCGATAAATAAAATAAATTGAAAGTAGTCTATTTTTAGTAACTAGGTTATTGTTTGATGGCGACGATTTTTTTGCTCAAAATAAAAAAGGGTTTTATCTCTTCTAAAGTGTGTTATTTTGAATGTGCCAGAAAATAAGAACCGTATTTTAGCATTTCTGAAGGGGGTATTCAATGCCAAAATACGGTTCTTAGTACGAAATTCCAGCCATGATGTTACATATCACTGAAAAGCTTGTTTATTGCTTTCTTCAGATATATAAATAATTTTCTGGCACATTCATATTTACTTATCTTAAAAAACGATCAAATTTGGGTGGTACTAAACTCTATTACTAGGATTATGAGGGGTGGGGTGGGGGTATTCAATGCCAAAATACGGTTCTTAGTACGAAATTCTAGCCATGATGTTACATATCATTGAAAACCTTGTTTATTGCCCTCTTCAAATATATAAATAATTTTCTGGCACATTCATTGTTACGTACCTTAAAAAACGATCAAATTTGAAGGGAACCAGGGGGGTGTGAGTGAGTGTGTGTGTGTGTGTGTGTGGGGGGGGGGTGAGGGGGTGAGGGGGGGGTATTTGAAGTAAGAATGCGGGACTTAATCCAAAATAATTATATCTATACTGAAAATTAAAGTCAATCCTTTGTTTAGTTGATACCTTATTTTGTAAGGCACAATGCATGTATACTTTATTTTTTAAATTGATCAAAGTTAGTTAGCCTGCACTAACTGAATTCTAGTGGTGGGGTGGGGTGAGTGTTTAATGTCAAAATAAGGGTCTTAGTACGAAATTCCAATTATCGTGTCATACATCACCGTAAAGTAAGTGTCAATGGCTCTTTGAATATACTTGTTATTTTCTGGCACATTCAAAATAACACACTTTAGAAGAGATGAAACCCTTTTTATTTTGAGCAAAAAATTCGTCGCCATTAAACAATAATCTATATACTAAAAATAGACTACTTTCCATTTATTTTATTTATCGAAGGCTCGGATTAGCCCATACGGAGCGAATTCCTTATTGTATGCTCACTTGATTGTCCCTTATTGTCTGGTGAGTGGTCTTATTGTATGGTAGCTATTGTATGGCAGCTTGATCTCAGCCATAGGATTATATTCACAAATGATAAATTATTCAAAATTAGAAAAGTAGATAACACACTCTGCACTTTCTGAGAATCTAATATAGAAAATGTAGAACATTTTTTGTTTCATGCCCTTTTTCACAAATAATATGGAATCATTTTCATACTATCTTAGATCGCAGCAATATAAAGATAAATATTAAAATACATATCAAACCTCTTGGTTTAACTAACAAACCAGATTATATAAATAATACTGAATGGATCTTCATTAATCATGTAATTATTTTAACTAAGTTCTATATATATCGGGCTAAACTACGAAATGAAATACTCAATATTAATAAGTATGAAAGCTTTTTAGTAGAACATGCTAATTTGGAAATTGAGATATCTCCAGAATTATACATAAATAAATATAGTCGTTGAAATTTTTCAGTCCATATCTAACATTGTCAAATTAATAAAAGAAAAATACACTTACAGTCGGCTTGAATTTTAAGAGATGGATGTATACCAATAGAACTGTGAGCAATGCAATCAAACAACCGGCTTGCTAATGGCCTTCTATATTAAAATGCGCAGTTATTATAACTTCATAAAGCCTGCATAATAATTCCATATAAGGTTAGATCGGAAACCGATGACTAAAAGATGTCAACTACTAACACGTTGTGACCTCTACATCAGTTATAAATATACTGCAGTCTATATATTACTAAGCCCTCTCTCAGTCAACAGGATATGAATTGAATTTAGTCGGGTATCTTTGAAAACAAAAACCCAACTCGGTTCTGAGGGAAACATTTATTTAATTTGGACAGAAAGACACGGTGTATATGATGAAACCCTTTATTTAAAGTTATATATCATGACGACATCGACTTTATAAAGTCAGGTATCAACTAGAGACGACATTACTACCGTCTGGAGAATTACTTATTATATTTTGTAACACCAACTATATAGTAAAGAAATGAAACTCAACAAAGCCTGGATTCGGTTTGAAAAATCATTTCATGTTAGAAACATGCATCCACCGCAGCAAGGTAGACCATGATGTGTCGCATCGGGCTGGTGTGAATGCCAAGCGTGCATTTGCTTTTTAAAAAAGGGTCCAAAATGAAACCCTTCCTCAAAATGTCACAACTCTAGAACGTTGAAATACAAATTTGGGGTATATATAACGTATCAAAGGAGCTAAGTTTTTAACTCAATAGTTCCATAATATTCGAACTTTAAAATACGAATTAGAAGTCAATATAGGTCAATTTCAATCAATATTGATGTTGTTATCTTGGCGGGGAAAATATAGGTTCCTAATACCCACTATGTAAGACACAGTGAACGTTTTAAAATCGGTTCATCAGTCGTGTAATCTATGGCGTGAAAATATAGATTCCTAATACCTACTATGTAATACACAGTCAACGCTTTAAAATCGGTACATCAGTCGTGTAATCTATGGTTTCAGGTGCCATTTTGTAATGAACAAATAAAAACATATCCTACAAGACACCGTGAAGAATAATGAAACTAATCCTATTGCCAGCGACTCAGATGACGAGAGTAGTATTCAGAAATCTGAGAATATTATACAAGACCTAAATCTGGATATTGCAGGCTTCTTTAGGCCTTAAATATTATATAAATTATTAAACATTTAATAATATGACAAAACCAAAATTAACTCTCGATGGAATCGGGTGTTCGAGATTTTCAACGGATTTAAACATAATAGGCTGTTAATGGTCTAATTAAAAAGTGGATGATCGAGACTTTAGTCACTATCATAACAGCGGTAGCAATGACAATCGAGACTCCGTAACATCTCTCAGAATGAAGTAATGTGACTGAAATTTTCAACATATTTCCTTTTCATTATAGCGAAAACCGTTAGCTCTTTATTCAAATCTTACACAATGCATCTTTAAAATATTTTAAACATATGATTTCAAAACTTCCACTAAGACTTTATATTACGGAAGGATAATAAGAACATGTTTAGGATGTCAGTTTTTATAAAAAAAAAATAAAATAATAGTGTTTGATTCACGTACTCCTACACGCATGTTATTCTATTAATATCTCAATGTGTGACAAAGTGATTTATATTTCTCACCAAATTGAATAGTATCATTTAGGTACATAGAACTTAATGAACTCTGCTAGTTTTAACAATATATGAATTTTGACTTTCACCTCTATATAAACTTCTGTTAAGCACGAACTTATTAAACATCTAATTGATTCAGTATGATCTTTACAAACTACGTGTGGTCGTTGCACACGCTCCGCTTTACTTCAAAGGAATATGCATTGGTCAGTAGGCATGCCGTGACGAGATAAAATAGACAATTGCATGTATGACCATGTGTGCAAGGGTATATATTGAGGAGTTCACTGACAGTTAGCCGAGAGGAGCCGGGAGAAGAAGAAAGGGTTGGACGAGTGTATGGACTCAGCCGAGTTCAGCCGCTGCCTTGGCAGAGGGTCGGAATGGTTGATTCAAGATTGTTAGATGTGTTCCTGTCGTAGACTAGTTCTTGTATAGTTTTAGGACCTGTATTGCTGTTGTAATTATGTAGATGTTTGATATTCTGTTCCCGTTGTAAATAAACCATATATTTACGAAACCGGTCTACTGTTATCACTAACAATAGTGTTACAAATGTCGTTGGTTTTTTTTCTTCGTCTTGGTTGATAAAATTACAGTACAGTGTCGTAGAAATGGCACCCTGCTTTAAATTATATATACCATCCTATTTTACAGAAGGGTAGAGTGGTCCAAGGTCTCCAATATGCCCGCCAATAAAAGCCCGAAGGTTGCATCTTAAATGATAAATTCTCCAGTGACCACAAGATAGGGATACACGTGACATGATATAATACAATAATTCCCAGGGTATGATGACTTATACTGAAGTAACCATTTCCGCTCACACTATTTTATCACCAATATTAACACAAGCATAATACGACTCGTCTTTATGTGTGTTGAGTTATCGGGTATTCCTAGAAATTCAGCACATTATCAAGCAGGTTGTTTGATTAGATAGCTCACAGCTCTATTGGTATACACCCATATTTTAAAATTCAAGCTAACCGTAAGTGTATTTTTCTATTATTAAACATACATTATGCAAGAGCTAAATCTGCCTATTTGCAGGTCTTTATTTATGCTTGAATTGTTGTCTAAATTATTATTTTTTTTTTTGTTAAACATATTTTATTGCATCAACAAAAATAATTCTTGATACAATTGGATTGCACAAAAGTTATTAAAACTTACAAACGTCCTTTCCATATTCAGAAATTGTATAAATAGGAATAGTGCAGTTTTTATAGATTCGTGTAAGTTGTTCCAGTCTTTTACTGTTTGGAGGATAAATAACTTTTGATATAATGTGGATTTGTAAAAAGGAACGGGGATATCAGCATTGTTACGTAGGTTATAATTATGCTTTGCCGTGTAAAGCTCGGTTAATTTATCTGTACGATAGTGTGGGGAATTGTTATATATAATTTTGTGGAAAAGAGACAGTCTTCTTATCATGCGACGTTCTGATAATTTAACTAAGCCAGTTTCATAATATAAAGATTCTTTACTTGAGTATTTCGGGAGTCCTGTAATAATTCTAGCTGCCTCGAGTTGAATTTTTTCAAGTTTATCGCGATCAGATACATTACAACAATCCCAAAATTCACAAGCGTATTCAAGTACGGATCTTATGAAAGATTTGTAAATAATTTCTAATGTGTTTCGCTTAAAAATATATTTAAATTTTCTTAATATATTTAAACTTTTGGAGGCAGCTTTACAAATATTATCGAGATGTTCGGACCATTTAGAGTCATTTGATATAGTAACGCCAAGGTGTTTGTGGTTAACTACAACATTTAATGATTCATTACCAAAATATAAAGTTGGGGCGTTCTCGGAGGTTTTGCTGAAATGCAATACTTTTGTTTTCGAGGGATTAAATTTTATCAGCCAATCCTTAAACCACGACTTTAGTTTAAATAAGTCAGTTTCTATTTCATATCCATGAGATTTAGTGCAACCAATGGCAGTGTCATCGGCAAATAGTCTGGCTGTATGTTCCAAAGAATCTTGAATATCGTTTATGTATACAAGAAATAAAAATGGACCCAATACAGAGCCCTGGGGAACTCCAGAATTAGGGTCGACGAGTAAGCGTTATTTACAAAAACAGTTTGATTCCTATCGCTTATATAACTGCTAAGCCAATGGAGAAATGTACCATCTAAGCCGTAACTAGAAAGTTTTTTTTTTTGGTAAGCCAGTGTGATTCATTCTATCAAATACCTTACAGATGTCACAAAAGATGAAACATGAACTTTCACCACCATTTTCTAATGACTGCAATATGCTATCGTATAATTCAATAAGTTGGTGTACAGTCGAAAATTGAGGTCTAAAGCCAGATTGATATGAATTAAGTAAATTATTAAAATGAAAATAACTGTAGATGTGTTTAAAAACTAATTTTTCAAGTAATTTACTAATAGCACTTAACAACGATATGGGTCGATAATTAGTAACATCGGATTTGTCACCTGTTTTGAATAGTGGCATAACATTAGCTTGTTTCCATATCTTTGGGAATATTCCCTCTTGTAGAGATTTATTAATTAGTGCAGATAAGGGGATAGAAATACTTTTTGCTAGATGCTTTAAGAGGGGATTACTTATTCTATCAGGGCCGTTTGCTTTTCTGATATTTAGATCTAAAATTAAGTCAATTATTTCAGAATTTTGTATCTCGGGCATTATAAATCTAGTGTTTGTTTTAGACCGAAATTCGCAGTCAGTGTATGCAACTTTACCATCTGTATTTGATATTAAAGTCGGTATAACATTTTTGACATAAGTTTTTCATTGAGTACCAGACACTCGACGTATTATTTGGATCGGTGATAGTTGAAACAAGATTATCATAATATTTAGATTTTAATTGTTTTTTTTTTAAATTGTTAACTTTATTTCCTTCGGTTTTTTGTTTGAATAGAAATTCTTCGTAACCTATCACGTTTTCTAATCGCTGTTCGTATTTCGGAATTAAACCACGGTTTGTCAGAAGGTCGAATTGTAACGCGTTTTGGGGGAATGCATTCGTTGATAAACTGATTTAAAGTATCGTAAAATAATTCACAGGCATCATCTAAATTGAGTGAATTAAATCGATTTATCCAGACAAAATCATATATGAGATTGTTGAGTTTATCGTAATTCGCTTGCTTATAAATAGTTACTTCTCTTGTAAAACTTGCTGTAGTATTAACATTAATATCTATAGCACGACTAACACCTTTATGATCAGAAATATGCTTATCAAAATCTATAGTTTTATTTAAGCAAACGTTTAGGTCTAGCGGAGTTAAGATGACGTCTAATAAAGTAGATGTTGAGGACGTAAGTCTTGTTGGAGTTAAAACAACATTTCTTAACGAGTTTCATAGCAATAAATCATTTAACGTACTGTTTTTTGTAGTGATAAGATCGATTTTTAAGTCACCTAAAATTATTATAATGTCAGTAGTTTGGTACGCTGTATCAATTAATGTATCTAAACGAGACTAAAAGTTTCGTTAATATAAAGTTTCGTTAATATAAACCAAAATACCACCACCGTTTGAATTTCTTTCCCTTCGAAAGGGACTGTGCAAACCAGTTCTTAATAAACTCTCATGACTTATTTTATCGTCTAAGTGAGTTTCAGTAAAACCACACACATAAAAATCGTCTGCTATTTCGAATATTTGGTCAAGTTTGTTTCTTATACTTCGTGTGTTAAGATGGATACCGATAGTGGTTCTATATTTCCAATGTTGGGGTTGGGATTCAGTTCTATATCGCCAGATTTTAATAGAAGTGATTTGAGAATGTAAAAATTATCAAATAGATAAATAAACGAGGAATAAAGGAACATGTCTTTGGAGATACATATATAAAGCAATAATATGTTCGATGTATGAAACCCATCCAACCACTTTCTCACACAATCAGCCCCATTAAAATAGCAAGCAGTAGTATATATATAACTACTATTCAACAGATTGTGTAAGTGTGTTGGATGGGTCTCAGTCATATAATTATTAATTGTTGTAGCAAGCATGTCCGTGTGTTCATTTGACAAAGAAAAAGAGGAAAAAAATGAAAAATACAAAACAGTGAATTATTTATAGTGTAGCGAATATCTCCTTATATGTACCCGGCATCTCCACCATGTGTGGCGTATGGGTCTAAAACTATTTTATAGCAATATATTATATGAGTAAAAGGCTGTAATACTGTGGCATGATCATATTTGAATAATTAGATTATTGTTTATCAGTTTAAAGTGATGAAAATGTAAAATAGTTGTAACAATTCATAATTATTACATGCTGTCAATTTTATGATATAGTTTGCACTATGATTGAGTTAAGAGTAATGTGTTAAATGTAGGTCATGTTCAACAAGCACAGGCTTTTACGATCAGACCTTATCCAGTGCTAAAAAGTTAATGTTGCATTTAGATTCTTTTTATTGTAATATTTGTCTTCTGTTATATTCATATTATAACAATTGTTCGAGTGGGGCTCACCTTTAGAGGCCCCCGGGTGATGTAGAGAATATCTCCTTATATGTACCCGGCATCTCCACCATGTGTGGCGAGTGAGGTTTGTAGCCCGGATTCGGTTTGGAATAAAATGTTGTATGTCCGATTGCTGTCTGCTTTATAATACGACGAGATCCCGAACCCCTGGGCTGTGTTTACACCAACACACGCCACAATAGTTAAAGCAATGGTATAATACATAGACATTGAATGTTTCGGTCATAGTTAAGTTATTATAACAATATCGTACGTTGATATCTAAAGTAGACAATTTGGACAAAAAATGAAGATGAAAGTTAAAGTGTTAATACTTAGAGGGTGGTCAGTTTAACAATCTGATATATAATTTAGATACAAAGAGTGAGTTCCCATAGTTTACAATTATTTAGATAATTGGCTGGTTACATTTCAATAAGTTAAATGGAATAAATAACAAAATCAAAAGTTTAAACTGAGATGATAACCCAATTTGTTAATATTGGAATGGAACTTTTAAGTAGATAATTGAGATCTTATAAAAGGTGTGCCCATTGTAAATGCATAAATAATGTGGGCATAGCTTTATACATTCGATTCACGTTATATCATAATTAGTTATCTCATAATATAAATGTATAACTACATGTAAGCATGTATTATAAACTAAACAGTGGTCTAAGCTAATATTACTCTGTAAAAGTTAGACAATACGGAACCAACAAGTAGCATACATGACATTACTTTACAGGGAGATTTTGTCATTGTTTTAAAAATCTAAGCAAAATTATTATTACATGAAGGATAATTGGGGCAATGACGAATGCATGAAATGATTTGAGGTACTATCCAGTTGGTCATCAACTTAAAGATACATTATGGGCGATTAGATAAAGAGCTGGCAGCTCTCACTATAATAGTTAAAAACTAAATAATGTAAATGAAATTCGATTATCCATTTCATGATTAAATCATGAATGGAAGCTGAGCAGCCAATCGGATCCTCATCCAGTAGATATCGCAGGCTAGCGATGACATCAAGAGTTGATTATGGTCTGGATAAGTTTTAATTAATGTCTTAATTAATAATTTAGATAAAATTTCAGGCCTAAAAAGACCTGCAATATGCAGATTCGGCCCATGCATAATGTATGTTTAAATATAATTAAATACATATATATATATATATATATATATATATATATATATATATATATATATATATATATATATATATATATAGCTGTAGTGAGTTGTTGTTCTAATGTACAGTATCATATATCATAGTATAAAATATAAAAATAACACCGATTTGCTTCTACATGTTTGAATATATTGAAACATGTAGAAGCAAATCGGTGTTATTTTTATATTTTATACTATGATATATATATATATATATATATATATATATATATATATATATATATATATATATATTCATGTATTTATAGTCATTAAGAAAAACAGCAAAAATCAGTACACAATAAGGTACAGTAGTTTAGGAATGATATTGATGAATGAAATTGGTTCAAGAATATAAAGATACAGTCAGGCATCATTATTTCTTTTTATCAGGCTGTGGGGTCGAGGCAAATCGGCCAATATCTCGTAAGGATTGTTGTTTTAATGGCCCAACTCTGTTATCGTCATCTATACAGTCGGAAGATATGTTGATTGTAGAATGTGATAACGTAGCTTCGCTGTAATTAAACAAAGAATTATTAGCTTGTGAATTTACTCGGTTTGTTGATGTATGACAGTAATCGAAGTCCTGCTCACAGGTTATGACGATATTTCTGTCGTCTGCTAGAGGTCGTATGAACACTCGACCATCATACGTCCAACAGTTTTTGATTAGCTTTGATTTAAACATTTCACGGCATCTTTTGTAAAGTGCAGCGCGTTTACGAGTGAGGGCTTCTTTGATAAAAATCTTGTGATTTTGGGTGAGGTTTCTCGGTTTTAAGTTGCGTTTAGAACCATATATCCTTGCCCTATCTCTGTAACTAATAAAACGTACTATTATATCACGGCCCCTTTCTCTGCGGTCGGCTCCAACCCGGTGAGTTCGGCCAATTTGACTTAGTGTGAGTTTAGCCTGTTTTTCAGAAGTATGTCATTGTTAGTGATATTTAAAACTATATTATCAGTGTTTTCTTCAGGTGTTTCGGGGATGCCACTAAATTTTAAGCATGTTCGCATAGATTACTGTTATAAGTCATCGACTCGGTTCTCTAAATCATCTATACGATTGCGTAAAGGGTCTGTTAATGTTGGATGAATTATTTTTATAATGTGGCCATGATCAAATCTCGTTTGAATAATTCCCCAACTAACGACTTTAAGGATGATTCATTCGTAAGAACATCATCTAAGAACTCAGAAATACTATGGGAACTGGCAGTTGACTCAAGATTTCCACGTTTACGTTTATGGATACAGAATGACCTCGAAGTTTGGATACAACAGGTTCTTTCACTTTAGACATGTTTGATGTTTTAGTGTAAGGTTACAAAATCTACTCACATCAATCTCACATAAATGAGTATATGTCCACCGAGAAAAATATCTACACTTGTAAACATCAAATATTTTAAAATCGGCTCTACATAAAGTTAATCTAATTTCACATAACACTTCGTCTTCATACTTATCTAAACTATGCAGTTTTTAGAACCATAATTTAAAGTATATCACTCATGATTTATAACAACTTGCTATGACCAGGTACACGTCTAACTTCGGTCGGCCATCTTGCTGGTTATTTATTAGACATTAATTAATATAACTTATCCAGACCATAAACAACTCTCGATGTCATCGCTAGCCTGCAATATTTATGGATTAGGAACCGATTAGCTGCTTAACTTTCATTCATGATTTAATCATGAACTGGATTATAATCGAGACTATGTTTTTTTCTCGTACCGAATTTAGTAATGATGACCGAGGCTATGCCGAAAATTCAATCACTAAATTCTCGGTCCAGAGTAGATCAATTTGACTGAATTTTTCAGCGAATTTCCTTTACATTATCTAGTTTTTAACTATTATAGTGAGAACTGCCAGCTCTTTATCTAATCTCCCATAATGTATCTTTAATTTAAGTTAACAATGTTGGATAGTCAGTCATAGAAATTTTTCTGAATCGTCATCCGTGGTTAATAATAAATGTGTGTTGAACTTTTCTCAGCACAGCACAAATTACATAAATTAAGTTATTAGAGTATATAAAATGGTTTTGATGCCATCTTTCGTAGGAACAGTGGCTAATAACAAATATGTGTTGTTCGTTTCTCAGCATAGCACAAATTGTTAAAAAAAAGTCATTTATATAAAAAAAATTGATATATAAGTAGTAGGTAGGGTACTTCGAAGCAATTTTGGAATTCCAGACATTCCAAAGGTCTGACGTCACACATTCCTAAGGTCTGACGTCAGAGCATTCCACAGGTGTTCTATTTATAGGTTGAATATGGTTATTGTTGACTGAACAATGAGGTTATGAATAATAAAAAAGGTATGCAGGTATTGTATTCTTTGATCGTGTTTGACTTTTGTAACGAGGGTATGGGGTCCACGAATTGTTTATTGGAGGGTAGGGGGGAAGATATTTCGCTTTATAGGCAGGTGTGTAGAGGTTACATTGAGTTCACGCCAAGTGTAGCTATACCTGCATTAAGGGACAATGACCTCCGCCATTAAGCTTGACAGGTGATTTTGTCGATTTTGTTCTAAGCCAATAGTTTTAATCTACATATTTGTGACAGGGTGTAGTTAAATTTTGGTTTTAAGTTTCGAAAATCTAGGTATAAAAGGGGGTTGATTACACGTTCAAATGTAGAATTGTTTTATGAAGTTGAAAACAAGAGATTAACATCATGAGTATCGACTTGTATCGAAAGGATATTGGAAATGATTATTTGGTTGTAAAATGTATTTGGCAAGAAGATGTGTGTTATCACATCAGACTGTATGGTTACGGTTTTAAGAGTGATAGATATCCAACACCCAATGGTATCATGTTTTTCGAGCGGCAATGGCAGGCATTGATGAACACTGCCTCAGAGATAGATGAGTATTTACAAAAAAACATTGTAAAGAAATCAGTGCCTATTGGTAATGACGTGTACGTAACGATCGACAGCAAATACCCTGGAGTCAACATTCGTAAATTTTGGTGGTGTGAAGAGGAACGAATGCCAAAACCTACCCGAAAGGGTGTTCATTTAAACGTGAAACAATGGGAGGCATTGAAAGTTAGCTTCAAAGAGTTGTGTGAAAATAATTTTACGGGTGAGGAACCACCCCTAGGTGTAGTAGGCTTAGCAAAGGCGGAGACTTGTGTATAATTTCTGTCCAACGTATTTTTTATTGGGCGGTCTGTGCGAACCAATAATATAACGAGTTGTATATATATATATAAATAGATGCCTAACTATTGAGTTATCATACGAAACAACATGGCTTCACCCAAGATATCAGATGTTTCAGTCGGTTTGACATTGAGTTTAGGGGACAATGATAATACAACCCCTGAAATATTACTGAAGGCTGGTTATTTAGGGTTGAAGCGTAAAATGGTTTTTAAGATGACATTAAAAGAATGGAGTCGGGTTGTTGATCGTTTCAAAAGATATTTATCCTGTACAAAACCTACCAAATTTGCCATCAACAGTGAGTTAAGCTGTGAACTGGGAACCGCCCGCCAAATGGTTCTGGAGAGAAAAAATGGTAGACAATTGGTGATACCCGAAAAAACCTTTTCCGACCTAACAGGCATGTCTCGAGTTACAAGATCGTTCAAGCGCGGTCGTTATCATGTGTATGGTTGTTCGCCTGCCAAGTCGGGTCTCGGGGTAAAGGATTGGAGTTTGTTAAAATCTGGACAGACGTGGCACAATACTCCAGAGTATTGTGTTTCTGCAGCAAACAATGAAGGATGGGACCAGCCTGATTGCTACAGCACGGAAGTACGCGTAGAAGGGGTCTACGCCGAAAATCAACTCATTTTCCACGAGGATCTTGTAGATGCGGAGGAACACGTTACACACCTCGTACTGTGCACCGTGTGCTCAAAACCTATGCATGTCAATGACGATCATTACTGTCCTGCCGAAAATATACGTACGTTAGTTGTGCAAATATTGGGAGACATGATCAACACGGAGATTTCAAAAAGTGTAACCGGTCGCTGTGAAGGCTGTCTCAATGGTCGTGGAGGGCAGCTTGAACATACATGCCTGGGGATCGACTATTGGTTCGATGAAATCAACTTTGTGGACTTGTACTTCGAATCCTGTTTTCTAGAGTTGAATAAAGATCGTTTTTTACAGATAGCACGATTCGTCCCAGAGATTCGCGATCAGAGCGAAGAGTTGTTTCTACACGCAACGTTGTATTGGAAACCTCAAATCCTAGAATGTGTTCACACGTTGACTAAATAACTTTTTTTTTTTTTTTTTATGATTATAATTTTCATTTTCTATATGTATTACATTTGTACTTTGATATAATAAAAGATTAAACATTTTTAAATGGAATTAGTTATTTTTACCCCGGCTAACGAAATGGATGTAAGGCTAAAGACCCCATTTACATGTATGATATCAGGGCCCACACAATCGGGTAAGAGTCAATTGGTCAGGCGCTTGATTCTAGAACTACCACAAGTTGTCGATCAACCCATAGATCGTATCGTGTGGTGTTACGGTGTTTGGCAACCTTTGTACGAAGAATTAGCGGGTATCGTAGAATTTGTCGAAGGGTTATCCGCTAGTCTAAACCCAAAGGAAAGAACACTATTGATCATTGATGATTTGATGGACGAGACAACGGACAAAGTATCAAAACTCTTTACCCGCGGAAGTCACCACGAAAATACTTCCGTCATTTATATTGTTCAAAATCTGTTTCATAAAGGTAAACATCACAGGACGATCAGTCTCAATGCCCATTACATGATTATATTTAAGAACCCTCGAGACATGTCTGCTATAACGCAATTAGCCAAGCAGATGTACCCTGGGAAAACTAATTTTGTTCGTGAAAGTTACGAGGACGCTACAAGGAAACCCTATTCGTATTTATTTCTCGATTTGAAGAGTACAACCCCAGACCTTTTGAGACTTCGGAGTAGTATTTTCCCAAGGGATAACCCCACGGTGTACGTACCAAAGGTATAAAAGCAATTGATTTTCGACTGTACCTACGCATTGAAAGACGTTGTGTGACGTAGCAGATCTTGTGTATATTGTACACAACTACCGTTTGTACTATAATCTGGTCAATTTCTTTTGCAATGCTTCTATTATTGTATTATTGTGATTATTTATAAAGTAGAGTTGTGATAAGTTTTCTCAGTACAACAGACATAATTTGTACGTGATGGATACCCCAAAAAGTCGCTCACCTTCAATGACAGATTTCGAGAAACAATTCCTATTGACAGTGGTAAAAGAATTCCTAAATATAATTGATAATAAGCGAAGGGATGTAGAATCGGTTTCTCTCAAAGAACAGGCTTGGAAAGAAATTGAAAAACGTTTCTGTGCACAGCCAAATTTCCCTGTTAGAAGTTCGACTCAATTAAAGAATTACTGGCGTCATCTTAAAAGAAACGAAATGAAGCTAACAAGAACGTCAAAGAAAAGGCCGGGTGAAAGCGTAAAAAATGGGGCTTCTTTTGGTAAGTAATTAAAAGCCACTTAAAACACTATACTATGTTAAAACGACACATTAGATGCATCGGTGGATACGTTGTTTTTTGCTTGAAAGATTTAGATACATTGCAACAACATAAATTATTCACATAATTAAAATATTGATATGTCCTTGTTAGACTAAACTATTTGGATATTTTCTTTTTTCAGATAATACTGAATACTGTGGCGGTCGCCACGGTGGTAATGTAGATCCGAATGTAATCAGTCAGCAACCACTCGACATCATTTCCGAACCATTCAGTGTAAATAATAGGACATCTGCGCATGATTTAAGACTGGCATTGTTAAATGCTAAGATCAATGCTATCGTGAATGAACATAAACTTAAAATGGAGATTCTGCGACAACAAGTCTCGAAAGATAATAAAACCCCATTACGAAATCCAACGAAATTCTAGAGTGGCATACCTAAAACGTATTGAAAACAATACACATTTTGTCATACTGGCATGGTTAATATGTTGTTTATATATATATATAAATATATATATATAAATATATATGTATTCGTCATAATCTATTCGATTTTAAATTTCTGATACCGTAATGTGTATAATAAAGATTTCATTTGAAAGTATGAATTTTGTTAGTTTTCTTGTCCCCCCCCCTCCAATTTGTTTATTGTTACTAATGACACAACGAAGACTAAGTGTGTATCTAGAAGATTATTCCATATTTTAGATGCTCTGACAGTGAAAAATAGATTCTGTCAGCACTTGAAGAACAAAAGATTGTATTGCCAGGGGAGTATGGAAATCGAAATTTTGGAAAATAATTTTTGATTTTGGAAAATAATTTTTAATTTCGGAAAATAATTTTAAATTTTGGAAAATAATTTTTAATTTTGGAAAATAATTTTTAATTTTGGAAAATAATTTTTAATTTTGGAAAATAATCCTCAATTTAAAAAAAAAGAAATAAATTAAATTTGTAGAATAATTTTTATTTTTGTAAATTTGTTTTCAATTTTGTAAATTCATTTTTAACTTTATAAATTCATTTTTGATTTTATAAATTCATTTTTAATTTTATAAATTCATTTTTAAGTTTATAAATTCATTTTTAATTTTATAAATTCATTTTCAATTTTATAATGACATTCATTTACAATTTTATAAATTCAATTTTAATCTTATAAATTCATTTTTAATTTTATAATTTCATTTTTAATTTTATAATTTCATTTTTAATTTTATAAATTAATTCTTCGTTTTTTTTCTCGGTTTTTTTAAAAGTTCATTAGAGTAACAGATTATATAATAAAGGGGGGGGGGGGGCTTAACTGCATTTAAAAAATGGATGCTTGGTTTACTACTATAAGGGAATACCCTGTCGTCATTGTGTTGATAACAGACGGTTGTACATTCGACATACTTCAGCCATTTTAGTACTTCCATTTGATATCACCAGCACACAAATAATATACCTTTCAAACTGGGGTGTCGTTATTTGTCGAGATGGAGTTACTTTTACGTGGATAAACTTAACTGGACTTCGTCGTTCTGCAAAACTGCAGATATTTTAGTCTGAAGAGGCATTTTTCCCTATCTGAACATATGGTCATTCTGTTGCATGAGGCTATATTTACTTAAACACATTATTAGATGATTATTTACGCAAAAAGGGATGATCAAGACAATATGAGCTATATGGTTTGGAATAAGCTACCCCTTTTATTCACAACTTATATGAAACGGGTTAAACATTATTTGGAAATTTCCCCTTCACCGACATTCATTGACAAATCTTTCCCTGTCTAATACCTTATACAATTACTTCCATTCCCACATAACGCGATACAGCTGATTTCCGGCTTTAAATTGAGGTTTCTAGATGGTTTATTATGAAGACTTAAAAAATAGGCATGCATCATTTTCCTCGCCGCATTCACGACATATGGAATATGCACCCCGAACATTTGAACTTTAATAAAAGTGCAATTATCGAAATGTATATATATGCCGTTACATTGTCTAGTACAAAACATATTTAACATTCACGGTTCAAGTCAAACAACTCGGAAAATCACCGTTACAATTGATTAAACACTGAAGAGATTATTTAACAAACCTTACTTCACGAGTAAATATCTTTCGAAAATAACTAAACATCATTATAAATCTATGTCAATAATGTTTAATCTCTCCAATGAAATGTTTTTATACTTGTTCGAAATAAAACAGTGGTATATACTTATGTGCATCTTACAGAGTTCCCTATAAACTGCAGATATTTTATTATATCAGTCTGAACAGAGATTTTTCAGTCTGGACATATATATCATATAGTAATATTTTTGTCCAGTCACATATTTTATATTCTCTGTGATTTTTAATGAATGCTTATCGTATCTATGCACCGATTGGTAAGATTTTTCCATGAACGTATGAATTTTGAAGTGTTGTTTGTTGTTTATTCACTTACATTCATGGTTATTATATCGTGGAAACGTTATGCTTTATCCCTGTTATGTATATTTCCGGTAGATTATTATAAAATTGTAAAATTTCATATAAAAACAAACTTGTAACTTTTATCTTTAACTTAAAGATACAGTATGTAAGATTTCGATAAAGAGCTAGCCATTCTTGCTATAATAGTTCGACAATAGATAATGTAAAGTGAATAATTTGAAATTTTCATTCCAATTACTCTATTGCGAGAGAAGATATTAGCCTTTGAAGGTTTGACAAGACGTTGCAATAATTGCAGCCATTAAAATATGGCTGAACCGTTCTAATCTATTTAATATCTGAGAAATCCGAAGCAATCGAGAGTTGATTATGGCCTTGGATCAGTTAATTATGGCCTTGGATCAGTTAATTAAAGTCTAATTAATAATTTAGAAAACATTTCAGGCCTAAAGGAAGTCCTGCAATAGGGAGATATAGCCCTTGCATAATGTATGTTTAATGTCTACATCTACCATTTATGGAATATAAATTTGGTATTTTTATGTGATCAACATCTTTTTCCATATCTTTAAAAAAATTTTGGTATTTCTATGTGATCAATATCTTTTTTTTCCATATCTACAAAAATTATTGTTAAAGTAGCTAAGTCTCTAACTCAATATCATCAAAATCTTCGACATTGAAAACACGAATTATTTGTCAATTCAAATCAGCATTGGTCTTGTGATCTTACAAGGAATAGATGAGCTTCTGATATCCAATATTCAAGACAAAAGAAACATTTTACCATTGGTACATTTGCCATTTGGCACAAGGGACTCGAAGACCGAGGCTAGACATATTCCACAAGTCATGTCAATGCTATATTCTTATATGGAGAGCATGCGCAATAAATACCATCGGTTTAGACTGGAATAACCAGACGCTAAAGATCGTCATTCAATTGAGACTTTGGCGCATTTCGCCGAACATAACTGATTAGAAATTACGGTAAAACAGAAACGATTGAATGTAAATCAGTTTATATACATTCACATTACCTTATTATATTCGTTGCGACCCATTTCTGTCAATTTCTAGGTCCCATAAATATTAGCGATTTAGCTCCTTTAACGTTTTTTATAGTTACTGCTGATGTATTAATGTTATAGTAAATCAATGTCCGAATATAGGTATTTCTTATTGCAACAAATTTCCCCCGTTTATAAGCTAATCCCAATTGACGTTTGGTGTGTGATTGATGCAATTTGAGAACATTATTGATAAAACTGCTATTTACTCTCAAAAATGACCAAGTATGAAATACACTAAAATGAACACATTGCATGTATAAACTAGGATGATAATTAACAATTAATTTATTTCTTACAGGTTTTGGGGATATACGGTAACTCGAATGATTTAGTATTTTAGATAATATTATTCACGGGGATATTAACGCTCAGAAATTTGCTTTCTAAACATTTTTTTGTGTGGTTTTTATTTTCAAAATAATGGAATATTGAATGATTAAGTATTTTAGATAATATTTTTCATCCATTTCGGGGTCCTCGAGGATGCGTCGTATTTCGACGTCTAATTCAGAAACTTTTCTCACAGAGGGTGGCTGTAATATCTGGGGTTTAGGTGTTTGCAAATTTTCCAGCAAACTCTCGGGTACTAGAGCCATCTTTTTAGTAAATTCCATTACAACCCGAATATTTTAGGTACCACACTCCCTAGAATCCCTACCAGAGGTGCTAGCAAGCTACCAAGAAATCCACCCCTCTGCAGGATTTTTTTCTTCTGTTTCAGGGCGACTTTACGGTCCGCTAAATGTCTTAGACTACGTTTGTGTTTCGACAATCGTTTCTTGTGGTATGCCGAGAGTCGAACTCTCCCTTTCAAGATGTTAAGACAACACTCACACAATGCGTCAATGACTGGTTTACTTGCGTTTTTAATAATATGTATTCGCTGTCTTGGTTTGACCCGCTTGAGTGCTTGTAATAGCTTGGCGTGACGATCTAGACCATACATTATCTATTTTCGGACAACTGTGTGTAGGTACAGTCGAAAATCAATTGCTTTTATACCTTTGGTACGTACACCGTGGGGTTATCCCTAGGGAAAATACTACTCCGAAGTCTCAAAAGGTCTGGGGTTGTACTCTTCAAATCGAGAAATAAATACGAATAGGGTTTCCTTGTAGCGTCCTCGTAACTTTCACGAACAAAATTAGTTTTCCCAGGGTACATCTGCTTGGCTAATTGCGTTATAGCAGACATGTCTCGAGGGTTCTTAAATATAATCATGTAATGGACATTGAGACTGATCGTCCTGTGATGTTTACCTTTATGAAACAGATTTTGAACAATATAAATGACGGAAGTATTTTCGTGGTGACTTCCGCGGGTAAAGAGTTTTGATACTTTGTCCGTTGTCTCGTCCATCAAATCATCAATGATCAATAGTGTTCTTTCCTTGGGGTTTAGACTAGCGGATAACCCTTCGACAAATTCTACGATACCCGCTAATTCTTCGTACAAAGGTTGACAAACACCGTAACACCACACGATACGATCTATGGGTTGATCGACAACTTGTGGTAGTTCTAGAATCAAGCGCCTGACCAATTGACTCTTACCCGATTGTGTGGGCCCTGATATCATACATGTAAATGGGGTCTTTAGCCTTACATCCATTTCGTTAGCCGGGGTAAAAATAACTAATTCCATTTAAAAATGTTTAATCTTTTATTATATCAAAGTACAAATGTAATACATATAGAAAATGAAAATTATAATCATAAAAAAAAAAAAGTTATTTAGTCAACGTGTGAACACATTCTAGGATTTGAGGTTTCCAATACAACGTTGCGTGTAGAAACAACTCTTCGCTCTGATCGCGAATCTCTGGGACGAATCGTGCTATCTGTAAAAAACTATCTTTATTCAACTCTAGAAAACAGGATTCGAAGTACAAGTCCCCAAAGTTGATTTCATCGAACCAATAGTCGATCCCCAGACATGTATGTTCAAGCTGCCCTCCACGACCGTTGAGACAACCTTCACAGCAACCGGTTACACTTTTTGAAATCTCCGTGTTGATCATGTCTCCCAATATTTGCACAACTAACGTACGTATATTTTCGGCAGGACAGTAATGATCGTCATTGACATGCATAGGTTTTGAGCACATGGTGCACGGTACGAGGTGTGTAACGTGTTCCTCCGCATCTACAAGATCCTCGTGGAAAATGAGTTGATTTTCGGCGTAGACCCCTTCTACGCGTACTTCCGTGCTGTAGCAATCAGGCTGGTCCCATCCTTCATTGTTTGCTGCAGAAACACATTCCTCTGGAGTATTGTGCCACGTCTGTCCAGATTTTAACAAACTCCAATCCTTTACCCCGAGACCCGACTTGGCAGGCGAACAACCATACACATGATAACGACCGCGCTTGAACGATCTTGTAACTCGAGACATGCCTGTTAGGTCGGAAAAGGTTTTTTCGGGTATCACCAATTGTCTACCATTTTTTCTCTCCAGAACCATTTGGCGGGCGGTTCCCAGTTCACAGCTTAACTCACTGTTGATGGCAAATTTGGTAGGTTTTGTACAGGATAAATATCTTTTGAAACGATCAACAACCCGACTCCATTCTTTTAATGTCATCTTAAAAACCATTTTACGCTTCAACCCTAAATAACCAGCCTTCAGTAATATTTCAGGGGTTGTATTATCATTGTCCCCTAAAATCAATGTCAAACCGACTGAAACATCTGATATCTTGGGTGAAGCCATGTTGTTTCGTATGATAACTCAATAGTTAGGCATCTATTTATATATATATATACAACTCGTTATATTATTGGTTCGCACAGACCGCCCAATAAAAAATACGTTGGACAGAAATTATACACAAGTCTCCGCCTTTGCTAAGCCTACTACACCTAGGGGTGGTTCCTCACCCGTAAAATTATTTTCACACAACTCTTTGAAGCTAACTTTCAATGCCTCCCATTGTTTCACGTTTAAATGAACACCCTTTCGGGTAGGTTTTGGCATTCGTTCCTCTTCACACCACCAAAATTTACGAATGTTGACTCCAGGGTATTTGTTGTCGATCGTTACGTACACGTCATTACCAATAGGCACTGATTTCTTTACAATGTTTTTTTGTAAATACTCATCTATCTCTGAGGCAGTGTTCATCAATGCCTGCCATTGCCGCTCGAAAAACATGATACCATTGGGTGTTGGATATCTATCACTCTTAAAACCGTAACCATACAGTCTGATGTGATAACACACATCTTCTTGCCAAATACATTTTACAACCAAATAATCATTTCCAATATCCTTTCGATACAAGTCGATACTCATGATGTTAATCTCTTGTTTTCAACTTCATAAAACAATTCTACATTTGAACGTGTAATCAACCCCCCTTTTATACCTAGATTTTCGAAACTTAAAACCAAAATTTAACTACACCCTGTCACAAATATGTAGATTAAAACTATTGGCTTAGAACAAAATCGACAAAATCACCTGTCAAGCTTAATGGCGGAGGTCATTGTCCCTTAATGCAGGTATAGCTACACTTGGCGTGAACTCAATGTAACCTCTACACACCTGCCTATAAAGCGAAATATCTTCCCCCCCCCTACCCTCCAATAAACAATTCGTGGACCCCATACCCTCGTTACAAAAGTCAAACACGATCAAAGAATACATTACCTGCATACCTTTTTTATTATTCATAACCTCATTGTTCAGTCAACAATAACCATATTCAACCTATAAATAGAACACCTGTGGAATGCTCTGACGTCAGACCTTAGGAATGTGTGACGTCAGACCTTTGGAATGTCTGGAATTCCAAAATTGCTTCGAAGTACCCTTCCTACTACTTATATAATAAATTACGTAAACTATTGTTAATACGAAGTTGCGTTTTAAGATCCCACAATTATATAGTGTAATTTTATAACATGTATATATTTATTCAATAAATAGTGTCTGAAGGACGAGGGAACCACCGAACATAGTTTGGCTTATAGAAGACAAACAAATAATTGGTTAATATTGCCAGACAGTATATGTGTCATTCGTAATCTCCAGTTCCAATACTTTGAGGTTTATGTGGAAAGCTATTTACCAATGGAACGAAAGGATAACTAAAATTATATATTTAATTAAAATTATGTAAATAAATAGTTTTCATAAATTCAATAATTCATCTGGGACTAATTTGTTTTAGAATCCATTACGTGGTTATTCATTATCAAAGTTTCAGAAAAGCAAAGACCATATAAATCAAATCAAAGCGCCATATTACAGAATTCCAATTGTTTGTGTTTTCACTGTGTTATAAGATATTGAATGACACATTACAGAATTCCAATAAATACCTTTTAAATATTTGTGTTTTCACTGTGTTATAAGATATTGAATAACATTCTGAATAATTGTTGAATGGGGATTTTCTGATGTGCCAGAATGGTAAAACATACTTAGATTGGGGTGGGGGCAAAGCTATAAAGTCTGCCTGACTCGATAAAAGTCCCAAAATTTATGATTAGATTTTCGAAAAACACATTGTCCATGCACTGACCCATATTTATGTTAAGTTTCAGCCATGTAACGATGACCTCACATAGAGCCTCATTTAGGGGGTGGTAGGATAGATTATACAGCGATCTGAATTGGGGAAAACCCCAATTGTTTGGTTAAGAGTTTTGAAAATTATATTTTCCAAGTAAGGATCTTTGTAACTGTTAAGTTTCAGCCACGGATACCCTTGCCACTAGAAAGTTTCTGCTGTGTAACACATTAGCCCCATATTGCTAATTTAAGGTGCTGCAGTGGTTGTATGCCCAAGCAATGCCCGGTCTGACCAATTGATTGTTACTTGTATGTACATCCACCACAAATTTGCCAGGTCAAACCTTTTGTAACTGATGACTCTATTGTTTTGTCATTAGCTCATGGACTAATAGGAGTCGTCTTTCCTAATCATCGACCAGAAGCACCTGTCCATTTCATGCAAAATATTTAGGCGGTTGAATGTGGAAACGGTGAGTATTTAAGGTCTTGAAGCGGGCATGTAACTTTTTGATCTTTACATTTCATGTTTCCCAAAACGAACTGCATATATGAAAGTCCAAGTATGGCTCTATATTTGGAGCCTTGAAATAGACGAAAATGGTTCTAAAAGCACAAACTAATGTAATATGAATATATACTATTCAAAAAAAGTAGGGGATATTTGATTTTTGGGGCATAATACTAAAATATGCAAATGACTACGAAAAAAGTCACTATAGAACCTAACAGAAGAAACATTTCCAGTTACATGTGACGCCCAAACGCACCAATAGCTACCGCATGGAATGCAGGTGATGCTTGGGATCATCATGGGGGTCCAACCCAAGATTTGCACGACTCTGACTTTGAATGTTACAGTCATTGTGGCATTGAATTCCAGGGTGGAAACATCAGTTTAATTGTTTTAGTGACCAAACAACAAATTTTGATATGCGTCGGCTTACCCAAAATGAAAGGTTACGTGCCCTTGGCATGCTACAGATCGGCACAACACAGGCGGTTGTGGCGCGGACGATGAATGTTTCTCAGTCTGTCATAAGCAGGCTATGGTCCAGATACCGTGATACACAATCTGTACAGGACAGACCACGCTCAGGTCGACAACTTAAGCCCAGGATCGATTTATCCGTACCTTGGCCTTGAGAAATCGTGTCATCACAGCAAATCAGATCAGCGCTCGTCTTCAAACAGACACTGGTGTGAGAGTGAGTGGCCAGACGATTCGGAATCGACTGCATAGGGGTCACCTTCGCGCCCGACGTCCTCGCGTGATCCCTTGTTTGAGAGATCATCACATTCAGGCAAGACGTCGTTGGTGTAGGGATCGTCAACACTGGGATAATCGACGCTGGAGCAATGTGATGTTTTCAGATGAGTCAAGGTTCACTGTTGATTTTTTGGACAGACGTAGGAGGGTGTGGCGTCGTCGAAACGAGCGCTTCCAAGACGTTAACGTCATCAGACATGATCGATTTGGGGGTGGTTCTGTTATGGTGTGGGGAGGCATCACTGTTGCTGGAAGAACGGCTTTACATGTTGTTGCAGGGCGTGTTACAGGCCAGTACTACCGGGACAACATCTTGGCAGTCCATGTTGTGCCGTTCGCACGACGTCATGGCCGCCGTTTCATCTTCCAGGATGACAACGCAAGATGTCACAGGGCCAGGATCGTTACAGGTTACCTCCAACAACAGAACATCACCACATTACCTTGGCCAGCACTGAGTCCCGACCTCTCCCCCATCGAGCATGTCTGGGACATGCTTGGACAGAGGTTACGTCAACGTCAACAACGTCCTGCCAATGTCCAAGAACTTGCTGCTGCGTTGCAATAGGAATGGGACAATCTGGACCAAAATGACCTTAGACGTCTCATTAGGAGTATGCCACGTCGGATCAATGCTTGTTTGGCAAACAGAGGAGGATTTACCCGTTACTGACTTGGTTGTGATGCTGTGGTAACTTTGCTGTTTGACCCCGGGTATCATTTTACCCTTATAATGGTCAGTCTGTGCCTTACTTAGTCTAACGATCATTTGGAATTAATCGATGAATGTGAACTTCATTTCATTTTGTCATTTGTTTCTTCGTCAGTTTCATTAGGTGGCTTTAATAACACTTAAAAATCAAATATCCCCTACTTTTTTTGAATAGTATATATAAAGTCATTTGAATTCAGATTTTGAAAATAATTTATCTCTCTTTGTTTCATCTTATACACTGTATTCTTTTATTTTGTTGGACTGTTAATACCCATTTCTACTGATATTACATGTAATGCACTTGCACTGAACAAGAGTTTGCCGTTGGTTTTAACAATTTTCAATCAGATCGTCGCATTATCGTACTACCATAATCTACTAAATACCTCTACACAGAAGCGATTATTGAATAAGGATTTAACACCTGTTAGACTTTAATCAGCTGGGTTTTTCAAATGATGCAAAATCTATCTCATTAACGGACGCCATTAACACTCTTCTCCAATCATCCATTAATTAATGCAGATCGATAATCAATAATCAATCCCAGTGATTGTGTTGATTTAAATTGATGAAATGATTTGACAACTTGGTGTTAGATCGTGTTTGATAATATGGTACAAGCTAATCCAAGAAGGAATTGGGGGTAAAATACTAACTATAATTAGGTCATTGTATGATAAGGTTATCTGTAATGTAAAATTTAATGGCGATGTTTCTGATTATTTTGAATGCAAGACTGGCTTATTTCAAGGTGAGGTATTGTCTCCATTGCTATTCTCGTTCTACATCAACGATTGTGAGAGGCACTTTATATCCGAGAATTGTAAACCAATAGATATGGATATGCTAAAGATATTTCTCCTGATGTACGCAGATGATAAAGTACTGTTTTCGGACTTCCCAGCGGGACTACAGGCTATGCTTAATTCTGTATATACATATGCAAATAAATGGGGTCTTATTGTCAACACCGATAAAATCAATATTGTAATTTATAGAAATGGCGGCAAATTAAAAGCATTTGAAAAATGGAGTTATAATGGTGTCAATATTGAAATTGTGAACAATTTTAGTTACTAAGGTATAAATTTAAATTTTAATGGTAAATTTTTATTAACACAAAAAACCTTAGCAGATCAGGGAAGAAAAGCCTTATTTTCTGTCCTGAAAAACTGTAAAGTAAACAATTTTAATCTGGTCACTAAGCTATCTGTATTTGATACCTTTGTCTCTTGTATCTTTAACTATGCTTCCGAAGTATGGGGCTTCCATAGTGCCAATGATATCGAATTATTGCATCTTTATTTTTTGAAAAGAACCCTTGAAGTCAGACAAAACACGAACACGTCTATGGTTTATTTTGAAACTGGGCGATACCCTTTAACTATTCATCGAAAATTGCGAATATTTAAATATTGGGCTCGTTTAATTAACACTGACAATATTGTCCTTAAAGCTTGTTATAAAGATATGTTAACTAACAATGATAAATGGATTATTAATGTAAAGTCTGAATTATATAGTATTGGTTTGGGTTATATATGGGAGAGAAATTTTCAAGCGGGAATGTTTTTTAACTCAGATATTGTCATTATAAAACAACGACTATGTGATAACTTTAGACAGAAATGTGTGGAAAATTTAAACGAATCTTTTAAATGTACGGTGGCCCATATACGACTTTTAAATATTTTTTAGTTTTGGGTTTTGGTTTTTAGTTTTAGGTTTGTTTTTTTTAGTTCTCACCTAGGTGATAACGTTTTCACCTCGGTGGAAACGTTTTCACCTAGGTGATAACTTATCACCTCGGTGGAAACGTTTTCACCTAGGTGGGAACTCACGTGTTACTAATAGGTCTCGTTTTCATGTTTACAAACAGGGCGGTTCCAAGGAAGAGCCAAATTAACTACACAAAAGTGACCACGGGTATGACTACATTCGGAAAAACAAGAAAAGTATGTCATTCAGCAAAAGTGACGGATCCTGCCTGAAAACAAAAGATATTTGGAATTAAAAAATACATAAAACAATTTGATTGATTAATGTTTTATGCGCTCAATATTATTTCGCTTATATGGCGATGTTGCCAGGATTATTGGAGGTGGGAGGGGGTAACCGGGATCGATGCCCGAAGGAAGCCCCCGACCTCACCTCAAGGCTGGTCGAGAATATTCCGGTCGACTAATTTTGGTACTTCCCTAGTGTTGGATCTTGCGCTCTCCTAAATTAAAGGAAGGATATATCTTGGGTTGTAGCGGAGACCCCAACTGAAGCATACTTTATTTTAGCTTATATGTTCACTTTAAATATAAAGTATGCTTTATACGAAAGACGATAATATCTACTTAAATTATTTTGGTTCCGATATATAAGCCTACCCTTACATGTTCTGTTGCGACGTCACCCTTTTGTCGATCATGACCCCATGTGGACATATCGGAACAAATACAATTTTAGGTAGATATCGTCTTTCGTATGAAGCATACTTTATATTTAAAGTGAACATATAAGCTAAAATAAAGTATGCTTCAGTTGAAAGACGCCACATAAGCTTCAATCAATCAATCGATTAACATGACTTTATATTTAGATATATTTATCCTGATGGTACTTAACGTAACTGTATAGCGAACAAATAATGTTTGGTGGTTTTATTGGTCGCTAGGAACCAACGTGAGGTAGGGGGCTTCTTCCGGGCATCGATCCCGGTTACCCCCCTCCCACCCCCAATAATCCTGGCAACATCGCCATATAAGCGAAATAATATTGAGCGTATAAAACATTAACCAATCAAATTGTTTTATGTTTTTTTTATTTCAAATATCTTTTGTTTTCCGGCAGGATCCGTCACTTTTGCTGAATCACATACTTTTCTTGTTTTTCAGAATGTAGTCATACTCGTCACTTTCTTTGTCGTTAATTTGCGCTCTTCTTTGGAACCGCCCTGTTTGTACACATGAAAACGAGACCTATTAGTAACACGTGAGTTCCCACCGAGGTGAAAACGTTTCCACCGAGGTGAAAAGGTTATCACCGAGGTGATAAGTTATCACCTAGGTAAAAAGGTTTCCACCGAGGTGAAAACGTTTTCACCTAGGTGAAAACTAAAAAAAACAAACCTAAAACTAAAAAACAAAACCCAAAACTAAAAAAATATTTAAAATATGGGCCACCGTATAAATGTATTATTTATAGAAATATTGTTAACCACTTTGTTGTCCAATCCTATTTGACTTAAAGTATTGAGCAAAGGTTTAAAGGGGAGATAACACAGTTAAGATTATCTAGTCATAAATTGAGGATCGAAACTGGAAGATACGAGTCAATACCGAGAGAAAAAAGAATTTGTACACCCTGTGAAAGTGATGAAATTGAAGATGAATAACACTTTGTACTTGTATGTCCATTCTTTGCTGAACTTAGGTCAAAATTTATAAAGAAATATTACCATACTAGACCAAATATGGAAAAATTAAAAGAACTACTAAAAAGCCAAAATTGTTTAGAACTTTTAAAACTTGGTAAGTATCTATACTTTGCTAATAAGTTAAGAGACAATACCCTTAATAGATTGTACTTGTAGTTAATATCATATTATAGTAATATTGTAATGTTTAATTCGTTTGTTTGCTCTCTATTCACTGTATATATTGTATATAATTTTATTCTTATGTTGCTATGTTTACCGATGAACCAGTGGTTCAAGGTTAATAAAGATTTGATTTGATTTGATTTGATACTGAGGCTGTTTCTAGTAAATCATGTTTGTTTTAAATGTAATCTCTGTTTGTTTCTTTTTAATATTAATAAACAAAACCTTGCAGAACTACTGCGTTCTCTATGACAACATATTTGAGAGATGCGCATTAAAATGAATGTTTCCCTGAGAACTGAATTGGTTTTACTTTTCGAAAAATATTCCACTAAATTCACTTCATATCTTGTGGGCTAAGAGAGGGCTTAGTAATATATGCACTGCATTATACTTTGTAGAGGTCACAGCGTTTTATTTAATAAGGTCTCTGTTGCTGTCTTTTCATGGGTTTTGAATGCAACTCAATATGTACTTATTATACAGGCTTTATAACGCTATATAACTGCGCATTTTATTATAGAAGGCCAGTAGCAAGCAGGTTGTCTGGGGCCATTAGCAAGCAGATCCACTGGTATACATCCATCTTTTAATATTCAAGTTAACTGTAAGTGTATTTTTCTAGTATTAATTTGACAATGTTAGATATCGATTGAAAAATTTGAACGACTATACGTTGTCCCTTGCCAGGTCAACCGTCCTAGACCATTGATAAGGGGTAACCACGCCGGAAAATCCAGATGAACTTTCTTGGGCAATGCTGAGATGGAACGTCTCCAGGTTGTGTCTCACAGTCAATATATACCGTGATTTACAGTCAGTAAGAGACACATGCGGTATCTTACAGGTGGTCAGACAATCGAGAGAATAACAGTAATGTTATAAATTGTTAGTAAAATATACAGTCGTTTTATCTATTTACGGTCAGAATGAGATAATAATAATAATAATAATAATAATAATATCTTTATTCAAGTACTTTGTGGCCAAAAGCCAATGGTACAAAATGTATACCGTATAAAAAGAAAAAAAAACGCAAAAAAACTACAACACGTCTAGAAACCGGAATACAATTTCTACGACATAATTCAATGTTAAGTTTATGCTTTGAACATCTAAAATTTGCGAAATAAAATCTTAGTGATTGGGGAAGATTAATATTTAAGTAATTCTCACATTCAAAATCTGATTTTATGATTGAATAGAATGTACATTTAGTTGATTGGTTGATGTTTAATTGTCAAGACTGTAGACTGGTGTCATGGAGACGTTGTTTGAAGACAAACATGAAATGTGGTATACTACCTACCCCTTGAGCAATCCACACATCCCCCAAACCATACTTATATAAAACATTCCTAACAGAAGTGCACCAGTTTTTTCTACCCAATAAGTCTCGTTTAAACAACATTTTATAGCATAATGTCGGTAATCTATTATCATCCATGAGTTGCAATTTAAGAAAATATTTGATAGGCCTGCACATATAGTTTACATACAAATCATATCTGCCACATTCACCTCTAATACAAATCATATCTGCCACATTCACCTCTAATACAAATCATATCTACCACATTCACCTCTAATACAAATCATATCTACCACATTCACCTCTAATACAAATCATATCTGCCACATTCACCTCTAATACAAATCATATCTGCCACATTCACCTCTAATACAAATCATATCTGCCACATTCACCTCTAATACAAATCATATCTGCCACATTCACCTCTAATACAAATCATATCTACCACATTCACCTCTAATACAAATCATATCTGCCACATTCACCTCTAATACAAATCATATCTACCACATTCACCTCTAATACAAATCATATCTGCCACATTCACCTCTAATACAAATCATATCTGCCACATTCACCTCTAATACAAATCATATCTACCACATTCATCTCTAATACAAATCATATCTACCACATTCACCTCTAATACAAATCATATCTACCACATTCACCTCTAATACAAATCATATCTACCACATTCATCTCTAATCCTATAAGTTGTAGTCTGTTCTCCGGTATATAACAACCATTTGCAAAATTTATTTTGTACAGACTCAATCTGTGTTCTTACTTCAAGCCCCCATAGTTCTGATCCATAATATAGAATAGGTGCTATCATGGAATCAAACAATTTAAAACCTGCCTTACAATTTCTAATCCCATATTTAGTCAGACATTTCTTTATTACATTAAGTGCTTTTAAAGCTTGTTGAGCAAGATTTGTGCAACATAAATTCCATTTTAATCTGCTGGAGAAATTAATTCCTAAATATTTATAGTAAGACACAGCTTCAATTTCTGAACCCATAAAAAACACTTTTCTTTTTTTTATAACACACCCACCCCCATTCTTGAATACAACAATATTTGACTTTTCTAAGTTTACAGACACATTCCATTGCTTACAATAATTCTTTAAAACATTTAATCTGTCTTGTAGGTTGCCAATACTGTCAGCAACTAGTGACAAGTCATCAGCAAATAATAGCGAAAATATATCTTCAATCGACTGATGTACAAATATACCATTTCTACATTCTAATTTTAGTTTTAAAGCAAGCTCATTTATGAACAATGCAAACAGCCTTGTTTGACAACAGATTGACATAAGAATTCTCCCGTTACATGGCCATTAGACCTGACTTTACTCTTGACATTACTGTAAATACTTTGTTGCATTGTAATCATAGGCCCATGCAAATTATGCTCTAACAGTATATAAAATAATTTTGTTCGATTGATTCCGTCGAAGGCGCGCCTGAAATCGATACAACCAACGTATAGTCGACCTCCTTTACAGTTACCCATATACTTTTGCACAAGACTGTTTCATACAGGCAGTATCTTACACTCAGAGTAATATAACTGGTGATTTTGCTGCATGCCCCGACCACCGGGGGGGGGGGGGCAGAACCACGCCCATTTTTTCTGTTTATCGTATACATGCCGCAATTCTGAATGGATCATCTTGGAACTTGGCAAATGTATTCCTTATCGCCTAAGGGCGCCTGACTGGATTATCTTGGAACTTGATATACTTATTTCATATATCCTAAGGACGGCAACTATTGATTTTGGAGCATGACCCGACTCCCTTGGGCAGTGCCACACCCACTTTATTGTTAATATTTTATCTGTAAATACTCTACAGGTTGTAATTATTAACAGTTGTTGTTCCATTTCGGCATAATCAAACATAGGGTTGTAACTATTTATATTGGTCCATGTCCAACCCCCAGGGGCACAGCCACGCCCAATTTTTGTGTTTTTGTCTACAGGCTGGAATTCTGAATGTACCATCTTGGAAATTGGGATATTTATTCCTTATATCGTAAAGACAGCAACTATTTATTTTGGTTCATGCCTCGACCCTCAGATGCTGAGTCACAACCACTTTTTTTTATTAATGTTAAGTCTGTAAATTTGGCAAAAAAAAACAAATGCTTAGCCTTCTTTGTCTCTTGTCATACGTGTATAAACATATCTTCCACTTGTGTCTGTCGGCGTCATATTAGCTAGTATTGTAAAAACTTGCGGGTGCCTGTGTGTCGTCTACAAGGCGCAATTCTTAACGGATTGCGTTGCAACTTTGCATACGTATTCCTTGTACCCCAAGGAAGATCCCTATTGTTTTTGGCGCACACACGATTTCCAGGGACAGAGCCACAGAGCCAAAAGTCGCCCCTCTGTATGACGTCATACACTTGATCTTATACAGATATATAAGAAGTCTTTCACAATACATCTGTGAACTTGCATGGAATAAGCAGGAAACCGCCCAACAACTTGTTCCGTGTACAATGCAGAGATATTGGTCATCCGTGATACTCTACCATGGATTTTCCCTCAAAATAGTAAGTTTAGCATACCAAGTGACTCACTGAGCTAGAATCGCAAACGAATGTCCTAAGAGACACAGCATGATTCCACAACATAGACTACAGCATCAAAGAAATCTACAGTATGGATAACCCATTGATCAATTCAATATGGGAACTAAACCATGATGAACTTGATACATGCAGGTTTAGACTCATGGATGACAAGATCTACACGAGGGCAGTGATTAATCACCACAGAAGAGGTAAACTTATATTGAAGCTGAGGGTGAAAGAACGTCTAAACCCTTGTCTGCTCAAAAGACATCTTCCAAATCCGAACAGTTGAATAGTGGTGTAGTGGGGGGGGGGGGGTAGAAAGACGGCATCTCATTTTCATTTAATCCGGAAAAGAGTCGCACATATCGCCGCATAAATGTTGTCTCTAATGAACATATACCAATCGCGAAGTCTTTTTTTTTTATTAAAGAACTTTCCACTAAAACATCCCATGGTCAAAGGCCGCAGATGGACAAATTGCTAAGTCATATTCTAATAATCAGGAGGAAGCTTCGGCTATCCTAGGTCTTGTCTGTAATATGACTTTTGTGGAAGCAGACCTTAAAGAATCGAGACAGAGAGAGAGGGGGGGAGACAGAGAGAGAGAGAGAGAGAGAGAGAGAGAGAGAGAGAGAGAGAGAGAGTCAACCTATCCTAACTAGGTCATTTCGGGACTAACATACGGTTCAATTTTATTTCAATATTTCGCTTGCGAGTTGGGGTCTTTAGCAGTGGGAGGAAACCGGAGGACACCGAGAAAACCCATGATTTTGGACAGACGATCTTGTCACGTAAAAGAGGGAAATTGAAAACGCACCACTTGACTCAATGCCAAACCTTGTGATTTCACGAGCACGAGTGAAACCGATACACCACCCAACACCCCTAATATTCTAAAGGTTTATAGAGACTAAATTAAATACGAGTTAAACCGATACACCACCTAACCCCCTAATATTCTAAAGGTTTATAGAGTCTCGTCAGTATTAAATATGTCCTGTTTATTATATCATTCAACACATATCATACACTGTTATAGTTATTCATATCCTACAGCTTTATTGTCTATTATAGCTTCTATTTCTGTCACTGTGATTCATTACTTTACTTTCAGTTTAATACGTCCTGTCTATTTTACTATTCAATAGAAATATAATCTATTATTGACGCTATAATATTTGTGTTATAAACCACTTGTTATCGCAGTTCTAATTAGTTCACAAATATAACACGGATTGCTTACTTGTGGATTATATATGGTATTATAAGTGTGATAATTCTTTAATTTTGTTAAAAGTATCTTTGTTAAGGTATCACCTGTTAACTGTATAAATTAGCATACTTCACACCAAACAGGTCAGTTATAATTTATTAAATTGTTGTTGTTGTTGTTTATTACTATGGTATTATAGACAGGTTGATTTAATTAGTTGATTTACATAAATGTTTATTATATTGTCAGATCTTTTATTTACTATCAAAGGTCTACTGTCTGTCCACACACCGATCGTTAAAGAATTAGCCAGTGAAAAACATCCACTCATCTAACACCTCTATGATCATAATATCTATAAAATCGGAGACATATTTTCATTAAAATATTTCTAAAACAAAGCATAAACAAAAAAAAGGTGATTTGTTATCCAATCAAGAAAATAACACAAGATGAAGACTAATAAAACTTTGAAATAGGGACACCGATTGAGAGACCATGATTCAAAATGGCTGATGAAGGAAGTAAAATAAAATCAAGAAATCGGCTCGAGTTGTCTTAGAGACAACTTAGATGTTTTTATAGAACATAATAACACACTTATACATTAATTACAATATCTATATAGTAGAACAATGTGTATCGGTCCAAAGTTATTAATAGTAAATTAAGGTGGGGGGGGGGTACACAAATAAAAACGAAAGGACAAACCTGCGGACAAGACACAAACCACATTGCAAGCGAAAAACAACAAATATCTAACCGCGTGAATAACAAGAAATATTTCAACCGGGAACACATTTACTGTTAGATTTTACGGATTTTGTCAAGAAATTTAAAGACAAAAGACACAAACTTTCAAAATTAGAACCATGTGACGTACTTAATCGTTTGGCATCAACCACGAGAGAACAAGGAGCAACACCTCGTTTTTTATGGTCAAGTATCAGTAAACACAGACATTATTTATTTTGGCCTATGAAAAATGGCGTCTGATTTTAAAGGTTCTGTGCCATACGCTCTCACATTTAATTATTTTCAACCGTTGCACCAAACCTTTGTTTACGATCCGATTTTTATTTAAAAAAAATCAAAATAAACACCAAATAACCTACTTAAACTATATTATGCAAGAGCTAAATCTGCCTATTGCAGGTCTTTCTTTAGGTCTGAAATGTTTTATAAAGTATTAATTAGACATTAATTAACATATCCAGGCCATAATCAACTCTCGATGGCATCAAATTTCTGCGATATTGAATAGATTAGAATAGTTCAGCCACATTTTGATTTAAGCTAAAAATGGAGGAGCGATTATCTTCGAACAACCAGTGCGGTGGTTGAAATTATTGCACACGTCTTGTCAAACCTTCAAAGGCTAATATCTTCGCTCGCAATATAGTATTTTGAATGACATTTTCAAATTATTCATTTTACATTATCGATTTTCGAACTATTAAGGTGGGTTGGATGGCTGAATGGTTAGCGTGCGCGCGCTGTATCATAAAGTCTGTCATTGAGTCAACTGGTGGGGTTTCGATTCCCCGGGTGTACGGGGCAAGGAGTAGGGTCGCCTGTCCAACCTCGTGGTTTTCTCCGGGTCTTCCGGTTTCCTCCCACTGCTAAAGACCCCTATGCGCAAGCGAATTGTTGAAATAAAATTGAACCAGTGTTAGTCCCGAAATGACCTAGTTTGTTTCGAGTGGACGTTAAACCCCATTTTGCTCTCTCTCTCTCTCCCCCCCTCTCTCTCTCTCGAACTGTTAAAGCAAGAATGGCTAGCTCTTTATATAAATCTTACATAATGTATCTTTAATCGTTTGTCATCAACATTTGACCTGATTTCAAAGTAGGACAAATCCGAGCACCCAACAATTTAGGTTAAGTACAAGATTAAAATAAACCTTGCAATGCACCTAGTCAAATCTAAGATTAAATCGACCCCGGTTAGACTATAACTGAATGTGTGTAAGATTACTTTACGTCTATTCAAACACTGTATATTGCTGTAGTTAATGCAGCTTTTTAAACATTGGTTACGCTCTAATATTTATGGTATAAACCAACTGTTATCACCGAGAAGCTTAGTTTTCTAACTTGTTCACTTATATAACACGGATTGCTTGCTTGTGTAAACTAAAGTGTGGTAACTCTGTTTATCGTGTTATCTATATAAACTTTAACAATTATATTTCACACCGAACAGAGGAGTTAAAATTCATTCTATTATATTCATTTCGGGATTAACATATTGTACAATTCATATCCATTTGATGATCGACCTCCTGTTTACAAAACTATGTTTAGACCCCCAATTGTTTTTCGGCCACCTAGTTTCATTATGAATATAGCTAAAGAGAGAGAGAGAGAGAGAGAGAGAGAGAGAGAAGAGAGAGAGAGGCGACTCAACTCCTTGTCACGTAAAACCGGGGAATCGAAACCACGCCAGTTGACTCAATGACAGACCTTATGATACAGCTCGCACGCCCTAACCATTCGGCCATCCAACCTCCCATGAATGTAGCAATCATCGTACAAACTATATCGGAGAGATTTCGATTTGACGGTTTTAACGCATTTTGGTCTTGTTATGCAAAATCTTTTTCGCATTCCAAAGTAACCATACGGTGCTAAGATAAATTTAAATGCTCTTATTATTAATTAGAAACAGGTTTCTTTTTAGTTTTTATATTTTAATCTTCCGTGTTTTGCGTTAAATCTTCCAAGTTCAAAAACGGAAAAGTTGATGTTTTGACCTCCGGGGTCACAAAGAGCAATGTGAATTTAGCAAGTTTACATTTTTATTGAAAGAGTTATTAGTTGCTATCATTATTAGTTACGAGAATGAACAGTTATAGCTTTGAAACAGACTTTGACCCCGAATATCTCGGAAAATGCCTGAACGGCGGATTGAATACCACTCGGCTTCGTATTCTACGCAAACAAAATACTATAGAAAAATTGGGTCTGGTTTTGTGCCCATTTGCTGGACACCCCCGCATTGGGCCTCTCGTCGGCACATTGAATTATGTAAATTACGTCATTTTGCCTTGGCAGAATTCTGCCGAATTTGAGTATGATTTTGTCTGACATATGTATCAAGGAACCAATCTGCCTTGGTTTCTTTTGCAATTTATTTAAAGTAAAACGGTATTCTTCCCCGCCTATAAATATTTGAAATGATTTTTAAAAAAATCCTTTTTTTTTTTCAAATTCAATTTTATGACGTAACTATAAAAATAGATAGATGAAAAAAAAAATAATAGTTATTTCAGCAATCGATGTCAAATTGTGAATGATCAAAATTTTGACATCAATATTTGACCTGATTTCAAAGTTTTATTTTATACATCAACAAACAAAAAAAAAAGAAAAAAAGAATATATAATTAAAATATTGAATTCGTTTATTGCTGCTAACTTGTCATACATTTCATTTCACTTCATTTCTCAGATATAAAAGATAATATTTTTCATTTTTATAATAAAATCACACAAATATTCTTTTGCCATAAAAATTAATTCAAGTAGATACATCAAAATATGTCTACTTAAAATGTATTTTTATAACCGAAAGATCTCGGTCCATGTTTATATTCACGTGTATCGGACAGTAACCTCCTGGATTATGGCCCCTGATTGTACGGAAAAACGCGTTTTAGCTTCTGGTTCTTGTAGAAGTCACAATGTGATTTTAAACACCGTTTCAGCTATATATGGACGTATTTTGCATGGCAACTGCTTGTGTTCATTCATCAAATTCTATTTTTAACCATAATTCATATTTATTGCAAGTATTTTAGTTTATATTATGTTAGTCAGGGATGGTAAAACAGCCGTTTGACAGAGTCCTTTCGTAATGTTATTTCTGAAACCTAAGATTAGATTGATTTAGTGACATGTTTTGTGGTAGGGATATATGTTTCAGTATGTATCTCTTATATTACAGTCAATGCCATTGATTTGTGATTTTTTTGTTTGCATTTTGTCCAAAGTTTCTACAAATATATTTCTTGCCAATCTGGCATATCTAATAAGCGGTTAATTATTGGCAAATTCCAAATTATGAGTATTTTTTATGCAGTTTGTTTGCAACGTGTCCAATCTTTTCACATAACTTAAATAAAATATTGCCTTTAATAAGAACGATTTTTAAATTTTAGAACAAAAGGCCCATGGGCCTAAGATGCACCGGTATACATAAAGCGGCATATATACTAAAAGAGCCATCATTTATTTTTTGATTTTGTTCAACGGCATTTTGCCAGAATACATCGGAAACAAACAAAAAAGGGTATTTTGCTGATACCTGAAGTTTCACCCCTATATAAAACACAGATCACCAAATATTACCAAACAAGAGCCGAAGTTAATTTTAGTCTTTATCCCCTCCCCCTTTTTGTATGGCGATCTTTGTTGACGTTTCGGTGTAGAACCGAAGAAAAGGGTTTGAGTATACATTTTCTGCCAGGTTTTGGTTAATACATGTATTCATGATTTTGGCGAGTGGAAAGTTGCATGTTGACATGTTTCTACTCCCAGCTTGTGTATCTCGAGTTTTCCATAGTGAACCCCATTCCTGCTTTTCAGTAAGAGCTTGCCACATGTTGCTCCATCTGTGGTAGAATGCGTCCCATCCCAGGAAAATTTGGGAAAAAGTTAGAGACGGTCTAAGCGATGAGATTTAACATTAAAGTCAATAGGGAAATAAGTGTTGATCTGTGGCCAAATGTGATTGTCAAAGTCTCCCTTGATCACACAAATATTAACTTGTGTTGAGGTCATCATCCACTCACACAAATAACCATGATGTCATCTCGCAACGCTTCCAACTAAAATTATCTTTCTTGGGATTTTCCAATTGGCATTAGAGGTTTCGAAGTCGCACTTAAACGTTTACTTATATTTAATGCTTTTTAAGGGACTAAATTTTTTTTCCAGTGATTCGAAACACGATGCTTAATCCTTACTCACTCATCCAGTCTGTTCGAGTGATTCAAAACACGTTACTTAATCTATCCTCGTTCATCCGGTCTGTTTACTTCTGCGGACAAAGTTTTGTAGTAATGATCTAACTAAATGACACTATAGCTTTAAATAGTACAATGGCTGACTCACAGGATGAAAGAGAGCTGACTGACGATGAAGAGTACAAAAGACAAATGGAAGCTTTAGATGAACGTATTCAACAAATGGTTGATGAAAAACGCCGCATTACTGAGATTCATCGTAATAGGAAAGATGGAATACATGAACGTGTTGCTCATCATGACGAAGAAAGAAGAAAACATGTAGAAAAAGGATATGGAACATGCGTAGAGGAAACATTCAGAGAACCAGAAAAGGAATTATACCAGGATGAGGATAAACTGTATTGTGACAGCAGAAATAACCCGAAAACTATAGATGAAAAAATGCCAAAACTAGAAGAAAAAACAGAGCTGACGAGGACCAGTATAGCAGCTAGGAAGCAAATTTTGACTAAAGGTATATATGTTTTGAATATGTTTTACCAATTTGCTATGTCCAGTTACTGTTACTTAGTTTTATCTCAAATGTTCCAAATAATTTTTGTTTTGACTAAAATTGAAGTCAAATTGAGTTTTACGTCTTACCGTTCTGCACCGGTGGTCAAACGTCATACAGTGTGCACAGCGGCACTACCGCCTACTCATTTTTCGAATTTCCAACTGTGCATTCTTCTTTTACGTGCACGCCAATGTGTAGACGGAACCTGGGCTTTTCGTCCTCGCCGCATTACTATACGTTGTCGATTGTCGTACAGTTTTTAACATACTGGCTTATGAACGCAATAGAGACTACCGTTTGTGGCGGATTATTTTCAAATTTGGTGTGAAGCACTGCGGTCATATGCGGAAATAGCTTATCGAAATTCAGAATTCAGCAACTTTCTCCGCCCCCTTTGTTGTGTTTTGGCAGGCGATACGTTTCAAGTCAGTAGCTTGAAGCGTATATATGGTATTAGTGTCAGTGGCCTGTGGCACGAAGTAACAGTATATTGTCGCATACATAATATATTATGTCAACGCTTGGGCGATATAATATATTATGTCAACGCTTGGAACTAGGATGGAGGTGACTAGGCATGAACTTGCAACGATAGATTTAATTGGCGCTTTGATAACCAATGAATGCTTTGGAGACATATTTTGGCGGTATTTTCCATCATGGAATCGGTAAGTTTCGATTGTTTTTTTCTTTTCTGTTTTTTCTCTCTTTTCTGTGTCCTAACCCTAACCCTAACCCTAACCCTAATCCGAAAGAAAAGTGCCCTTTTTTGAAATTCTGACATCACAGGTGCCCTTTTTCTGATAAGGATGCCCTCTTTTATTTACAGGGACACTTTCTATTGTTAAGGGGGTGGACCGGTCCCCATGGTCCAACTCCTGGATCCGCTCTGATGACGCGTACATTCCACTGAGTCTACAGGTCTAATATGCTAACACGCTTGGAGCGTCAACACAATATATTATGTCGCCCAAGCGTTGACATAATATATTATGTATGCGACAATATACTGTTACTTCGTGCCACAAGCCACTGACACTAATACCATATATACGCTTCAAGCTACTGACTTGAAACGTGCAGGGTGGTTTTGGAGGTCATGAGGTCATTGAATTCATGAGAGGGCAAACCCTATTGATTTTCAGCATTCAGCAACTTTTCGTTACAGGGTTATCACCCTTTTCGAAAACATTGTGGATGCGATACTAGCACAATGTTTATCCGATTGTGATGGAACTTAAAATGTATGATTATAACCCCGGTTCCTTTCGATATTCGCGCATATCGGCCAGTAAATTCCAAGATTATGGCCCCTGATTGTACGACATTTTGCGTGTATAAATTGTGGATCCCCTAGAGGTTCCATTTGTATACGATTCAAAAGACATGTAAACATATCACAGTTACATTATAATGACGGTTGAGTTCAAATCTCATGAAAATTAGTCCGAAATTTGCCAACAAAATGGCTGCGCCTCGTACACAAATAGCGCAAAAATATGTAAATGTAATACTAAGGTTGTGGACCGATTTTGATGAAACTTGAAATAAATGTTTATAACCCAGAGATCGCGGTTTCTGTCGATATCGGACTGTCATATCGCGTTTTTAGCTTTAGTGGTTCCTCTAGAGGTTACAATTCTTATCTGATTTTAAAAATCGTTCGAAACATATCACTGTTACACTCTAAACATATGAGTAAATACTTTGCATATGGCTTGTCTTGTCTAATACAAAGAATTTGGCCATTTTAAACGAAGATATTGGTATTACAGTGAAAGTTCTTTTCTTTCCATTACATTAAATATGAAGTGAGATCAGATTTTCTTTTTTTTAATTATTTGAAAATAGTATAATGTATACTTGAATCATATGGTAATTGTATAAAATGGTAACAAAGGGTTTTGTTTACTGGGGTTTTGAGTGTTTTCTTGGAGGTCTAAATTTGGGCGTCATCTAATTATGTAAATGTCCTTATATATAATGAAATAAAAGGGTGAAAGGTAGCTGTATTGCCCATGCTATGACAAGAAAATGAATGAAAATTATTTTTGTAAATAATGGTATGGTAAAAATATGTGACCCGGGCAATATTAACATTATTCCAAATCTATCTATCTGTCGCAATAGATATAACAACGTAGCCCTAATCAGTTTTTGATAATATGTCGTGATTTTAAGTTAGGAGAGGGTGACAGCTATACTAAGTTAAAATTGGCTATTTTAAGCTAAGATAAAATTTTAACATGCTTAAAATCGTTTTGTGAAACGCATCTATCTTAAGTTAGGATGAAATTTTAGTTTAAGACGATTTTAAGGAGATTTAAGTTTTTGTGAAGCAGGGCCCTGGCCACTAGAACAACCAAAATATCGATTTCTTATTGATTTACAATAAGTTCTTAATGTTTGTAATAAGTTCTGATAATAAATTCATTTATAATTGTATTTGTAGATGATGACGATGGCAATGTCCCAGGCGATGATGATGATGCCAGTAAGGAGGAATCGGTTGTAGATGATGACATACCCGCGATTCATAGCAATGAACGTATGCATAAAACCGACTGGTCGGAAGTTCAAAAACACATGAGTTCCGGTTCTTTAGATATAAATCTCAAAGAACTTATTATTGAACTTCATTCTTTATTTGTTTTCGACGATGACGAATTTGAGCATTTGTTACAATATTTAGCAGAAAGGGGCAGAAGAAAATGTAAGCAAAGAATGTTGGAAATATTGCATGCAAAAGGAACGAAGGCATATACTAACTTTTTAGTGGCTCTAGAAAGATGTAAATGTACGGGGATTATAAAAACATTGGAACTGAACTGTGGTAAGTTAAACAAGTTTGATAATTATGATTTGAATTTTAAAAAGAGGTAATCGTAATTCTTAAATTACAGTTAGCTTCAATTTTTAATATATTGACTCGTGAACTTAATTTGGTGTAAAGCATTGCGGTCATGTGGGAACTTACCCTATCCTATCGATATTCAGCATTCTGCAACTTTCCGTTTCAGAGTTATTTGCCCTCCCCCCCCCCCACTTCGTCGAAAACCTTGTCAAATTTGGTGTGAAGTATTGTGGTCATGAGAGGACATATTCTTCGGTATTCAGTGTACGTCGACTTCCGGTTCCGAAAACCTTGTTAACACGATAGAGGATGTAGATTTTAACGGATGATTTTCAAAAATGGTGGCAAGCATTGCGGTCACGCGAGGGTGAATCCTATTGATTTTCAGCATTCAACAACTCTTCGTTACGGAGTCATCACCCTTTTTTTCAAAACATGGTGAATGCAATAAAGCCATAGTTTTATATGCCCACATTTTTATGTGAATGTATATTGTCGTCGCAACTGTCGACCCGGATGTCCATCCGTTCACATTTTGTTTGTGGACACTCTACAGGTCACAATTTTTTGTCCGATTATGATGAAACTTGAAATGTATGTTTATAACCCAAAGACCTCGGTTCCTGTCAATAATGTCATGTATCCCTAATTGTACAAATAATTAAGCCTCTAGCATGTGGACACACATCACAACTCTAAATCGATTTGATGACACGTAAAATGTATGTTTATCACCGAAAGATTTTGGTTCGTTTCGATATTCGCGCATATCCCTGATTATACAACAAAACCCTGATTATACAACAAAATCGCGTTTGTATCCGCCCACATTTTATCCGATGTAAAAAACATAGTTAAACATGCCACCGCAACATCATAATGACGGTTGAGTTCGAATTTCGTGAAAATCGGATCAAAACGATCCGACAAAATGGCCGCTCGAGGTACTAGTGTAAAAGTTTTAATACCAAAGTTTTGGAATGTGGACCCTCTGGAGGTTACAAATTTGATCCGATGTTGATGTCACTTTTAAAAGATGTATGTCTATATTCCGAAGATCTTGGTCTCCTTGGATATTGTCGCATGTCGAACCGTAAGATTCTGAATTATTGCCCTGATTGGGTTATAAACATAGGATTGGTTAAATATACTGCAATTCTAATATTTACTTAAAGATCCGTGTTATAGTTCATCTGTAACAACGATTTTCAGATTGTTTTTGGAATCCATTGCAAAATTTAGAGCACATCTGAACCTCTTCCCCTAATGTTGTAGATACTTGTAGCTTAGTCGCTTTTACTCATTTCCATTTTAAGAAAAGCCAGAAAAACAACCAAAATTGATTTCTTATTGTTTTACAATCCAGCGGATCAATTAATCATGTGCCATGTCCGTTTAATCATGTGACATATTCCGATTTTGATGAAACTTGAAATACATGTTTATAACCCAAAGATCGTGGTTCCGTTCGATATTCGCGCATATCGGATGGTATCTTCCTGAATTATGGCCCTTCATTGTACAAAAAATCACGTTTTTAGATTGTGGTCCCTGTAGAGGTCACAATTTTTATCCGATTTAAAAGATACGTTGCCAGGCAACGAAACATACACCCACAGCAGTTAAGTCGTATGAGCAGTCAACAAGAGTTGCCGCATATTTTTACTTTTTTCGGTAATGAAACATTTAGAATACACTAAAATCTGATTAAGAGTAACAACTCATTACGTAATTATCAGAACATCATTAGAATTTGTTCGGCTTTTAGTTGTGCCCCATGCTAACGTTTAGTATACGAAACATTTAATATCATGGATTTATCTGTTCAAGTTATCAAAATTCATTGAAAATCAATATACTTGTTCGTCTCAAGACCTTAAACTCTGTGTTTGAATCTCATGTCAATCGGATGATAACTTTGGTCTCTAGAGCAACCACAAGATTTTTCAAAGTGATAAAGGGCCATAACTGTGGTAGTAATTATCGGAAATCATTAAAAATCACTGGGCTTCTTCGTCTTATGGCCTTAAACACTATTATAAATTTAAAGTCAATCAGATATTATCTTTAGCCTCTAAAGCGTCCACAAGATTTTTCAAAGTGATCAAGGGCCATAACTCTGGTAGTAATTATTGGAAATCGTTGAAAATCAATAGACTCCTTTGGGTTATGACCTCAAACACTGCGTATACATCTAAAGTCAATCGGATATTAAATTTAGCCTCTAGAACATCCACAAGATTTTTCAAAGTGACCAAGGGCCATACTTCTTAATTATCGAAAATCTCTGAAAGTCAATCGTCTTTCTCGTCGCATGACATTGTGTTTAAATCTAAAGTCAATCGGATATTAACTTTAGCCTCTAGAGTGTCCATAAGATATTTTGAAGTGATCAAGGGCCAACACTCTGACAGTAATTATCGGATATCGTTGAAAATCAGTAGGCTTCTCCGTCTCATGATCTTACGTGTATAAATTTAAAGTCAATCGGACATTAACTTTAGCCCCTAAAGCGCTCACAGCAATTGTGGAAGCTGGACCGACGGACGGACGGGCGGGGGTGGCGACAATATACGACCACATTCCAATGTGGGCTTATACAAAAACGTGTTAATATATCACCGTTACATACTAAGTTCTTGGTTCCTTTTGATAATCGCGCATATCCGAAAGTAAATTCCTGGAGTATGCTCCCTGATTATTCGACAAAACGCATTTTGAGCTTGCGGATTCTCTAGAGGTCACAATTTTTGTTCCGATTTTAAAAACAGTTTAAATATATAATAAAGATTGAATTGGAATTTCGGGAAAATCGAAATGAAATTGCCCGACAAAATGCCGCTCTTGATACGCAAATTTTGTAAGAGTATGTAATACGAAAGTTGTGGACCCTCTAGAGGTCACAATTGTTATCCGATTTTGATGAAACTTAAAACATGTCTTTATATCCCAAAGATCCAAGTCCATTTTGATATTTGCGCATTTCAGAACATAATTGTCTGGATTATGTCCCTGATTGTACAAAAGTTCGCTTTTCATTTTAACTTGTTCTCTATCCATCTCTTGCAAAATGTGGGCTTATCCTTGCCTGGCAGCAGCCGCTGGTCTTTGATCATGTGACATTTTCCTTTAATCATGAAACATTTTCCTTTAACCACATGAGTTACCCGCTAGCTGTGTTGCTTTGTTATTAACGGTTCCAAACTTTATATGTACATAGGGGGTCGTATTTGACAGTCGCAGCATCAAATGCGATAGGAAGATCTGTATATAATGTCCGTTACAATGATTGCGCCTGACAATCTTACCTACACGCGATGCATTATGTAAGAGTTAAAGTTGCCTATTTTTTTAGACAATTATTCACATGGCAAGCTTATAATCAACTCGCTAGACCATTTAACGATAAAGCAATTTACACTACATCTTTTAAAAACGTCAAACACTTGTAACTTTGCTCAACATATTTATTTTTCATTATCTATTTTTGAACTATTATAACAAGAAAGGTCAGTCCTTTATCTAAGTATTACATGATGCATCTGTAACAATATAGGGGATTTATTAAATACATACGATATGAATTATAACGTTTGGTATATATGATTTAATTGAAACGCAATTAATTTGTTTAAAATTACCAGTTACTGAGTTACGTCACTGGGTCCTACAATAGTTCGACGCCATTGCGATTTTCAGTAGACCATTTGATTCTCCTGATAGTGGTTTCCAGAGTCTGGCCACGCGATTTACACTTGAACAGGATTAGGGTTGAGAGAAAGGCATATCAAGTTGCATCCAAGAAACTTTTGTATTATTGTTCCTGATAAACATACGATATAATGCGACTGCTGAAAACGTACATAAGTCCAAGTGAAGTCCTAGCCGTAGTTAGCTTGTGTCGAGTGGACGTTAAACCCCATTTCTCTCTCGCTCCCCTAACACGATCCACGAGTCAAACCTAGACGATCAACACGTCAGCTGTGGTAAACGACTTGGTAGCACCGCCTTCCATATTCGACCGGAGATCGTGCTTTATAATTTCTAATAACAAATTTAATTGTAATTGTATTTGTAGATGATGACGATGACTATGTCCCAGGCGATGATGATGATGCAAGTAAGGAGGAAACGGTTGTAGATATCATACCTGCATTTCATAGCAATGAACGTATGCATGAAAATGACCGGTGGAAAATTCAAAAACATATAAGATTGCTTTTAAGCATAGATCCCAAAGAACTTATTATTGAACTTCATTCATTATTTGTTTTCGACGATGACGAATTTGAACATTTGTTAGAGTATTTAGAATCAAGGGGTAGAAGAGAATGTATGCTAAAACTATTGGTGAAATTGTATAGAAAAGGAAAAAATTCATATGTTAACTTTTTAGTGGCTCTAGAAAGATGTAACTTTACGGGGATTATAAAAACATTGGAACCAGGCAGTGGTATGTTAAACAATTTTTATAATTATGATTTGAACGAGGTAATCGTAATACTTACGAGGCAATCTCTGTTTTCTGTGGTTATCACTATTCATCAATTGAAATTCGTAAATGCAGTATTGACTACGGTAATTGTAATTCATAAATGCAGTATTTACTACGGTAATTGTAATTACGGGGTAATTGTAATTCATAAACAGTATACGGTAATTGTAATTCATAAATACAGCATTTACGGGGTAATTGTAATTCATAAACAGTATTTACGAGGTAATTGTTATGAGTAACCACTGGTGTTATAACTATCCCACCCTTTTAATATAGCTAGACATGTGTGAATTACAAATATATATAGAGAGAGTGAATTGATGTTGTTAGGGTGAAATGTTTTCAAATAAAATGAAATGGGGTTTAATGTCCTACATGTCTGCACCAACGGGGCTAATGAAAACGAGTATAAACCACACAGTGTGCTACGAGGAAAGTTTTGCCCGGAATGTGGAGCTACGGCCTACTCTTAATTCGAATTCTAACTGCCATGGGTTCTTTTATTTGTACGCAAATGTATTCACAGGGTCTTGGCTTTACGTACTATTCGAAAGACTATATAGTGACATAGTAGTTGAAATTCCATATAATAGTAGGACGTAGTCCCGATCAGAAAGTAGGACCCTAAACAGTAATGTACCGGATATTTTGTTTTAGGAATATATGAGGGTAGATTTAAATACAGCGGACACAGGTTCTTTGAATTGATAGACAACACGAGTCCTAAATATAAAGAATTTGCAAAAAGATGTGAAAAGATTATTGAAGATCTATATCTGGACCAACCAAAACTATTTGTGGTGGTAAAGAAAGTAGCGTAAGTTAAATATACTTGACCAAATTAACTCTTAAAACGCATGATTCCGACACAATAAATACATTTTTACTATGCCCCAAAGCGGGTTGGGTATATAAGGAGAAACTGGATTCGAGAGAAACCCTGCTTTAATTATTCTGGACAATTGTGGTTTGTTGAATGTCAGGATATAGGTATTGGGTTGGATGATGTTTCCATTACATTTGATAGAAAAACGTTACACCTTGTGGGAGAGTCCACTAAGCATCTCTTCCTCATTGCTACCTGCTAAATCTTGAGACCTAATAACACCTATTGTCCTACAGAACCTAAAGATACTAGAGGATAGATTTCTTGAAGGCATACTTTGAAATTTGGTCGACATAAGCTACTGTCTATACTTATATTTTACATAAAAACAAAGCTGCTGTATGGAAGTATTTTACGCTGCGTGTTGCCATCGTTTTCATTCACACTTCAAACAGTTCATTCATAATCAAGGTGGATTCCCCGTTTCATAATCTGCCAGATTAACCACAGTCATTTCAAGATTTGTTTCTATTTAAATTTTCATCTCCCATGTTTTTGTATCTTTTGTTGTATTATCTTTTCACAAACACATCTCAATCCAGTACGGCAAATAATTAAAACAGTAAATTTAATTTTTTATACTAAAACTGAATATTGTGACACCACCGCCTCGTCACTGGGTCAAAATCTACCCGTGTAGTTTTCTCACCCCCTGTCTGAGGTACAAATGGTGTATTATCTAAATAATTCCATTCATAGTGTTTAAAGTAACAACATTACTCCCACACTTCATTGCTGGCTAACTGTTCTCAGCCTCAAGCTAGAATCGACTGATGACGAATTTATTTTCATCGTCGTTGAATTTATGCTACATGTACATTTGAAGATATTTTCCTACAAATAACTGTCTTTTGTAATGGTCAGCTGTTTTTGTTGGTATTATAGATATACAATTGTTTCTGTTGTTCAGGAAAGGCTGTGTTGAAGTGACATTTCATCTCATATCTCTTGATTCCAATAATGAGGAAGATTTAAGACGACCACTACAAGACATGGTAAACAGCGGATTCATTGGTACCGATCCAGTTAAAGCTGAGAGATTTTATTTCAGTCAAATAACAGGTAATTCCTTCATTAATTAGTAAGTCTATTTATTGGATGGTCTCAAAATATGAACAGTCATTACAGTCGGTCTCAGAGGTATGCATCGGTGATTAAATGAATTAATGAGGTAAACAAACAATGTCAAAATACCAAATACTTAATATATGTATGAATATATTTGTGCAAACATATGATTACTTTGATTGGATATCACAATACGCGCCAGTCTTTCAAAGCTCAAATTAGTCAAAACTGTTCTGCGTTCAGAAATGTTACAGAAACTCCTTATGACAATGCGTGTGAGCGTGAACTGTGTGACACGATCGACCTTGACAAAAGGGCGGACGCTTGATGAAAATATAAGGACATTTGCTAATTTATGTATATTCACCACAACAATAAGTCCATGTAAATGATGTAACTATTATCATTTTCAGAAGTTGTCACAGAGTCACAGTACTTTGTACGTGCTTGCAAAATTCCTAATAAATAACATGAATTCTCATGCGTGATTCCGGACCACTAGAATTCTGCAAAATCTTCCCCCTGAGTCCAGGAAATAGCATTTCAGGGACTCTAGATTCAAGAATGTTTCCGGGGCAGCATGATCTTTAAACAGAATCCAAAGCTCGCACCAGCGTCACCCGTGTTAGAGGCCTGTGCATCAGTCAGTCTCATTATTGCTAAACACCAAACAGAATCGACATGTACGCCCCTGCATGTACACAACGTTGGCCCTGTCCCCCATCTATTTTTAGGCAGTGACTTCTATAAGATACATTGGCCCATTGAAGGCGATTGGAAAATAATTTGTCATATATTCTTTTCAAAATATATAATATTCATATTTCCATCCACTAAAAATGTAATGGTGTAAATCCGGGAAAAAAGATCTATGAGTGGTAGTTTCGTTTTTACGTCATATCAAGCATTATTTACCCGATCCCCAGGAAACCTATAGGTTCTAGGACCCAGAGCTACCCAATCAGCCCCTGTGTCAGACCAGACACTTATCTGGATTACTATTGCCCTATTGTGGCAATTAATGCATTACAAAATATTTTCGGGATCATTTAAATTCAAAATAGGTCATGAAATTCGACAATTAAATTGACTATCAACTGCCTTATCCTTTAAAATAACAAGGTATGGTGTAAAAGTTTGCAAAATACCAATTTAAGGCTGGTTTGAATCACAGCTATCCACGGGAATCCTATACAGAGATATAATAATATAGTGCTTTTTGGTTCATTGTCTTATCAGTGTTTTATGTCGCCAGCGCTGCCCAGACTTTCTTGCGTCCGTTCACAGTTTTATCAGATTTTGGTGAAACTGAAAATGTGTTTTTATGTTCCAAAGATCTCGTAAGGGTTCGATTTTCGAACGGATTGGACAGTGACGTTATGTATTATCGCCCTTGGTTGCAGACCTGTTCAAATATATGTTCGCGATACAAAAAGTTAATACATATAACAGGTTGACACTTCAGGTGACATTTAACACACGTTTCAGAATCAAATGATCTTGGAACAGCTTGATGATTTTTGGAGGTGCGCATCTGAACTTCTGTTTGAGGCTTACCCCCCCCCCCCTCCCCACACCTTCCTTCATGCAACAAATGACATATTTATTAAGTGTGTGGACCCTCCAGATCTTTGATAAGTTCGATTACGGTGCACCCAGAACGTCACTTCTTGGGTTATGGAACTGAGTGAACCTGCTCTCTTCATATAGAGCGGATTATTGCTGTATGCAATAGTTCTGTTGAGCATTCACTAGAATGTAGAGGTGATGAAGTAGCAATGGTTCAGAAAGACTGACTTCACTTCAGATAGATTAATTAACAACTCTTTCTTATTCTCTCAGTACAATAAAATACCACCTCCGTCTAACGCTCGTGGGGGTCTCGGATCACGCTCCTAACAGGGTTCTCCAGATTCCTAACGGCTGCCAAAAGGGCTCTCTCTAATCGCGGGCTCTCGGTAATTATTAAAGTCGGGATCAAACTAGTCGGTGTGATAGCCTAGAATAATCTTTTTAGTATCTCAGTACGTCTTGACTACTGCTTCAAATCTGAACAAGACAAATACCTAATATCACGTGACATAACCACGTGCTATAGCTCACATCTATCATTCGTTCCAATTTAAGGCAATTATAAGCACGTGCCAGGCAATAGAAAAGAGCCAATGTCAGCGCGTGTAGGGGGCGGGGATGTCCGAAAATACATTTAAACAATATAAATATGAATGAAAATATACATAATAACACAATGGACAATTAAATTAAATATTATTAATTACTACGCTTTACGGAAAGCTGGACTGTCACACACAGCCATAAACGAAATGCGACTATAATCTCATATTATCAAAGCAATTGCCCGAGAAATCCTTCTCTGGCCATTGCTGGATTGGCTTCTGATACTTGAGCTTTTGAGGGAGTGTGTCTATTCTTCCATTTCAATCAAATCTATTCCAAGTACAGCAACATGGCAGCCCGTCGTTTAATCTAGGGGCTTCTATAAAACTTTGGATAGTGATTTAAGGTATTAAAAACGGTGAAAGTCTTGTTCGTCTCTATATAGTATTGTTTTGTTTAAATTGTATTCGTGTTGATAGCCTCGTTTGTCACGCAATTAGTTTTTCTACAATATTCTGCATGCACTGATTAATTGGGCATAATAAAATCGTGAGTCATGACGTAACGTTATGTAAACATATTTGGTACAATTTGGAGCTCTGTTTTAAGCGTAATCATATTGTTACGCAGTTAGCTATTGGTTGTTAATCGGACTATTGACCAGTCATAATTTGGAACAGAAATTTGCTTCCATTAAAGCAGTTTTGAGTGGGATTAGCTCTAATCAAACTAAATAATGTGGGGAGTTTGCTATAATCTGCGCAGTTAGCAATAATAATAAGAAAACTAGATCGTTTAAACCGAGGACGTGGACCGCGCCATGAACATGCGTTTCAGATCACCGGACAATTGTCGCAAAATGTGTGTGAGAGAGAGGGAGAGCGAAATGGGGTTTAACGCCCACTCGGCACAAACTAGGTCATATCGGAACTAACATATGATTTAATTTTATTTCAATCATTTGCTTTCGTGTAGGGGTCTTTAGCAGTGGGAAGAAACCGGAGGATCCAGAGAAAACACACGATGTTGGACAGGCGCCCCTACTCCCTGTTACGTACAAGCAAGGAATCGAAACCACAACAGCTGACTCAATGACAGACATTATCATACAACGCGCATGCGCTACCCATTCGACGACCAAACCCTCCTCGCAAAATGTGAAATATCTACAAATTTGACCACAATATTTGAACAAACCCTTGGGAGTTATACGGCAATTGCTGTCTGGGGAAAATTTCCCGTATAGCACACCATATGGCGTATGCCCGTATTTATTATTACGGCGATTGCAGAAAAGTGGGACGTTAAACCCGATGGCAATCATTCATTCATCGTAGCAGAGAGCTTTACTAATCTTTGATCTAAAATACTGTAGTTTACTAGGGATTAAAATGACGTCCAGCACTGATATTGATATAGCCTAATCCATGCTTTTAAACGTATATCTTTTGTAGATGAGGAGCTCACTTCCGAAAGGGAATCGATGATCCAGAGGAGAATTATTGTTCTTGAAAATGAAATCGAAACCTTGCAGTTACAAATACATGAGCTGCTTATTGAAAATACAGCTTTAAAGACAACATCAGCCAACTCTCAGGAAATGGAGAAATACCAAGAATATTTAGCTAAAAAATATACTGACAAACTTCAAGATAAAGAACTGATTATTTGCCGCTTACAGGAACAACTTGATCAACAAGCAACATATAGCAATGTAGACATGGACCGAACAGATGATGAACGACTAGATCAAGATAAACCCCTGATATTATTACCAATAGATGACGATCTAAATAAAGACCAGGTGAATCATGGAGAAGGTATGTCGGTGATTGAGCATAGCTGATATACAATTTAAATATATTTTTGTTAAACCACTCTTGAAATCAATTTTTGTCGGCATACTTTTGATCTTGTCATGATTTATTGTGAAACAAAGTTGTGAGTTTTATTTTGTAGACTATGTGTAGTATGTTATGTATGAGGCAGTGTATGTAAACTATTATTTATTTTCTTGCAGACATATCGGCTAAACAGCAAACAGAAAGAAGATTAGTACCAGTAAGATATTACCGTATACATTTCCTGTACTTCTGTACTCTATACACTAGATATTGATGGATGGACACTTTTAATAGTAGAGTAGTTAAAAAACATAAATTTCAAAATTCAGTGAACAAAAAGATGACGACACTATACGACCATAATTAAAGATACATTATGGGAGATTAGATAAAGAGATGACAGTTCTCACTATAATAGTTTAAAATTAGATACTGTAAAGGGAATTTGTGGAAAGGTCAATCAAATCGATCCTCTCTGAACCCAGAATTTAGCGATCATCATTACTAAAATCGGTAGGATAAAAAACATAGTCTCGATTATCCAGTTTTTGATTTAATCAGCAGCAGCAGACCGGGTTCTAATCCAGTAAATAACACAGGCTAGCGATATTACCGAGAGTTGATACTAGCGATATTACCGAGAGTTGATTATGATCTGGATAAGTTAATTACTGCCTAATTAATGGTTTATATAACATAACATTTCAGGTCTAAGGAAAGACCTGCAATTGGCAGATTTAGCTCTTGCACTAATGTATGTTTAATGATGACGACAATATATAAGCATAATTAAAGATGACGAAAATATATAGATATTTTTTGGCAATATGTAATTATGATTAAAGATTAGGACAAACTGTAATTATAATTAAAGGATTTAACAATTAATTATCAGTAAGACATATTACTAGGTTTTATCAAGTAGTTATAGGTAAGGCATCATTATCCATAGCTACAATAAATACAGGCGTACTTACTCTTTCTGGAACACCGGATACCACTTATTACTTGGGTGAAAGACAGATGATGCATCAGGTCCATGTATTCTTCTAGATATATTTATACTCTCAATACTATTTTATATATTGTAAAAAGTTAAAGATGTTAATCTTAATATTTCACATCCTCCATTGTAAGATACTAAACAAAGCACGATAAAATGTTATATCCAAGTTAAATATATATGAGTGTTTTATTTCAGGGCAAGAAGGATAAAACTAATAAAACATCAGTTGAAGAAATGGAAAGTGGTACAGATAAGGTCTTCACTCTCGATTTGTAAGTTCTAATATATTTATATTTTGGGGTCGGAAGAAATCATAGTCAATTTATCCATTTTACATTCATAAATACGTATTGTCCCCCGCCTTTCGAAGAAAACAGTAGACAATTAAAATGGGTCTGTCCGTCTGTCTGTCTTTCGGTCTTGGGGACACAATAACTTCCCTTTTAATTGAGCTAAAATGTTCAAACTTGGTGTAGGTGTTTATTAGGTTGGCTCTCTGAGCTCAATTACGTACGTATATGGCTCGCCCAAACTCATGCATATTATTGGCGTGCACGTGCTGTTGACCTGTATAAAAGGGTTGATTAGCGAGGGTGAAGATTACATATCAGAGATGGTCGCTTGTTACTTAGCCCACGACGCTCAATCGGATTAAAACACAGATCCTATTTCGTTTCGTTTTTTATAGTTCAAAATTTGGTTTTATTTGTCTGTACTACGCTAAGATCTGGAAGAGTTGTTACATAACCTGCGCTCTGGATGGCGTGAGAGATTAGCCAATGACACAATCTTTTACGGCGACTTCTTGGCGTGCGATACACGGAACTGTGGGTAAACCACTAGAAACGTCCACGCTTATTGATTTATCAATGTCTGACGTCATAGGGTCAAAATCCGTTCGTACAACCTCTGCGGCAAACTTTTACTACTACCGGTCAGATCGTCATGAGGTGCAGAAAGTGTTTCGCAGACTGTAGTTAAAATATCCATCGGGTGACTTTGTGCTATGTCTTGGTGTCTAGTCGGATTCGGTTTGTTACCTAATTCCCATCCGTCGGCTTTTCGGGTAGAAATCATGGAATAAGCTTTATTTTGTAGGTTTTGATGTTTGATTACAAAAAAACAATGTTGACAAAAAAACAATGATGGGCACGTGGCGTAAGCACCACGCTGCCGCTTTGCTCTTTTTGCCTTCATGCCAGGAATAGGCTTCACTTTCACAGGAAAATCGATGATAAATAAATGCTAATAATGTGTTTAGAAAAATTTCCACCACCTTGGAAATATGCTAAATTGGTGAACATACGACCATTTTACGTAGTTGTATATGACAGAAATCGAATCTGCCTCCCCGAAAACAACCAAAGACAACTACTTAATCGAAATCAACCCATTGTCCAATTTTCCCGCCACAAGTGGCAGCAATATTGGAAATATACTAAATATGTAAACATGTGATCATTTTACAAGGTTGTAAATGTCAGAAATTGATTCTACGTCCCCGTAAACATATATATTGACACCAAACACGACCACTTAATCAAAATCTGCACATCGTCTCATTTTCCCGCCAAAAATTCCCGCCATCTTGGTAATATGCTAAGTATATGAACATGTGATCATTTTACAAGGTTGTTAATGTCAGGAATGTAATTTGTGACCCCCAAAACATATATATTGACACCAAACACTACTACTTAATCGAAATCAGCACATCGACCGATTATCCCGCTAAAAATGTGCGCCATCTTGGAAATATCCTCATGAAATGATGGAAAACAATCTGAGATATAGTCATGAATGCTGCCAATATTAATACATTGCTAAATCACAGTTGATATGTCGATAACATTATAAATAATGTGAAAATAAAAAATAATTTGGAATATTATCGCAAAATGGCTGCCCTCAAATAATGGCCTCCCATACTGTGAAGACCTACTCAAAAAAAATGTCAACATTGATTTTTTGTAATCAACCATCAAAACCTACAAAATAAAGCTTATTCCACGATTTCTACCCGAAAAGCCGACGGATTTACATTAACGATCGGACTAGTCATCGATATTAGGATATTATGGCTCTTTTCGAAGACAGCGTCTCATTTTAGAAATTTTGTTTAATCGCTAAATATAAGTTCATTTTTGTTAGGACTGTACGATGTTCTCAATATAGTCATTTATCGCGATATGGTATTTTCAGACCCAACTACGATATAGTGGTTTATCGAATATCGCCAAAAACTTCAAATATCGAAAAAAATTATCATAAACATAGATAATAAATACACTATACAGCAGTTGAAATTAGCCGACGACAATAAACTATGATAAAACTAATGTTTTGAGTATCGTTAAATGTTGAAAACACTTACGCGGCTAATTACCAGGCTATAAATAGGCTGTCATATTTTAAAAAAAACCGAATATTTTTAGAAAACTCGACGAAACTTAATTTCTGAAAGCAAGAATAAAACGATCTATAAATAGATTACTGTCACTGTTAGGTCAGGAATACCGCAGCCAATCGAATGCTTGAATGGAAGATAGTCCGGATCATTTAGTATTGTTAAACTGTTTAAATTTACAACACAAGACTTGAAGATCGCATCTACTTACTTCCGCTGCACGTGATTTTTGAGAATTTTCTTACACAAGGTCACAAGCAGACGCTTTTTAAACATCAGCGGTGTGTAGCAGTTGTATGTAATTTAATTATTGAAAACTTAGCTAGTACTAGCAGTACAAAAAGCATTGAAACGTTTTTATCCAAAAAGGATGTTGTTTTGTTCATTTTAATAAATCTATATTATAAAAAAAGCAAAGTTTAAAGTGTATGAATAAAGCAATTCTTACCCACAATTATTACTCACACTGTAGTCAGCTTTAATGCATTTAACACATTACCCCACAAAATCTCGGGGAAATATTACAAAGTGAATTTAAAAAATATTCTCATGAATTAAGATATGACAAGACATATAAGATGTCAAAATATCACTGATCATCATGAATTAAGATATGACAAGACATATAAGATGTCAAAATATCACTGATCGGGTGAATTACATAATTTTTAATCATCGTTAAATTTTGAAGTCACATTTCTCGAAAACTTGTCAATGTGGGTTGGCCCACTTTAGTACTGATCTCTTCAACTATGAGAACAGCTAGGTAACACAGTTTAAAAGATATACATTCTATACAGCATGCTTAGGAATCTAAGCATCTTTCCGTCAACCAAACAGACGTTATTACTGTTCTTTGTGTTTTATCTGAGATATTTCTTGTTTTAGAATGGATAAGACCAATGTACAAAGGGATGGCAGAACATGTAAAAGAAAAAGCTCAAACGAGAGTGATGTTGAAATGGAACACCTGATACCAACTAAAATAGGTAAAGTGATAAGTTGTAAACTAAGTTCTCCATTTGTAACGATTGCGATACGGTATTACTGTTGTTGTACTATGGAGCTATTTTGTCCTCGAATTGTGTATCGAAACTATATTTGTCCTTGATTTATAAATTTTATACAACAGTTTAGTCAGTTATAAAACAGATCCAATATATAGGACATTATACATTCTAACATTGGTGCATATTCCTGATGCAATGGCCCGAGAAATTTCTCTCTAGCTATTGCTATACTTAAACTGAAAACTTGAGTTTTTGATGGAGTGTGTCCATTTGCTGATGTCCTATCAAATCTTTCCTGTGTAGGCCTACAGTAAAATAAAGGGAATTTCCATGACTGCCGCTTAACGTTGGCGACCTCTTTGAAACATAATATCACAGTGCTTGTGAGTGCTGATTTCAAGAAATGTTTTAACCCTGGCCTTGGATGCATCGGGAGCAAACATCGATAATCGCATCGGTAAATTTGGCCGTCGCAGAAACTCGCTATTGGAACGAAAATTATTCGACTCAAATCTTCTATATAAATTCTATAAACGTGTCTGTTTGTACCAATTATTACTGCCTACCAAGTATTCGATAATATTTATCCATTTTTGTTTAGATAATCCATGAATTATATATATTATTGTATTTCTATCCAGTTTGGTGAAACACAATACGTAACATGACAGCCCTTCTCTTTGATCTGGGTTCTTCGTCGGTTGATTAAATGTATTAAAAGCTGGTTAAAATATTGTTCGTCTGCTGTGTGCTCCAAGAGAAAATCAAAAGATTACACGTGTGCGTCGATTACCGAATGTTTACATTGTAGGAATTCAGGATAGCCTCGTTTATAAAACAATTAGTGCCAGTTAATTGTGCGTAATACATGTCGCGCGTTATGACGTAATGTAGCCGCGATTGTCACCAAACACTTTACGGTAACATATTAAGCGCTGGTTAACCCCGAATGGTTTTGTTACGTAGTAATGCATTGGTTGTTGAACGGGCTATTGAACCAATCATAATTTGCAACAGAAATTGGAGGGGAGTAGGGCAGTGCTTGAGTGGGATTAGGTCTAATCAAACGAAAAACTTCGTGGAGTATATTTTTATTGGGGCATAATTGATTTATTAACTTTTTATTGCCTTCTAGCAAAACTATCAGTTGAAAGTGAAAGTGAAGATATCAAACAAAAACATGAAATCCAGAAGATACAGGACAGGTAAAACTATAATTATTATCAGATATTATTATCATTATTATTAATGGATAAACTATCATCACTATGCATAGATTCAAATGATGTATTACCGTTGAAAATACGTTATAAGAATAAGTGTGTTTTTGATGTGTCTTAAATAACGCCAAACATGAACAGGTTCTTTCCAGAGCAGAGGGACATGAACAAACAATGAACGATTACAAAACGAACATAAGTTGGCAGAACGTTCTACTAACAAGAATGGGTCTGTTGAAGATCTGAGATTCCTTTTAAGAAAATAAACTTCAAGGAGCTCTTAAAGATATGGGGGATATAAGTTAATTAAGTATTTATATGTAAGAAAGTGTATTTTAACTTAACTCTAAAGGAGATAGGTAACCAATGTAGATTATATAGAAGATAGGAGTAATATGAGATGAAAGTGGGACTTGAATTATTAAACTAGCAGCAGAATTTTGTACTTTTTGCAGTTTGTAATCAGTGCGATAGGAACAACAGAGAGCAAAGAATTAAATAATATAGTATTGATGTGATATACAAATATGTTTTTCTAATCTGACTAATTTACCGTACAAAGTAGTAACAGATAGAGAAGTAACAATTAAAAGATAAGACTGTTTGGATTAACTACCCATTTAAATAAACGTAAGCATAATTATCAATATTGTTATTTCCTACAGATTATCTCAAGCTGTTAATGACATCAACATTGATCTAATGGAAACCATATTAAAAGAACTACAGCCAGATGACGTCAGAAGACTACAAGACGTCATTATAAGTTTAACCTGTCAATCATTAGAGAGAAGATATTTATCACTTGTTAAGTGTTTATTTAATAATATTATAATATTACAATCTGATGGTCAACTTGATATTAATTTAAATATACAGTTAATGACATGTGCTATAAAATCAGATTTTGTTGAAGGTATTCAGTATCTCTATAGTAAGAAATTATATTTACAGGTTGAACATGACGATAAAGTATGGAATGCTTTGTTAGAATCTGTTAAGTATAATAGTTTCAATATTACTAAATATCTTTTAACCGTTTCTGATTTAAATCTCAATCCAGACTCTGATAAAACTATATTAATGTTTGCTAAATCTGGTCAAATGTTGTCAATTCTTTTAAGTAATGATCAAATCAAGAACATGATTAATTATAAATCTAAATATGGTTACACTGCGTTATTTTACTGTATAAAAAACACTGATAATGTGGCCGAATGTTTAAACTGTACTAACATTCTAACAGAAGCTGGAGCTGAATTCGACAAGTTCAATCTAAATAAATCATTAGAATATGTTATTTATAAGTATGGTGATACAAATACGTGTTTAGATATTATATTATTATTAATACAACACGGTGCTGACTTAAACATGGTTGGCGAATTGGGTAGATCACCTTTAACATGTGCGATAATACGACATGGTGATAAAGATACGAGTTTAGGTATTATAACATTATTACTACAACATGGTGCTGACTTAAACATGGTTGACGGATTTGGTAGATCACCTTTAACATGTGCTATAATACGACATGGTGATACAGATACGAGTTTAGGTATTATAACATTATTACTACAACACGGTGCTGACTTAAATATGGTTGTCGGGGGTCACTCGCCTTTAACATGTGCTATATATCACCATGGTGATAAAGAAACATGTGTGGGTATTATAACTTTATTAATACAACATGGTGCTGACCCTACCCAGAGTGTAAATACAACAACGCCTTTAATGTATGCCTCCCAATACGCCCACTATATAGATATTGTTAAATTAGTGCTTGTAGATATTGTTAATGTAAATAGAACTAATGATCATGGTTTATCCGCTTGTAGACATTGTTTTGTAAAAACGGTGAAAAGTAAAAGATATTTTAAAACTACTCTGGCTATCTTTAAACTTTTAGTCGAGTCTGGTGCTAATTTGGTTGCTGATGGACCTGAACTACTGTATGATATTATGAAATTCGGCCAATTAAATATTTTTGAGTATTATATAGGATTAAAGCCATTAGTGAATAGTTTTACTGAAACAACAAATCGAAATATTTTTCATCTTTTGGCTCAAGTGAAATATGAGTTTACACCAGAGAAGTTTAATTGGTTGTTTAATTCTAATATTGATATAAATCATAAAGATTCTCTAACTAACACTCCTCTTATTATTGGTGCTTTCTTATTGAACCATAAATACCTGGACTTGATAACAAAATACGGTCCTACATGTGATGTTAATATACAGAACAATAAAGGTCATACAGCCATACACAGTGCTGTAATCGGGTGCCTAATATCTAAGTCTAAACTGAAACAAACTGGAAATTCGATGGACGATTCACTGAGTGAACAATATGAAACTTTTCAAGAATGTGTCAAACTTCTACTCGAGACTGGTGGTAATATTAATAGTCAGGACAATAATGGAAAAACTGCTTTGATCTTAGCGGCCAAGAAAAATAATAAATTTATTATACAATTACTACTTGAATTAGGGTCAAATATCAATATTTTAGAAACAAAATATAACACATCTGCTTTACAGTTTTTGGATCTTGATTATGGTAGACATTGTCTAAAAACATGTTTGATCAGAGGTGGCCATAAACTTCTGAATTTACCAGGACCAGATGGCAATACACTGATACAGCGAGCTTTACTTTTCCCTACCTGTTCTGATCCAGAGAAAACTGTTGATGTAATAAAATATTTAGTTGCTGAAAACTGCTGCCTTCAGCATCTTCAGTCTGTATCTACTGAACGTAATTACTACAATGACGATGTTCATTTACAAGATTTTGACAGTAAAGAGAGAAATAAACTTAGACAACTACTTTATCGAAGTGGGGCTCCAGAAGAAGAGATTGTTTCGACTGTTAATTTCAAAATGGAGGATGAACAAGATAGACGAACTAGAATGTTTCATTCTGCACAAGATGGACGAGAGGAGATGTTTCACTCAGAGAACAGGGAGGAATTCAAGTTTGCATGTTTTAACCTATCTCTTGAAGAAAAGTGTATAAGGGTCATCAGGCAGAAATTGGGACTAGAAATAAAGGAGAAAGTTGAACAACTGCAGTTAGCTAACAGTCTGGCGAAGAAGATCTTACTGGTTGATCTTCTTCCTAAAAAATACTTTATCCGTTATTCCATGGATGATTATCTGGATGAGGATAATATAATGGAAGATGACGATGGTGATGACGATGATGATGATGATGATGATGATGATAATGATGATAGCGACAATGATTTTGATGACTGTGATTACCAAGGTTATAATCTGAAATGACTTGAAGATGGAGATGATGATGATAATGATGATAACGATACTGGCGATGATTATCATGATGATTAGGCTGATGGTGATGTTGTTTCTGTATAGCGACAATGATTTTAATTATTATGATTACCAAGAAATGATGATAGCATGTGAGGGTGATACGTATGTTAGTAATGGTGATGACAATTAGATGTTGAAGGATGAAGTTATTATAGATGAGGATGGTAAAGATACGGAAGTTAGTGATGGTGATGGATGTTGAAGGATGGTGCTGTTATAGAAGATGATGATAAAGATACGGGTGTTATTGATGGTGATGACAAGATGGATGTTGAAGGATGATGTTGTTATAGATTGGGAAGATAAAGGTACAGATGCTAGTGATGGTGATGACAAGATGGATGTTGAAGGATGATGATGTTATAGATGAGGAGATATGGATACAGATGCTAGTGATGGTGATGACAAGATGGATGTTGAAGGATGATGATGTTATAGATGAGGAGATATGGATACAGATGCTAGTGATGGTGATGACAAGATGAATGTTGAAGGATGATGTTGTTATAGATTGGGAAGATAACGATACGGATGTTACTGATGGTGATGACAAGATGGGTGTTGAGGTATGATGTTGTTATAGATGAGGATGATAAAGATACGGGTGTTACTGATGGTGATGACAAGATGGGTGTTGAAAGAAGATTGGGTGGAGAGAAGATGGTGGTAGTTGTAGATGTTGAAAGATGATGATGATGACGGTGATGGTTTCATAAACCTATTAGTGATGAAATGGTGAATATTATATATAAGTTGACTGGGGATAATGATTATGGTAGTAGACGTTGTGATTGCATGGGTCAGTGAAGATATTGGGATATACCTATTGGAGATGTAGACATAATGACATGTGGATGGTGGTGATGATTGATTGTAGCAGAAATCAGAAATTTCCCCGATTTTGATTGGTCGAAAATTGGGGTCGAATGGAACCACTCTAAATTGTCAAGGCGAATTACTGCCTATAAATATAACAGCGTACTTTATTTTCATTTTTGTGCTCAAAGATCTTCCTTAACTCAAATCACCACCATGTTATTATTAATAGTTTATCACCACCATGCTATTATTGATGGTTGATCAGCACGTGTTTACTATTAATAGTTTATCACCGCCATGTTATTTTTAATGGTTTATCACCACTACGATATTATTAATAGTTTATCACCACCATGTTATTATTGATGGTTTATCACCAATATATTATTAATAATGGTTTATCACCACCATGTTATAATTAATGGTTTATCAGCACCATGTTATTATTAATAGTTTATCTCAACCATGTTATTATTAATAGTTTATCACCACTATGTTATTTTTAATGGTTTATCACCATCATGTTATTTTAATGGTTTATCGCCACCATGATATTATTAATGGTTTATCACCACCGTGTTATTAATAGTTTATCACCACTATGTTATTATTAATGGTTTATCACCACCATGTTATTATTAATGGTTTATTACCGCCATGTTTTTTTTAATGGTTTATCACCAATATGTTATTATTAATGGTTTATCACCACCATGTTATTATTAATGGTTTATCAGCACCGTGTTATTATTAATGGTTTGTCAGCACCATGTTATTATTAATGGTTTATCACCACCATGTTATTATTAATGGTTTATCACTACCATGTTATTAATTGTTTATCACCACCATGTTATTATTAATGGTTTATCAGCACCGTGTTATTGTTAATGGTTTATCACCACCATGTTATTTTTTATGGTTTATCACCGCCATGTTATTATTAATAGTTTATCACCGCCGTGTTATTATTAATAGTTTATCAGCACCGTGTTATTATTAATGGTTTATCAGCACCATGGTATTATTAATAGTTTATCACCAACATGTTATTATTAATAGTTTATTGTAACTGGGGGGTGGGTGGGTGTAAATTCTCAATAAAAACTAAGGTGTTTGGTTTTTAAGCCTTTATTTACCAACTTGATATCATTAATTTTCACACTAAAAATACATCACTAACTAAATAAAATATATTCAATATGCCTTAAATGATATATATAAGAAACTGATCACATACCCAAAGAAGGTTTTTTTTAACGAAGACTAGCAAGATGGTAAACAAAATCTTCAGATAACTATATTCTGGAAAATAACATTATTCTGATTATATATACAATATACTTTCAAAACGGTACCTTATAACCTACTATATATATGTATATATGAATAACTAATGATCTTTACATGTTATTTTCTATCTATTTAAATAAAATGGTTGCTTAATATTACAATTTCTATCATTCCTACATCCGCTACATCTAAACCCCAATTACCCAAAATAAGAGAATTAGCACAATTACCTGTATAACTGAAACAATTCTCTGAAAATAAATTTACAATTTGATTGAAGGTATCAAAATGTCCTTACACTTCGAAATCTGTCTAATGTCTGGTGTCCAAAGTGGGGTTTAGATAAAAAGAAAACTTGCTTGTAACCAAGGGAGTAGAATTGTACTCACCCCAAGATTTGGACTCTAAGAAAACAGTACAGGTTAACAAGCCAAGTTAAAGGAGAGATGTTATTATAGACCAGTTGCAGGTAAAATTAGTGTCAATTTGTTAGTTTAAAGGTGCACTCACTCAATGCACTATATTACTTGACATAATAAAACCTATAAACATATTAAAATTCCGCCTCACTACATTATCAGCACCAAGTTATTATTAATGGTTTATTACCACCATGATATTATTAATGGTTTATCACCACCGTGTTATTAATAGTTTATCACCACCATGTTTTTATTAATAGTTTATCAGCACCATGTTATTATTAATGGTTTATCACCACCATGTTAGTATTAATAGTTTATCACCACCGTGTTATTATTAATGGTTTATCACCACTATGTTATTATTAATGGTTTATCACTACCATGTTATTATTAATGGTTTATCACCACCATGTTATTATTAATGGTTTATCACCACCATGTTATTATTAATAGTTTATCACCACCATGTTATTATTAATAGTTTATCACCACCATGTTATTATTAATGGTTTATCACCACCATGTTATTATTAATAGTTTATCACCACCATGTTATTATTAATGGTTTATCACCACCATGTTATTATTAATAGTTTATCACCACCATGTTATTATTAATGGTTTATCACCACCATGTTATTATTAATGGTTTATCACCACCATGTTATTATTAATGGTTTATCACCACCATGTTATTATTAATAGTTTATCACCACCATGTTATTATTAAACATGCATTATGCAAGAGTAAAGTCTGCTTATTACAAGTCTTTCTTTAGGCCTGAAATGTTATCTAAATTATCAATTAGACATTAATTAACTTATCCAGACCATAAGAAACTCTCGATGTCACGGCTAGCCTTCGATGTTGGCTGGATTAAATTCCTATATGCCGCTAACGGCCGTTGATAATTAAATCAAGAAAAGCGGATAATCGAGACTTGCTGTTTATATTAATGATTTTAGTAATGATGACCGAGACTATGCCAAAATTTCACGAGCTTCTATCTCGGCTCATGGTGGATCAATTTGACTGAAATTTTCAGCAAATTACCTTTACACTATCTAGTTTTTAACTATTATAGCGAGAACTGTCATCGCGTTATCTTATCCCCCATAATGTATCTTTAATGGTTTGTCAGCACCATGTTATTATTAATGGTTTATCACCACCGTGTTATTATTAATGATTTATCACCACCATGTTATTATTAATAGTTTATCACCACCATGTTATTATGAATGATTTGTCACCACCAGTGTTATTATTAATAGTTTATCACCACCGTGTTATTATTAATGGTTTATCACCACCATGTTATTATTAATGGTCTATCACCACTATGTTATTATTAATGGTTTATCACCACCATGTTATTATTAATAATTTATCAGCACAATGCTATTATTAATGGTTTATCACCACCGTGTTATTATTAATGGTTTATCACCACCATGTTATTATTAATAGTTTATCACCACCGTGTTATTATTAATGGTTTATCACCACCATGTTATTATTAATAGTTTAACACCCTCATGTTATTATTAATGGTTTATCACCACCATGTTGTTATAAATTGATTAACAGCACCGTGCTATTAATAATGGTTTGACACCACCACGAATTATATGTTATGTTCATGTTTTAAGCTAGTAAAATAAATGCTGTTACGATAAATGTTTGTGTTTAAAAAGTAAATTGTTCCACGTGACCCCCCCCCCCCCCCCCCGAGAGTTCGATTTACCTCGCTATATTAATTGACAACAACGTTTGCCCTTTCATCTTGTTCACACCCAGTCTACATATCAGTGGAAAGCACGTTCACTGTTCTTTTCAAATATATAAATAATTTTCTGGCACATTTATATTTACTTCCCTTGAAAAGTGAAGGGGGGGGGGGGGGTTATATGAAATAAAAATGCGGGCTTAATCCAAACTTTCGTATATCTATACTGAAAAGTAAAGTTAATCCTCCCACTGCTTAAGACCCCTACGCGCATATTAAGCCATACGTTAGTCCCGAGATGACCTAGTTTGTGTCGAGTTGACGTTAACCTCCGCCCCCCTCTCTCTCTCTCTCGAACGAATATACATGAATTAAAATGGGACGAAAAAAAACCCGAGGTTCCGTGTACACATTGGCGTGCACGTAAAAGATCCCTTGGCAGTTGGAACCCTAACCCTAACCCTAACCCTAGAACAGGAGCAGAACAGTAGGACGTTAAACCCCATTTCATTTCATTTCATTAAATTACTTTAGAAGAGATAAAAGCATTTTTATTTTGAGCAAAGAAATGGGTTACTAAAAATAGACTACTTTCAATTCATTTTATTTATCGAAGGCTCGAATTAGCACATACCGAGCACGTGATTACACTCAAGTCATGGTCATCCAGCGAATTTGGTAGTGAGAGCCAGCTTGATTCGCAGTTAGTGAAGAGCAGGTATTCTACGGAGCGCCATGGAAAACGCATCACTTTTTTTTCCCAAATATTTTATTACTAGGTGGTTTTGTATGTATAATATTATGCAATACTATGAACTATTGTTTCACACAATGCTCCCAAACGCAAAAAATATCGGCCCGTGTGCAAAAAAAGAAAGTGGGCACGAGATGTACATGAAAAACCCAATATTCACGTGCAGCATTGTGTTTGAGCCCTTTAAAAGCATGTTTTCAACTTAATGTGCAGTACATGAACTGTGAAACGTCAATCTGTCGTAATTTGTTGTTGGACGTGTGAAGGAATCGAGATAGAGATGCCGAGACTTACTGAAAATCAACGGAATGAAGCCATGGGAATGTCCAGGACTGGCACACGTGCTATTGCCAGACACATCAATTGTCATCAGTCCACTATTGGTGGAACGTGTTCGAGTTACTGGATCAGCACGTGACCGTCAACGTCCTGGTCCACAACGCGTTACAACCCAGGCTCAAGACCGCTACATCCGGGTCACTCATCTGCGTGACAGATTCGGCCCAGCGACTCTAACAGGTGTCGTCGTCGGAAAACAAGGACCATAATAATAATAATAATAATAATATCTTTATTTTCAAAGGTGAAAAATTAGGCTTAGAATCTTTATAACAAAGAAATGAAAAAGACAGTAACAGAACAAGACACTTAACAAATACTCACACACAAAACATTCAAATATATATTGATAAGCTAAATAGTTTAACTTCGAAACTAAAAGTAATATGATAGATAATATGTGCCAACACCGTAAGACGTTGTCTAAGAGAAGTAGGACTCCGTGCACGACGACCTTATGTTGGAGCTATCATCAGGGATCATCACCGTCAGCGGCGTTTGATATGGGCGCAAGGACACCAGACATGGAGAAGAGTAGACTGGCAAAGTGTGCTCTTCAGTGATGAGAGTCGCTTTCATATTTATCACGCTGATGGCCGTCAACGTGTGTGGAGACGTCTCGGGGAACGTCTTGCAGACTGCTGCGTTTTCGGAACGAATCGATCACCGGACCGCCCTACACATTTGCAGGGGTCGCGTTAATGCTGTAGCCTACCGTGATGATGGCCCGTGGAGGACACACGCGCTACTGACATCTGTGTCGTACTTTTGGTTTTGACCCCTCTGACTTTGTACCCTTGATTACAGATTAAACATCCATAAGTGTGCAAATGTGTTGTTATTGATGTGTTCCCATTTGAATATTGTTCACAATAAGAAGCAAAATAAATAAGATTTGTTTACAGGCTCATTTTGTTATACGAAAAACTAAGTGATGCGTTTTCCATGGCGCTCAGTATACATACGTGAAAATTATGCATACATGTATGTAGGCTACAGAATTATTCTTAAAACGGACTACAAGTACAAATATATATATATATTGGTTTTATATCGCTATTATATGTACTTACGACTTGGAAGATAACTGAGGGGTTTACAACATGTTTATGAACCGTTAATAAGTGAACACGTTAGTACGTTGAAAAATGAATAAAAGCACATGGCTTCATAAAATACAATCAGGCTAACAGCCTTGACCTTAGGTTAAGACAGGAAGTGCATATCTAAAACATTGACTTGGATATAACACCAACAAAATAATGGACTCGGATCTATACAAACGAAATTTGGCCCTAACATTCCGGCCCCTCAAACGTACGGTTTAACCAAATACATAGGTCTTTGAAATTCTGAGAATTGTGTCTTAACACAAACACTTCTAACTAGGTTTTTACAGTCATAATATACTTTGGTAACACGTCCCATTTCCACTGGTTTCGCGGAGCGTTATCATCCACTAGAAGCACAATATCGTTTATACAAACATTACGTTTCGAAACTATCCACTTAGTATTCTCTTTGCCATCGTTTCCAGAATGAATCTACGAGATATTGAACTTGTTTCCAATACCTTCGATACATGTCTTCGCGTTTAAATTCGCCAGGTGGTAATAACCATGTCGTTGGTTTTACGTTTAACAAAGAATTAGGTGTTAGAGGATTAAGATCATTTGGGTCACTAGATGCAAATGTTAATGGGCGACTATTTACTATTGATTCAACTTCACACATAATAGTGCGCAAGGACTGTCCAGTTAAAGAGACAGTATTGGAGCCTTGTAATAAACCATTTAAAACTCTACGTATTGTTCTTATTTGTCTTTCCCAAACGCCACCGTGATGACTTCCTGTAGGTGGATTAAAGGTCCATTTTACGTTTCTTTGTAACAGTTTGTTATGTATTTGATTTTGGTTCCACTTAATTATTTCTTGACGTAGTTCGCGTTCTGCACCATGGATAGGGTGACCCACCATAAATAAATATCTCCATATATCTCGACAATTTCGCCACAATATTTATATATATGCCAAGCCTCAAATCAGTTTCACACAATTATAGTCACTAAATAAACGATCATGTTGTACTTAATAAGTTATGGCCAATAATCATCTATAAATAATAGACTGAAAACTGGTTCCATGTGTCGTCCATAACATCCAGACACTTTTGAGTAAAAGATAGGTCACGTGCCCTTGTTTTGAAATTAGTCTCGCTTAACCAGTCTATCGACCATTCTAAGCTGATTGACAGGTCGGGATAATCAAGACTACTTTTTTACGAAACATAACAGAAAGCTAGAACAAGAAATTGAATTTAGAAATGAGCACGTTAGCAATTTCAACAATTGTTTTAAGAAGCTTGTAAAAGTAAAATGAAACTACTGATAGTATCATGTTCCTGTCTAACCCGAGTGTTTCAGAGATATTATTTGTACTAAACCAAAAGATGCCGCTCTTAGCGGTACAGTTAATGATAAAGCGATTTAAAAAATGAAACGAACGTAATTTCTAAATCTGCTGTAATAACCAAGAAGCTTAATTTTACTGCTATTCAAAATCGTCAACAATAATTTTTTTACGGCTGTAATAGTTGATAGATTTGTAGAGAATTGCACGTGCCATGGCTATTTATAGTATCATACTGTCAGAAAGTTGGCCTCGACACGGCGAATGTGCACGCTTCAGTGGTAGTCTCGAACTATCAGCGGTTGACTGTATTTCTGTAGGTGCGTGGGTCCTCTTGATGCTTGATCGGCAGGATTATTTTCAGATGAAACATAAAACCATTGATTTACCATTGAAAGTTCTCTAATAACTGTAACTCTGTTGTTCACAAATACATGAAAACGTTTTTTTCTCAATTTTAATATATCTTAAAGACCACGTAAGATCAACAATCTAAATTACATGTATGTATAGCCCATGGTTACTATATCAACTTTACGGCAACTTCTCACCAATCTGATTAAAATTAAATCGGCTGTTAACGTTTAAGTGTTCGACACGCCAAAACGCTTTTCAATTTTTCAATTACGACCTTAATCCGGTTGATTGGCTGGTGACGATACAGGCACTACACATAGGATATACATTATCTATACAATATCTCACCGTCTGTACAATATAGCACTATCAATACACACGGCAAGTTAACAAGCGTCTGTTGACGGTCCAATTACCACGTGACTGGCCTAATCATAATCACCAAATTATCGTCTTTCATTTGTGATTGGAATATTTTAGAGTGAATTTCAAATGCCGTATCAGTTCAGTTCAGTTCTTTATTCCTTGGGCTAACTGCCCATCAGATACAGTACAATATACAGAACATATATACATGCAAATGTGAAATTATTTACAAGGTTGTTATTTTCGGGAGAGTAGACAATTTCATTTTTTTACAAGTATTTAAGATGTCAATTTATATCGTTAGATTTTGGAGAGATTTATTTCTCAATTCAAAAGCTATTGATAGATATTTTCCTAGGTTTGTCAATTCCTTAATATTATGTACAGTCAGAAGTTGAATAAATTTATATACACTTGGATTAATTCTATAATATGGTTTAATATAATTGAAACGAATATCTTTATATTTTTTACATATTAATACAAAATGGTACTCATCTTCAATATCATCATTATCGCAAAATTTACAAAACCTTTTATTTTTAGCAACACTGTTGTATCTACCGGTTTCTATAAATACGTTATGGGCAGATAAACGGATTTTTGAAATACAATTAGCATATTTATATGGAATGGATTTGGACAAATAATATTGCAAGTTAAAATTTGAAATGTAATGCTGATAAAAGAAACCCCTTGATGAATTACAAATACGTTCTATACATAATTGTTTAAAAATATCTAAAATTCTATGCTTAATGGATTTGAAATATGATGAGTTACAGAATTCTCTATTTTTCCAAATATAGACTAGACCTATTTGAAATAATTCATTCCTTATATTTGTAATCCATTGACTTTTATTAGATACCTGGTCCTGTAAACAACATTTTGAAATCTTATTATCAGTATTTAGTAGTTTTGTCCAATATTTAAAAATTCTGATTTTTCTCATTACATGTAAGGGGAATCGACCTAATTCAAAATAAATCATACTGTGCATAGTTGTTTGTCTAACTCCTAGTATTCGCTTATATAAATTTGATTGAACTTTCTCCACATTAGCGGCTTTATGAAATCCCCATATTTCTGCACCATATGATAAAATGCTTCCGACATAAGTATCAAATACTGACAATTTAGTTTCAATGTTAAAAAAGTTATCATTACATACTCTTAATACAGAGAATAAAGATTTCCTACCCTGATCAGCTACATGTTTCTGGGTTTTCAAAAATTTACCATTATAGTTTAAAATCAATCCTAAATAGATTAAAAGTGTCAACAATTTCTAATTCATTACCATTATAAAACCATTTTTCATTTTGTGTACGATAAAATTAATCTATTTTCAAGAGATTTATTTTTATTAAAATTACTCAAGGCATTTTTGTAAAGTTTATAATGGGAAGTACAAATTTCATTGAACCAGGGTAGTACTTTAAGTTTATTACACCTAGTTTTATTTAAATAATATGTAGAACTTTCTATTTTATTTATACAGAAGGGTGATATTATTTCCATAAGGGTCCGGGAGAATTCGTCAACACTATTATCTATTGAAGTTTTCGACCGGTCATTTAGCGTACAACTATCAATTAAAACAGGCTGATAAATGCTCAACTGATTTATTAGTTCACTACACCTATGATGATCCCATTTCTGAACAACTTTAGTTTTGAGTATAACACTATGACGATTAATACTACTAACGTCCGAGCTATTCAGATTGAAGTTCAGCTTGATACAAAGTGGTGAGTGGTCTGAAAACTCATTAAACTGACCAGATTCAAAACTTTGTATCAAATTAAATTGGTCATAGTGCATCAATGAATAATCGATTAAACTTGATCCTTTAACACTATTAAATGTATAAGAACCGTTCTTGTCAGACAAATATCTTCCGTTTATTATTCTTAAACCAGTTGCCTTACACATATTTAATAATTCTCTACCAAAACTATTTATAGTTTTATCCATGTTGTTTCTCAATTTCAAAACATGATAATTATCAGGGTTATAAACAATTATATTAGATAATAGCTCATCCGCTGATTCATTTAGTTTATCATAGGCCACAAAATCATATTCAATAGATGTACGACTATTAAGATCACCAACAGTAATAATAGTATGTGAATTAGAAACTTTACTGATCTCGTCTTCTAGGCAAGAAAACAAATTAATGTCATTTCTCTCATAGAAAACACTGTTGGAATGGGGGAAATAACATGCAAATATAGCAAGCGGGTTGTTTACTGGACTTGGGGATGATACATCTATAAGTACAATGCAGTCTAATATATTCATATGGATTTCACATGCAGATATAATTTTATTTCTAATAAATATAACAGTTCCCCCACCCCTCCCTTTGTCTCTAACATATTTGTACACTGTATAGTCTGTTAATTCTATCACATCATCTTCACTAATCCAGGCTTCAAACAAACACAAAATGTCATGTTCACAAACAATGTGGATGAAAGCTGGTTCCATGAGCTTTTTTCTCAGTCCTTTGCCTACATTCCAAGCTAATATAGAGAGTCCACTCCCCGAGATTACCTATGCCCGCATTGGAGATGTTTCCGAACTTGAACTGAAGTGTGCGTGGCGTTTCGCTGAAGGTCTACCGGAACTACTAGTAGCAGTACTTGTGTTTCTGTTGTTGGTTTCCCATGGTCTAATCGGATTATGAGTAAATGTGGCTTGTGGAGGATTTCGTACCGGTTCGTTATCATATCTGATTGAAGGTCTTTGGTCAAACTGTGTAGCATTGTGTTTAGTAATATCATAGAGTTGATGATTAACAAATAGTTTATCTCTTACCAATTTTACTTTCTGACCACTTATTCGCAAATTCTTCATTACAGGGTACAATTTCTTCCTTTCTTGTTCAACAATAGGGGGGAATTGTTCGTTTATTCCATAAGGTTTTCCCCTCAACATATTGGCACGACTCTTTACTAAGTCCACATCACCATTATACAAAAACTTCGCCACGATCGGTCTGCTCCTGTTCTCTTTAAACTTTCCGAATCTGTGAATATTTCCGAACTCAATTTTGTGCTCAATTTGCAATTCTCGATACAGAAAATCTCTCAGCATCTCTTCCGTGTTCTCATCACTATACTCCTTCAAACCATTAAATATTAAATTATATTTCATAGATCTGCACTGCAGATCTATCACAGTATTTTGTAGCTGGGCTTGCTGTTCTCTAATCTCTGATAGGACATCTGATACTTTCTGATCTTTTTCCATTACATTGTTCACATATTTTGACAAATTTTCTATTTGAATTTTATCCTCCGATGTTATTTTCAGAAGATCACTATTTGCCACTGATAATTTCTCCAGTTCTGATTCCATCTCAGTCTGATTGTTTTTAATCCTTTTCACATCACTTTCCAGGGAATTTAATTTTCCAGATATATTTGAAAGAATTGTGCACATATCATCAATTTTACCTAGTCTTTGTTCAATATGTCCCATTCTATCATCTAAATTCACGATCAAATCCACCACATTTTTCAACGTGTAACTATCTTCTTTGATAACATTAGTCACTTTTTCCATAAGGTGATCTTTACTGGTCATGGTTCAATAGGCTAATATAAGTCACGGCGCACTAACTCCTGGAGAGACTATTTTTTATGTCCTCACTCTACCACGTTTAGATCCATTTGATGATGGGTTAGTTGTATTTTACGTCCGCCTCCACCGAGGTGATATCGCAGACAATGACGTGTTATGTGTACAAGGTGCACCAATTTACAATGTGACTAGTGAGAAATAATAGGATGATTAGGCTTTCATATATATGTACATAGGACAATAAACAACAGTAGGATAACATGTGCAAAGGACGAAACAGGTGCCAGTAGACATTTACAAACATGCGATTTGACGGAACAGACATGGACAAAGACGGACATTTTCACAGACATAGACATATTATATACATATATATATATATTTTGGGTCGTTTGGGTTGGTCTGGTCGTTCTGTCCGGTAGAATGGCAGGGCGGTGCAACTCTACCTTGGGGCTTTGTTGGTGAGTTTGAGTCCTGGTCCATTCTTCCTTCCATTTGGGTATGTTGTCCGGTATGGTAGCGTTTTTACATCTTTATTTATGTTATTCATTCCTTTTATTGTTGGTTCTCTGAAGGAAGAATCCAGCACCTGAAAAAGAAAGCTAGAGAAAAGAGAGTATCTGATCTTACTGTGATTTTTTGGTTATTTCGTCTGGTAAGGCTTCGTGGGGGGGGGGCGGGGAAATGAAATGAAATGAAATGAAATGTTGTTTAATGGCACGTCAGCTCCAACAGGGCTATATTGCGCCAAACATATGGTGAATCTAACGAGACAAATTAAAACAATATCACATAATTGAATTTATATATGTAAATAAAAACAAATATCACAGAAAATATATAATTAAAAATAAATATAACAAATCTTTTACATATATAAATATTTAAAACAATATACATGATTTAATATATACAATTAAAATTGAGAATAAAGGTTTGTCTCTTTTAAAAATGTTAGCACTTTATCATATAGCTCCGGTTGAGCAAATAGCTGACGTAATGACTGGCAACGGTAGTATTTAGATCTAATATACTTGAGATGTTTGCACTCAATCAAGATGTGGCTCACTGTCAAAGGAACATGACAGTGAACACATTCCGGTTGAGGCTCTCGCTTCAAAATGAAAATATGAGTTAAAAAAGTATGACCAATTCGAGAGCGACACAAAATAACTTCATCTCTCCTGTTAGACCTGTAGGAGCTTGGCCATTCTCCAAGGAGAGGCTTTATGTGATGAAGTTTGTTTGTGCCTGCAAGATCCCAAGACCGTTGCCAGCGGTCATAAATAAAATTATTTATACAGGATTTAAAATCCGTGTATGGCGTTAAAAATTCGGATAAGGGAAGATCTAAGGCAGACTTGGCAGCCAAATCTGCTCGATCATTCCCTTTTATATCCATGTGACTGGGGAGCCAGCAAAGGACAATGTCCTTGCTGATGAACTCGTTTGATAGTAATAGACCATAAATGTCTGCTACTAATGGGTGTTCAAGCTGTTTATTATTTATTGCTTGCAGTGAGGACAAAGAATCAGTAAAAATTATATATTTTAAATCAGATGTTGATTGAATGAACTCCAAAGCCTGAAGAATGGCCTGGAGTTCAGCTGTAAAGATGAAAGCAGCAGGTGGAAGGCGGACAGAAATGGTCTCAGATGGTGTCACGGTAGCTGAAGCTACCCGATCACCATCTTTCGAACCATCTGTATAAATTGGAGCATAATCACCATATTTAGACCTCAGCTCTCGAAAGAGAGACTGAAACACCGTAGAGCTAGTATCTCTCTTTTTATGTTGTGTAAGATGGAAATCAATCTTTGGGGGAGATATAGCCCACGGTGGAGTCCTAAAGAAAGGGGTATTCGCAATACTGTCCAGGCTGATACCAGCCTCAGACAAAAGGGGTTGTATGCGAATACCGAAAGGTGGAATAACTTTAGTCTTAAGCAGATATAGATGCTCATGATATGGTCTAAATATGGTGTTAAATGAAATATGATTTGTTAAAGATGCTATTTTCGTAGCATACTGCAGGGCCAGTTTATCACGTCTGTTGTGCAGTGAGGGCTCATGCGCCTCGACGTATAAACTTTCCACTGGAGATGTACGAAATGCTCCTAAACTGATTCTAAGTCCTTGGTTGTGTATGGTGTCGAGCTCTTTGAGATAAGACTCGCGGGCAGACCCATACACAATACACCCATAATCGAGTTTTGATCTTATTAAAGCTCGATATAGTCTGAGCAAGACCTTACGGTCTGCTCCCCAGTCAGTGTTTGATAAGACTCTCAATATGTTGAGGGCTTTCAGACATTTCTTTTTTAGGCTTTTAATGTGGGGGATAAATGATAATTTCTTATCAAATATCAGCCCCAGAAATCTGGTTTCATCCACAACTGGAAGGCGGTTGCCATCCAAATAAAGTTCTGGATCTGGATGCAAACCTCGTTTCTGACAGAAATGCATGCAGACAGTCTTGGATTTCGAAAAACGAAATCCATTTTCGGTTGCCCATTGTTGAAGTGAATTCAAACAAAGCTGCAACTTACGTTCGATTATCCGCATGTCTGTAGAACCATAGCACATCTGAAAGTCATCAACATAAAGAACGCCGTTTGTACCTGGTTTAAGGCACGCTGGGATTGTATTAATTTTTATTGCAAAGAGTGTTGGAGACAATATGCTTCCCTGAGGAACTCCCATTTCCTGAGGAAATGGGTCAGAGAATATTGATCCCAGGCGTACCTTAAATGACCTATCTTCCAGGAAATTTTTAATGAAGACAGGTAAGCGACCTCGTAGGCCGAGGTTATGGAGGTCGCGCATGATACCATGTTTCCACGTGGTATCATATGCTTTCTCCAGATCGAAAAATATTGCAACTAAATGTTGCTTCTGGATGAAAGCGTCCCTGACGAACGTTTCAAATCGAATGAGATGATCAAGAGTGCTCCTTTGGGACCGAAATCCACATTGGAGGTCTGTAATGAGGTTGTTGGACTCAAGGTACCAAACAAGCCTTCGATTGATCAATCTCTCCATGGTTTTGCAAATACAGCTAGTTAAAGCGATCGGACGATAGTTGTTAGGATTCGTATGATCTTTACCCGGTTTAGGGATGGGAATTATTGTGGCTTCATGCCACGAAGGAGGGAAATTGCCATCAACCCAAATCCGGTTAAAAAGATCTAATAAAATTAGGAGAGTTGGAAAAGGTAAATGTTTAAGAATTTGGTAATGAATTTCATCTGGACCAGTTGCAGTGTCACGAGCTCGTTTTAATGAATCCCGGAGCTCAGTAACAGAGAAATTGCCATTGTAGCATTCATCATTGCGGGACTTGAAATTAAGTCGCCTTTTCTCCTGTTGTGCTTTAATGCCCCGAAAGGCATCAGAGGAGAAATTGGATGATGAATTGAATGAGAAACTACTGGCCAGAGAATTAGCAATATCAGGAAGTGTTGTTAAGGTGGTATTATCAACATTTAGATGGTTAACTGATAATGCACTACTTTTACCTTTAATCCTACGAATCCTATCCCATACCGATTTGGATGTTGTACGGGAATTGATCCTAGAGACGTAACCTTGCCATGAAGACTTCTTTGCTTGACGTATGGTTCTACGGGCCTTAGCCCGGACCATCTGGTATGCCGCAATATTCTCCATGGAAGGATGGTTCTTTAATTGTCTCAGGATACGATCACGCTCTTTTAGAGCGGATTTGCAATCGTCATTATACCATGGTTTATTGAAACGTTTTGGTTTAGTCGTGGTTTGTGGAATCGCCTGCTCAGCTACATCTTGAAGAATTGAAGTGAATAAGGCCATGGGCTCATCTGCATCTTCTAACTCCTTTGCATCAAAAGAGAAGAGACACAGAGATTCAAATAGAGCCCAGTCAGCCTTATGCAACTTCCACCTCTGAGGTCTTTCGACCGGAGAGGGACCATTGTTTTCAATTACAATAGGAAAATGGTCACTACCACACAGATCTTCATTTACCCTCCATGTAAAATCCTGAAACAGGACCGGAGAGCAAATGGTGAGATCTAAGGAAGAAAAAGAAGCTGTGGCAGGATGTAGATAAGTAGGCGAGTCATCATTTAATAAACACAAATTATTAAGGTTAATGAAGTCCGCTATTTGTTTACCTCTGTTGTTATCATCTGGACTACCCCAGAGCGAATGGTGACCATTGAAATCTCCCGTAATAATAAACGGAAGAGGAAGTTGTGCAACAAGGTCATCAAGATCTCTGGTATTAAGATGTAAACTTGGTGGAAGATAAATAGAACAGAGTGTAATAGGAATATGCAGAGTCACCCTTACTGCAACTACCTGTAAGGGCGAGTTAAGTGTGACTTGACCCTGAGGAATGTCTCCATTAAGAATAATAGAAACACCCCCTTGAGCTCTACCATCACCAACTGAGTGATGATGGTAACCAACAAAATGTCTAAAAGACAAAGTGTTAGAATTCCTCAAAAATGTTTCCTGTAAACAAATAGCTAAAGGATTGTACTTTTGAATTAGAAGTTGAACTTCATTAAAATTTGGTTTTAAACCACGACAATTCCATTGAATAATGGAATTTACCATTGTCAGGGAAATTTAATTCTTGGCGGCTTACTGAGTGGGTCCACATGGACATCCACTACAGTAATGCCGTCCATCAGATCATCCCCATATTTATTGAAGAGAGTGATAGGGTTGTTTGCACCCTTTTTATCCTTCTCTCGAAATTTTCCTAAATTTTGATGTTTCTTGGAATGGACTGTTTTATCCTTTGCAGATGGAGTACTCTTAAACTGTACCACTGACCCAGTTGAACTGGGATCAGCAGTGTCAGCTTTATAGGAGCGCATAGGAGGAGCCCCCTTGCCATTTGGAATGGGAGTATTGGGAATAATCCCAATAACTCCAGATGGAGGCAAGGGAGATGTACCCTCATCAGGAATGGTAGCAGTGCTTTGAGTCGAGCACTCCCGCGATTGGGAAGAGCTCGAGACCCCTTTATTATGATCTGATGTAATATTTTTAGGCTTTTTAACTTGATTAGGCCAGGTTATGTCTGTCTGAACTGATACGGAGTTTGTAGAGGCTTTAACTACACCCGCAAAAGATTTCCCTTGTGGTGTAACGGGAAAGAGTGTAGTAAGCTCGACTTGCTTCCTAGCATCAAAGTATGATATTTTTCGTTCAGACATAATCTGTTGAATTCGCTTCTCTTTCTGCCAAATGGGACATTCGCGAGAATAAGCAAAGTGCTTACCCTTGCAATTGACACAACAAAATTCCGCCTGACAGGTAGTGCTCTCGTGGCCATCATGACCACATCGAGCGCAGGTGTCTTTACCTCTGCAGACGGTTTTGCTGTGACCAAACCTTTGGCATTTGTAGCAGCGAAGAGGATTTGAAATATACGATTCAACAGGTATGTTTAAATAACCTGCCTTGAGAGTCTTTGGAATGTCGGGACGATTGAAAGTAAGGATATAGGTGCTTGTTGGAATCACCTTATCTCCTCGGCGTACACTAATTCTTTTAACATGTGACACGCCTTGAGATGAAAGGTATTCTACCATTTCATCCTCACTGCTGCCTTCAAGATCTCGACATCTAATTACACCTCTACTTGAATTAAGTGACCTATGTGGTGACACTTTGATAGCAATGTCTGCCAAGGACGTTGACTGGAGTAGCATGGTAGCATGCTGCTCCTTGGCACATTCTATCAAAAGTGTTCCATTTTTTAGTTTTTTGATAGTTTTGGGTTCACCGGCTAAGCCGGCAATACCTTTAGCTATCAAAAATGGTGAAACTTTAGATAGGTCGGTAGAGGGACTCTCCATCAAGAGAAACCTCGGCCAAGCCTTTAGAACTTTTTTATTTGTATTAAATAAGTTTGAAACGTCCTCTGAATTAGGACGTTTCTGTTTATTGATTGGGGTGGGTGGGACTGGGGAATCCATGGAATTATTTTTTTAAATTTCACCCCCCGTTGTCCCCCAGGTTACTGCCCTGCCTACCAGGGGGAGGTCTAGCACGGATAACCAGCGCATGGCCTCAGGGCTCAACGAGGGGTATACTCAAGCCAGAAAGTAAAAATACCACTCCAACCTGATTGACCGGGGGGCGGGGAATCATTATAAACTAATAATAAAAATAATAAGTGAGAGTAAAAGAAAATAGAGTGTTAACTGAATTGCAGATAAATAATAAGAATAATAAATAGATATTAATGGTAATAATGAGAATAATAAATTACTCATGAATTATGTTAATGGTAGATTAGTGGTTTTATTATAAATGTAGGGAGGTTTACGCTTCCTTCTAGAGGACATTTTTGCGCTCCACCCTACTGTTGATTAATTGGTTTTATTAGTTGGTAGATTAATGGTTTTATTATAGATGTAGAGAGGTTTACGCTTCCTTCTAGAGGACATTTTTGCGCTCCACCCTACTGTTAATTGATTGGTTTTATTAGTTGGTAGATTAGTGGTTTTATTATAGATGTAGGGAGGTTTACGCTTCCTTCTAGAGGACATTTTTGCGCTCCACCCTACTGTTAATTGATTGGTTTTAGTTGATTTATTAATTTTATCGGAGTTATATTAGTTGTGTAAGGCGGTTTACGCTTCCTTCTAGAGGACATTTTTGCGCTCCATCCTACTGTTAGTTGGTTTTATTAGTTGATTTATTAATTTTATCGGAGTTATATTAGTTGTGTAGGGCGGTTTACGCTTCCTTCTAGAGGACATTTTTGCGCTCCACCCTACTGTTAAATGATTAAATTCATTATTTTATATATATATCGGAGTTATATTAGTTGTGTAGGGCGGTTTACGCTTCCTTCTAGAGGACATTTTTGCGCTCCACCCTACTGTTAACTGATTAAATTCATTATTTTATATATATCGGAGTTATATTAGTTGTGTAGGGCGGTTTACGCTTCCTTCTAGAGGACATTTTTGCGCTCCACCCTACTCTTAATTGATTATATTCATTATTTTATATATTTGGTCATCCCTATGTTCTCAATAAAATCCCAGACAAGTTGTGATGTCCAGTGTCTATCGTCGGGTTGTGGAGAAAGGAGTGATTTGAGACAGAGGGTGTTTCCCCTCTCTGCTAGATTCTTAATTACAGATTGACGTTCTTTGTTCAATTGATTGCAGTCAATTAGCAGGTGAGACGTGGTCGCGATTTGTCCACATGGGCATTTAATTGGATTGAAGGTGAAGTCTTTTATTACGTTTATCGTTTTAAGCCTCGTGATGAGTTTGCATATTTTGATTGATGGATGATTGGTGTAAACCTTGTCTACAAGATTGCTATCAATTTGATAGCGATGGGTATTCTCTTGTTTTAGACGGGTTTTCCATGCATTTTTAATTTTATCTTTGGCTATGCTTGTGAATTCTTGACTGCTGTATTCTAAATTTTCTATATCAGTTAATGCCATCCCTTCCTTGGCTAGCTTGTCAGCCTGTTCATTGCCGAAGATATTGATGTGGGAGGGGATCCATGCAAGGACTACCTCTCTTCCGTTATTCTTTATTGTTTGAATAATATACCTAATTTGGTGGATTATGTCCTGTCTGCTTTTGGTATAGTCTGATTCGATGGATTTAATGCTACTTAGTGAGTCTGATAGGATAACGGCTTTTTGGTGTTTTTGGGTGGCAAGCCATTCTATTGCAGTTTTAATGGCCATCAATTCTGCGGTGTACACAGAGCAATGTTCTGATATCCTTTTCTTGATGTTTAGCTTTGCTTTGGGGATGAAAATGCCGTACCCTGTTAGTCCCTGTGTATTATTTTTCGACCCATCTGTATAGATTTTAATATAGTCTGCCCATTTTGTGTCTATCAGCTCTAGTGTTAGTGCTCTAGCCTCTATGGGATTATCATGTTTGTTTGTAACGTTGATTAGGTGCGTATTGATGATTGGATTGCTTAATTGCCAGGGTGGAGTGACGGGATAAGTTTTTGTTTCTATTATTGTCCCTTTTAAACCGTGTTTATTTAAGACATCGTTTGACATTTGCCCGAATGTCATAGGACGCGTATTTTTCCTATAGCCTATTCGTTTGAATTGTTGGAGGCACTTATATGTCGGTCATTTTTCTTTTAGCATTTGCAGTTTGCCCCAATACTTGAGTGACAATTCCTCTCGTCTAAGATCAAGCGGGAGTTCTCCCATCTCTTGTAGAAGGGCAACTGTTTTGGTTCCTATTGCGGCTCTTGTGGCTAGTCTTAATGCCTTTCCTTGTATTATGTTGAATTTATTGAGCTGTGCATCACTTGCATTTGCATAAGCTAGACATCCGTAGTCGATTACCGAGCGGATGAATGCTCTGTATATTAGCATAAGAGTACTTCTGCTTGCACCCCATTCCATTCCTCTGATGTATTTCATTAAATTGAGTGTTTTTGATGTGCGACTTACTACGCTATCTATATGTGCTGTCCAGGAAAGTTTTGAATCAAATATCATTCCTAAAAATTTGGCTTCTGATTTAAATTCAATTTTTGAGCCGTTAAGACTTAAGTCGATTTTCCTGTTAGTGTCAGTCGGGTGAAACAGCATTGCCACTGTTTTCCCTTCTGAGATTTTAAAACCCCAATCGTTTGCCCATTTTGAGATTTGTTTTAGGGTATATTGAAGCGATTTTTTGATTATGCCTATGTTATTTGAAGCTTTCCAGAACGAGCTGTCGTCAGCAAATAGTGCGGATTCAGTGCCCTTCCCCCCGTAGCTAGGAAGGTCATTTATCATTATGTTAAATAATATTGGGCTGATAACGGATCCTTGCGGCGTTCCGTTTTCCATTTTGAATTTGTCACTTAAGCAATTACCTACACGTACTCTAATGTGCCTATCGTTTAGAAAGTCTTCTATCCACTTGTACATTCTTCCTTTGATTTTCGCGTTATGGAGTTTGTGCAAGAGACCATCCATTTAAGCTGCCTTTGTTTAAATAGGCCACGTGTCAAATGAAGACGACTCAAGAAATTAGCACATTTACCGGTAATTTGGATAACCCCGTAGTACTTGATATACCAAACGTACAGAAATACAAATGACGCCAGTCATTTGTCGTTATATTAATTATTAGCTATATATAATAATAATAACCATTTCTATACATAAAGAACAACTTTTTATGTTCACTTTAAAACGGTTATACTGTCGGTCCAAAATGAAATGGTATCAGGCAAATAATCAAGTTCTTTAATTAAGGCAGATTTCAGACGAGCTGTCACAGTAGCAGCGGTTAACTCTAAACGCGGAATAGTAACTGTTTTTAGGGTGCTAATCTTGCTTTGCCAAATAAAAAACTACAATGAATTTGATTTTGGTCGTTAATTATTCTTTGGTATGCCACACAACCATAACCGACGGATCTTGCATCAGCAAATAAATGTACTTCACGTCGTACCACATTTCCAAAATTAACAGGTTTCAGGCATCTTTCAATTGAAAAGTTTTCCAGAAGTGGTAACTGAGCTCCCCATTTTAGCCAGTCATTCTTGTGATAATCAGAAATTGGGTCGTCCCATCCCTTTTCTTCTTCACAAATATTTCTCAGAATTCTTTTAGCATGTAGTATCAGAGGAGCAACAAAACCGAGGGGATCGAACAGAGAAGCAACAGTTGACAAAATACCACGTCTCGTTAAAGGCTTGTCTCTTAATTCTGAAGGTAAGTCAGGGTAAGCTAAATCAAGACATTTGACATCTTTAGCAAGTTTATCTTCTGGTAGATTCTGAATTAATAATCGACTGTTACTAATGAATTTGGGTAAATTAAAGCCGCCCTTAGCGCATACACTAATAAGATTATTCGCGAGCTCAATGGCTTTTGATTCTTTTTCACAGTTCTTTAAACAGTCATTAATATAGAAATTACGATTTAACAGTCATTTACATAGAAATTACGATTATCTTCTTGTGAATGACCTAGCTCTGATGATTTTGGATTATTTTCAGGAAAGTCTATTTCAAACATACGTTTAATTAATTGCGAATTGTCTACTTCGCGAACGGTTTCATTAAAAACCAGCTAATGACATGTTTCAGAGTTCATTTCACTCGCAGAAACTCTATTACAGCTGATCATTTTAGTAACTTTGGTACATGTATTCACTCGACCAATAACTGTCCAACCAAGTCTAGTTATATAATAAGTGCATGAGGGCTATTGGTACCAATTAGTAGGGGGATCACGGTGGCTAAGTGGGTAAGGCGCTGGCTCGCTAGCCTGGAGGTTGGGTGTTCGATCCCTGCATTGGCCGAGAAAGTTCATCCCGATTTTCCGGCGTGATTCCCCCTTGTCAGTGATGCAGGACGGAGGGCCTGACAAGGACAGCTGTCTAGTCATTCGGATGAGACGAAAAACCGAGGTCCCGTGTACACATTGGCGTGCACGTAAAAGATCCCTTGACAGTTGGAATTCGATATAAGAGTAGGCCGTAGTGCCGCTGTCCGGGCAAAATTTCCCTCATAGCACACTGTATGGCGTATGCCCGTCTTCATTAGCCCAGTTAGGAGCAAAACAGTAGGACCCCATTTCATTTCATTTCACCAATTAGTAGTCCAACATGAGTAAAGGGAGGTAACTCGGGTAAACATAGGGATCTCAAATGCTCCCATTTTTGAATATATTCAGGTTTAGGGAGATTACGAATGTCAACGGGAATTTCGTTTTTAGTGTACTGTTTAGGAAGCTGTATAATGTTATTCTCACTAATGTCACACACTTCTAAATCAGAAATTATTTTACTTTTAACAGAAGATTCTCCGTGCATTGTACCAAGTAGAATAGTAGTGTCCTTTCCTTCTAAATCTAAACGGTTAGCTAATTCTTTTGTAATAAAACATCCAGTTGAACCATTATCTAGAAATGCTAGTGTAAACAAATAGTCATTATTGTCTCTTCTTTTAAGTTTAACTAATAAAATTGGCAGCACAAAATCCTGTTCATCGTTTTCAACAAAACCAACAAAACCGCTTCTTACTTGAGGATTACTTGCAGGTACATACTTATTAACAACGTTTTGATTATTAGACAGTTCTGTACTTTCTAACTGGATACATGGATGTGAGTTGTTGGAAATACAGGCGTTTTCCGTATTAATTAATGTTGTGATGCATAAATGGAGGATTACAATTTAATAAATTCGAAGATTGCGTGTTGAGGATGTTTGGCGTTGAGTTGAAATCACTATTTATAGGATTATTATCGCTCAATTCGTTTGGTGATAAATGAGCATAGAAAGCGTTAGTTGGCTTATAAGCATGGGACAATGGCTGGGCAATTTTAGCGTTAGGATATAGGCGAGCATTGTGGGCATTGGTGAATATGTGGGCGTTTGGTGAACGCGCTTGGGTGAAAGGATGGGCGTTATTGACTGAGTTGGCGTTTTGGGGTGAGTAAGTGTTGTGGGCGTTGTTGGATAAATAAGCGTTGTGGGCATTAAATGACATAACTTTACTTGCATGTTGTTCATTTTGCTGATATGAGCCGTCATTATGATTTATTGTAGGAGGTGATTTACCACATTTTCGACAGATTTTCTTGAATCTGTATTCTCTTGAATCATGTCCAGGTTCAAGACAACCAAAACAAAGTTGCTTAGACTTTAGATATTCACGACGTTGCTCATATGGTATTTTCATGATCTCAAAACAGGAATCCATAGAATGATTGTCTTTGGAACAATAAAGGCATTTTGTTTTATTGTTCGAAAAGGATTGTCTTTTCCAACCTATATCACTAAAGTTTGTTGCATGGGTTTGTTTTGGTTTAAAATATTGAGGTGGTGGCTTATTAATTAAAGGCCCGGTTTCGAAATTTATACCAAATACTGGGTCAGTCAGGGCATCTACTTCTTGTTGCACAAATATGACAAAGTCTTCAAGATTGATTTGCCTTTTAGATTTAGTTTTAATTTGTTGTACTCTTCTTCTCCAACTATCTCGCATTCCATAGGGTAACTTCTCCATTAATTCTTTCAAATTTCTTGGATGCTTCATCGCATTTAAACAACTGGTTAATGCGAGAGAAAACTTATTTAACGTTTGTACGTTTTCAGATTTTAAGAGGTGCCATTTCAGTAGTTTATTGGAATATGCTGTAGTAATTTTGTACTCGTCTCCAAAAATCTTTTAAGTAGATGTTTGGCTTTTGCTAAACCTTCGTCGGGTTCCATGAGTAGACAGCTTTTTACGAGTATATTTGGCTCACCTTCAGTAAACTGTTCAAGATAATACAATTGATCTCTTTTACTAGTAACCATTGTTTCGACTCTATCTTCTAATGATTTAATAAATGTTCGATATTGAAGTGGGTCGCCATGAAATTTAAAGAGTTGTGGCAGGTGTAGAAGACTTCTCTTTTGTTGATTAGCGAGTATTTCAGCTAAATTTGTTTGACGTTCTTGAAGATTTGTTTGCTTTTCAATAAGTTTATATGAAGCTAAATGTTCGTTTGATGTTGTACTTGACTTATGTTCTATCGGCACTTGTACGTCTTTCGTAATTGGCATTGAATGGCTTGATTTTTCAGGTATTGAAACAAGGTGTTAGTGTTACAGTGATTGACATTAGGTGTGGAGAACATTCCATACTTATAATCATTTTCTTGATCAAACAGATCAAAATTCAGCGATTCGCATACCGCCCGCCTTGCATGATTCATAGAAATTTCAGCTTTTAACTCTAGTTCGTCGCGTTGTCTGTCCAAAATAAGTTGGCGTTCGTTAATTTCATGTTTTTTTTTTCAATGCAGCAGCTTTGGCTTTAAGTTCTGCTTCTTTAACTCTCTCTTTGGCTAATGCTGAAAATACTGAATGTTGACTTGAGGACCCTGATGATTTGCTAGATATATTGTCTTCATCCACATGTCCGTTCCAATCAACTTCCTCTAACCAGGTATGTATGCGTTCTGTCGTTTTAGCTGGATATTTAATTTTTTCTGCCATATTACAGTTGTATTATTTTTAATGACTCGTATTATCACTCACGTTGCTTTATACAAATTGAGTTTTGTACAGATATGTAATAGTCCTAAGTCAAAAATCTAAAATATATTTTGTTTTGTTATGCGTTTATTACTTTCGTTATTCGTTACCAGTACAACTACAAGTCATTACACATATTCTACCGAAATTACACGTTTATACGTTGGTAAGTTGAAATAAAATCTAATGCATAATAAATTGAATGATGAATGTCGAATGATGAATAAATGTTGAATGAATGGTGAATGTTTTTTCTACAAATAAACAAAATACATACGTGAAAATTATACATACATGTACTGTAGGCTACAGAATTATTCTTAAAACGGATTACAAGTACAAATATATATATATATTGGTTTTATATCGCTGTTATATGTACTTACGACTTGCCAGATAACTGAGGGGTTTACAACATGTTTATGAACCGTTAATAAGTAAACACGTTAGTACGTTGAAAAATGATTAAAAGCTCATGGCTTCATAAATTACAATCAGGCTAACAGCCTTGACCTTAGGTTAAGACAGGAAATGCATATCTAAAACATTGACTTGGATATAACACCAACAAAATATGTAGCAGTGATTAATATATAAATGTGGAACCGAAATGTGGTAATAAAATGGAGTCCTAAGACGAAAATAAGAAACAAAACAAGACGACCATGGGCTGTTCTAAAATATGCATCTGTTACATCGGCCAGTTGTAACAGAGTGATTTATACCTGAAGTTGACGTTTATATTATGTTCGTTATTTATTTTTAATAAGTAACCTGGTGTGACAAAACTGATCTATAACTGAAGTTGACGTTTAAACTCTCGACAACTTCTGTGAAGACACGTTCTTAATAATCATCTAGTTTATTCGAGATGTTCTTTAACAAGCTACACATGATCCGCGTGTAACACTAGACTGAATTTCGAAGAGAATGTATTAGTGGTCAGTTCATTATACCTTGACCTGACAATGACTTTCAAAGAAATATGCAGTTTAATTACAAACACCATAATTGATAATAAACAATACCATATATGATTATCACTCTTGTCCACCTCAGCTAATTGTTAGAGGCTTTATAAGCAGACGTTTACTGACAGCAAGTCAGACTTGGAATAGAGCTTCCCCCGATTTATGTCTATTTCATATTCTCAATAAATGTTTTATAGATTATGCTGATATTCTGTTATCTGCAAGAAAGTGTTAAACAGTTTCTATTCGGCCTTTCCTCTCCAAAGTTCTTGGGAAGTTGTTAAAATTGGATTATTTGAACATTTAGAAATCAACAGTCTTTTCTACAAACTGCAAACATCTTACAGCCATGATGTCATTAATATGTTACAGCCATGATGCCATTACCTTTATTTTATAAATATTAAATTTTGAATATGTGGTCTAAAAACAGACAATTGGGAAGAGGGGAGAGGATACTAAGATATGACCCCTTTCAGTGACGTTATGAAGCATCAAGGTGAGCAAGATTTTATGACGGCGCCAGAGTGGGATTTGAAGGTCGCAATTAACCCTGTTTGGGGATCGGAAGCGCTGTAAATCCGTAAGACTTTAGGGGTCGAACCACCGGACAGGTTTTTAATTTGGAACTGACATGGGCAGATCTAAAGCAGACTTAGCAGCTAAGTCTGCTTGATCATTCCCTTTAATATCAACATTACTGTGGAGCCAGCAAAAGACGATGTCTTTGCCGTTAAACTTGTGTGATAGTAGCAGACGATAAATGTCTGCTACTAAACGCCCTAGGAGGACGTAAAACCCTCTTGATCGAACAGATTGATTTGGAGCCCTACAACAACATGGTATTAGCCAACCAAAAATTCGCGAATTATTCTTGAAATAATGGGTCCATGATCTATGGCCAAACTTATATACCCCTCCCCGTGTTCATGATCAGGAGCGGATCCAGACGGGGGTGGGGGTGCTTAGCTACATAAAATACATTGTTTCAGGAACCGGTCACATGAAAATATGGGCGTATACAATACATTTACTGTGTGAACCATGGTAAATTATAAACGGATTTCTTCGATTGTGAACAAACTACTGAATAATTGTTATTAAAAACTTGCCTATGTGTTTGAAATCACCTCCGGTTGAATACAATCCATTGTACAATTAAATATCCAAACCAAAACAAAAGTTCTCTCTTGAAAAGTCAATGTTTTTGCTTGTATTTTCGACTGTGTCCATCACAACATTACAATGTCCCGTCATGAGCTAAACCATCATAATATGTTGAAGGGGGGTAAAGGTTGAATCACGTGTGTTGTAATCACAACAGCGCGCGACCGTTTCGAGTTTTTGAGTTTGGGCAACACAATAGCAACTGAGACAAAGACATTGATTTGGAAACAATTGATTGTCAGTCTACTAAATTTTATTCACAATGAATATATCACCAATTATACGAATACTCGTAAATATAATATTGTTTTTCACCCCTGTATATATAATTGTATATTGGATACATTGCCTTGTGAATTTCAAAACAAAGCCGGGAATTTACAAAATAATTGTGTTACCGATCACGTACGATTATAAATTTTTCTAAACAGTTTTTTGCACACCGGAAATAATATTTAGAGCGAAATAGAAAGAAACTGAACTATCTGCCGATAATTAATCCGGTGTGCGGTATGATTAATTGTTGGTAATAATTTTTGGTATTTATATAAAAAAAAAAATAACGTTATAGGCCTATACCTATTCAATGATTCAATGGCCTCGGCTATTAATGTTGTCTAGGCAAATGTAAAATACATCGGCATTTACCTCGGCTACAGCAGATTGCTGAGGTTAATTGACAGGGCTGCTTAAATTCATCAGGAAATATTAACCAGCGGCTGCTAGGCAGGATACGCCCACATTTTCGAGAGATGGATAGAGAACAAGCTAAAAAGAAAGTGATTTTTCCTACAATCAAGGGTCATAATTCCGGAAATTACAATTCGATATGCATAAATATCAAGAGGAACCGAGATCTTTGTGTTATAAACTTACATTTCAAGTTTCAACAAAATCGGATTAAAATTGTGACCTATGTAGGGTCCACAGCCTTGATATACCATATTTTACGCTATTTGAGAACGAAGGGCGCCCATTTTTTCCGTCAGTTTTGGGCCGATTTTCACGAAATTCGAACTCAGTCGTCCTTAGGGTGTAACGGTGATCTAATAATACGTTTTTTTTAAATCGGATAAAAATTATGACCTCTATAGGGTCCACAAGCTAAAAACGCGATTTTTCGTACAATCAGGGGCCATAATTCAGGAAGTTACGGTTCCATATGCGCAAATATCGAAAGGAACCGAGATCATCTTTGGGTTATAAACTTACATTTCAAGTTTCATCAAAATCAGATAAAAATTGTGACCTCTATAGGTTCCACAACCTTGATATATACCATATTTTTACGCTATTTGAGAACGAACGGCGGCCATTTTGTCTGTCAATTTTGGGTCTATTTTCACGAAATTCGAACTCAGCTCTCCTTAGGGTGTAACGGTGAAATAATAATACTTTTTTTTAAATCGGATAAAAATTATGACCTCTATAGGGTCCACAAGCTAAAAACGCGATTTTTCGTACAATCAGGGGCCATAATTCAGGAAGTTACGGTCCGATATGCGCGAATATCGAAAGGAAACGAGATCTTTGGGTTATAAACTTACATTTAATGTTTCAACAAAATCGGATAAAAATTGTGACCTCTATAGGGTCCACAAGCTAAAAACGTGATTTTTCGTAAAATCAGGGGCCATAATCCATGAAGTTTCGATCCGATACATGCCAATATCGAAAGCAGCCGAGATCTTTTGGGGTTAAACCTATATTTCAAGTTTCGTCAAAATCGGATAAGAATTGTGACCTGTAGAGAGTCCACAAACAATTGTGGACGGAAGGACAGACGTCCGGACGGACAGGGGCGATGGCATAATACGTCCACATGAAAATGTGGGCGTATAAAAATATTCAAGGGTGAAATTAATTCAAGGTCAGTAAAACAAATATAGTTCAAAAGAAATAATCCCACCAAACTCTCTAACCAAATAATTATAATACAAGAGGGAAACAAAATACCGGACTACGGGCGTATTTATGTTTTTAAACGCCCAAACTCATTACTGGGTTCCGAGAGGAATAGCTGATTCATACACAACCGTTACGACAGACAAGCCTTGCTTTGACCCCCCTATACGAAATGATATATCCCGATAAGTGACGTAATTAGCTTCCATTTTTGGTTATTTCTCGGTGTCAAAGTTTGCGAGGAGTTCAATTTTACAAGAGAGAACTTTTTTATTCGCTAGGACATATAGTTGTACAATGGATTTTATATAACCGGAGGTAATTTCAAACACACAGGTAAGTTTATAATAACCAAAGTATAGTAGTTTGTTCATAATCGAAGAAATCCGTTTATTATTTACCACGGTTCACACAGTAGGTCTACGTGCGTTGGTGAATTTGTAAAGGCGAAATGTTTTGATCTCTTGAACTGTAATATTTAAAATAAATGAATAAATTGTAACTATTGAATAAAAGCCAGGACATTTCTACATTATGTTTTATTGAATTGGAATAGAAAACGAAAACAGATTAACACCTCGTGTGGGGATATTTCTTTCAAATATTGTGAAAGGGTTGGCAATAAAATTTAAATTATCATTGTGTTATTAATACTGGGTTGTCACGGGGTACTTCTACTTTACAACTCAATATTGATAAAGGGTTGGTAATAAAACTTTAATTATCATTGTGCTATTCAATACGGCGTTGCCAAGGGTTACTTCTGCTAATTTAATAGAAACGAAAATAAAATTATAAAGAAAATTTTGTTAATTCATAAAGATATCTCACGTGAAAAGGTTCAACCGTAGATCAACTTGACTGGTGGATGCAAATCCGGGTTCAATCCCGGTGTTGGTCGTGAACGTTCCTCGGGGTTTTGTGTTATGCGTTCCTTTTGTCAGTTCGGACGCGTGTAGTCGTTCGTATCGGACCATAAATGTCCTTTTAATGTCGATTTTAGAGTAGGCCGTAGCGCCGCTGTCCGGGGGAAATGTCTCTTATAGCAAACTCTATGGCGTATGCCCGACTTCATCAGTCTAATCGGAGTTGAACCCCATTTACAATAAAGCACATACACGGATAGAACAATAAACTATAACACATACTTATGGAAAAACAGCCATTTAGTTATTTGGCCAAATTTACAGATTAAATATTAATAACAAAAATGAAGTGGGTCGGGGCATGCACCAAAATAAATAGTTACTGCCCTTACGGTATGAAGAATAAATATGCCAGGTTCCAAGATGATACATTCAGAATTCCAGCATGTAGATAAGAAAACAAAAAAGTGGGCGTGGCTGTGCCCCGGGTATTGGTCATGGACCAATAGTAATAAATGAAATGAAATGAAATGGAGTTTTATGGCACGTCAGCTCCAACCGGGCTATATGGTGCCAAACACATGGTGACTTTGACGAGACAAATTAAATCAATATCACATAAATATATTTATATACATAAATAAAAACAAGTATCACAGACGATGTTGTTAAACATAAATATAAATAAATATAAGTCCTTTATGTATATCAATAATTAAAAACAAAAATACGGATATATATATATACAATTAAAATTTGTAATAAAAGTTTGTCTCTTTTAAAAAGTTTAACAATTTTCCATACAGCTCCGGTTGAGCAAATAATTGATGTAGTGACTGGCAACGGTAATAGTTTGATCTTACATTCTTGAGATGATTACACTCAATCAAAATGTGCTTAACTGTCAAAGGAACATGACAGTGAACACATTCTGGTTGCGGCTCTCGCTTCAAAATGAAAATGTGAGTTAAAAAAGTATGACCAATACGAGAGCGACACAAAACAACTTCATCCCTCCTGTTGGTTCTATAGGAGTTTGGCCAGTCTCCTATCAGAGGTTTAATGTGATGAAGTTTGTTTGTGTCTGCAAGATCCCAAGACCGTTGCCAGCGGTCATATATAAAAGAATTTATAGAAAATTTAAAATCATTGAAAGGTATAAAAAAAATAAAGTATATGAGAAGATCTAAAGCAGACTTGGCAGCCAAATCTGCTTGATCATTCCCTTTTATATCCATGTGACTGGGGAGCAAGCAAAGGACAATATCCTTGCTGATACTCTCGAAAGATAGTAGCATACGATAAATGTCTGCTACTAATGGGTGATCAAGTTGTTTATTATTTATTGCTTGGAGAGAGGACAAAGAATCAGTAAAGATGATATGTTTTAAAAAAAGGTGAGGATTGAATGAACTCCAGGGCCTGCAGTATAGCCTGAAGCTCAGCTGTAAAAATAGAAGCTGCAGGTGGAAGACGCACAGATATGGTCTCAGATGGCGTCACAGTAGCCGAAGCTACCCGATCACCATCTTTCGAGCCATCTGTATAAATTGGAGCATAATCACCATATTTAGACCTAAGCTCTCGAAAGAGAGACTTAAACACCGTGGAGCTAGTATCTTTCTTTTTATGTTGTGTTAGATCGAAATCGATCTTAGGTGGAGATATAACCCACGGTGGAGTCCTAAACAAAAGGGTATTCGCAATACTGTCATGGCTGATTCCAGCTCCAGACAAAAGGGGTTGAATGCGAATACCAAATGATGGAATAACTTTAGGTTTAAGCATATATAAATGCTCGTGGTAGGGTCTAAAGATGGTGTTATATGAAATATGATTAGGGAGTGATGAAATTTTTGTAGCATACTGCAGTGCTAGTTTATCACGTCTGTCGTGCAATGAGGGCTCGTGCGCCTCGACGTATAAACTATGCACTGGAGATGTACGAAAGGCTCCTAAACTGATTCTAAGTCCTTGGTTGTGTATGGTGTCAAGCTCTTTGAGATAAGACCCACGGGCCGATCCATACACAATACACCCATAATCGAGTTTGGATCTTTTTAATGCTCGATATATTCTGAGCAAGACCTTACGGTTTGCTCCCCAGTCAGTGTTTGACAGGACTCTCAATATGTTAAGGGCTTTCAGACATTTCTTCTTAAGGCTCTTTATATGGGGTATAAATGATAATTTCTTATCAAATACCAAACCTAAGAATTTCGTTTCGTCTACAACTGGAATGGGATTGCCATCCAGTGTAAGCTCTGGATCAGGATGTAAACCTCTTCTTTGACAAAAATGCATACAGACAGTCTTGGATTTCGAAAAACGAAATCCATTGTCAGTTGCCCATCGTTGAATAGAATTCAAACAAAGCTGCAACTGACGTTCGATTGTCTGCATACTTGTCGATCCGTAACACATCTGAAAGTCATCAACATAAAGAGAGCCGTCGACCCCACGTTTAAGGCATGATGGTATGGTATTGATCTTGATGGAAAAAAGGGTGGGAGATAATATACTTCCCTGAGGGACTCCCATTTCCTGAGGAAATGGGTCAGAGAAAATTGATCCCAGAAGAACCTTAAACGACCTATCTTCTAGGAAATTGGAAATAAAGATAGGCAACCGACCTCGTAAACCTTAGTTATGGAGGTCACGCATGATACCATATTTCCATGTGGTATCGTACGCTTTCTCCAGATCAAAGAAAATGGCAACTAAGTGTTGTTTCTGGATGAAAGCGTCCCTGACGAACGTTTCAAATCGAACGAGATGATCAAGAGTGCTTCTTTGGGACCGAAATCCACATTGGAGGTCTGTAATGAGGTTGTTGGACTCGAGGTACCAAACAAGCCTTCGATTGATCAATCTCTCCATGGTTTTGCAAATACAGCTAGTTAAAGCGATCGGACGATAGTTGGTAGGATTCGTAGGATCTTTACCCGGTTTAGGGATGGGAATTATTGTGGCTTTGTGCCACGAAGGAGGGAAATTCCCATCAACCCAAATACGGTTAAAAAGATCTAACAAAATCAAGAGTGTAGGAAAAGGTAAATGTTTTAGAATTTGGTAGTGTATTTCATCTGGACCAGTTGCAGTATCGCGAGCTCGCTTAAGCGAATCCCGGAGCTCTGCAATGGAGTAGTTATCGTTGTAGCATTCATCATTGCGGGACTTGAAATTAAGTCGCCTTTTCTCCTGTTGTTGCTTAATACCTCGAAAGGCATCCGAGGAGAAATTGGATGATGAATTGAATGAGATTGAACTGTCCAGAGAATTAGCAATATCGGGAAATGTTGTTAAGGTGGTATTATCAACATTTAGATGGTTGACTGATAATGCACTACTTTTACCTTTAATCCGACGAATCCTATCCCATACCGATTTGGAAGTGGTACGGGAATTTATCCTCGAGACATAACCTTGCCATGAAGATTTCTTTGCTTGGCGTATGGTTCTACGGGCCTTCGCCCGGACCATTTGGTAAGCAGCAATATTTTCCATGGAAGGGTGAGTCTCGAGTCGTCTCAAAATACGACCACGCTCTTTAAAAGCGGATTTGCAATCATCATTATACCATGGTTTGTTGAAACTCTGTGGGACATCTCCATTAATAATAATGGAAACACCATAATGTGCTATACCATCATTAGTAGCAAAATGGTGATATTCAACAAAATGTTTAAATGTACCCTGTTAGTCCCTGTGTATTATTTTTCGACCCATCTGTATAGATTTTAATATAGTCTGCCCATTTTGTGTCTATCAGCTCTAGTGTTAGTGCTCTAGCCTCTATGGGATTATCATGTTTGTTTGTAACGTTGATTAGGTGCGTATTGATGATTGGATTGCTTAATTGCCAGGGTGGAGTGACGGGATAAGTTTTTGTTTCTATTATTGTCCCTTTTAAACCGTGTTTATTTAAGACATCGTTTGACATTTGCCCGAATGTCATAGGACGCGTATTTTTCCTATAGCCTATTCGTTTGAATTGTTGGAGGCACTTATATGTCGGTCATTTTTCTTTTAGCATTTGCAGTTTGCCCCAATACTTGAGTGACAATTCCTCTCGTCTAAGATCAAGCGGGAGTTCTCCCATCTCTTGTAGAAGGGCAACTGTTTTGGTTCCTATTGCGGCTCTTGTGGCTAGTCTTAATGCCTTTCCTTGTATTATGTTGAATTTATTGAGCTGTGCATCACTTGCATTTGCATAAGCTAGACATCCGTAGTCGATTACCGAGCGGATGAATGCTCTGTATATTAGCATAAGAGTACTTCTGCTTGCACCCCATTCCATTCCTCTGATGTATTTCATTAAATTGAGTGTTTTTGATGTGCGACTTACTACGCTATCTATATGTGCTGTCCAGGAAAGTTTTGAATCAAATATCATTCCTAAAAATTTGGCTTCTGATTTAAATTCAATTTTTGAGCCGTTAAGACTTAAGTCGATTTTCCTGTTAGTGTCAGTCGGGTGAAACAGCATTGCCACTGTTTTCCCTTCTGAGATTTTAAAACCCCAATCGTTTGCCCATTTTGAGATTTGTTTTAGGGTATATTGAAGCGATTTTTTGATTATGCCTATGTTATTTGAAGCTTTCCAGAACGAGCTGTCGTCAGCAAATAGTGCGGATTCAGTGCCCTTCCCCCCGTAGCTAGGAAGGTCATTTATCATTATGTTAAATAATATTGGGCTGATAACGGATCCTTGCGGCGTTCCGTTTTCCATTTTGAATTTGTCACTTAAGCAATTACCTACACGTACTCTAATGTGCCTATCGTTTAGAAAGTCTTCTATCCACTTGTACATTCTTCCTTTGATTTTCGCGTTATGGAGTTTGTGCAAGAGACCATCCATTTAAGCTGCCTTTGTTTAAATAGGCCACGTGTCAAATGAAGACGACTCAAGAAATTAGCACATTTACCGGTAATTTGGATAACCCCGTAGTACTTGATATACCAAACGTACAGAAATACAAATGACGCCAGTCATTTGTCGTTATATTAATTATTAGCTATATATAATAATAATAACCATTTCTATACATAAAGAACAACTTTTTATGTTCACTTTAAAACGGTTATACTGTCGGTCCAAAATGAAATGGTATCAGGCAAATAATCAAGTTCTTTAATTAAGGCAGATTTCAGACGAGCTGTCACAGTAGCAGCGGTTAACTCTAAACGCGGAATAGTAACTGTTTTTAGGGTGCTAATCTTGCTTTGCCAAATAAAAAACTACAATGAATTTGATTTTGGTCGTTAATTATTCTTTGGTATGCCACACAACCATAACCGACGGATCTTGCATCAGCAAATAAATGTACTTCACGTCGTACCACATTTCCAAAATTAACAGGTTTCAGGCATCTTTCAATTGAAAAGTTTTCCAGAAGTGGTAACTGAGCTCCCCATTTTAGCCAGTCATTCTTGTGATAATCAGAAATTGGGTCGTCCCATCCCTTTTCTTCTTCACAAATATTTCTCAGAATTCTTTTAGCATGTAGTATCAGAGGAGCAACAAAACCGAGGGGATCGAACAGAGAAGCAACAGTTGACAAAATACCACGTCTCGTTAAAGGCTTGTCTCTTAATTCTGAAGGTAAGTCAGGGTAAGCTAAATCAAGACATTTGACATCTTTAGCAAGTTTATCTTCTGGTAGATTCTGAATTAATAATCGACTGTTACTAATGAATTTGGGTAAATTAAAGCCGCCCTTAGCGCATACACTAATAAGATTATTCGCGAGCTCAATGGCTTTTGATTCTTTTTCACAGTTCTTTAAACAGTCATTAATATAGAAATTACGATTTAACAGTCATTTACATAGAAATTACGATTATCTTCTTGTGAATGACCTAGCTCTGATGATTTTGGATTATTTTCAGGAAAGTCTATTTCAAACATACGTTTAATTAATTGCGAATTGTCTACTTCGCGAACGGTTTCATTAAAAACCAGCTAATGACATGTTTCAGAGTTCATTTCACTCGCAGAAACTCTATTACAGCTGATCATTTTAGTAACTTTGGTACATGTATTCACTCGACCAATAACTGTCCAACCAAGTCTAGTTATATAATAAGTGCATGAGGGCTATTGGTACCAATTAGTAGGGGGATCACGGTGGCTAAGTGGGTAAGGCGCTGGCTCGCTAGCCTGGAGGTTGGGTGTTCGATCCCTGCATTGGCCGAGAAAGTTCATCCCGATTTTCCGGCGTGATTCCCCCTTGTCAGTGATGCAGGACGGAGGGCCTGACAAGGACAGCTGTCTAGTCATTCGGATGAGACGAAAAACCGAGGTCCCGTGTACACATTGGCGTGCACGTAAAAGATCCCTTGACAGTTGGAATTCGATATAAGAGTAGGCCGTAGTGCCGCTGTCCGGGCAAAATTTCCCTCATAGCACACTGTATGGCGTATGCCCGTCTTCATTAGCCCAGTTAGGAGCAAAACAGTAGGACCCCATTTCATTTCATTTCACCAATTAGTAGTCCAACATGAGTAAAGGGAGGTAACTCGGGTAAACATAGGGATCTCAAATGCTCCCATTTTTGAATATATTCAGGTTTAGGGAGATTACGAATGTCAACGGGAATTTCGTTTTTAGTGTACTGTTTAGGAAGCTGTATAATGTTATTCTCACTAATGTCACACACTTCTAAATCAGAAATTATTTTACTTTTAACAGAAGATTCTCCGTGCATTGTACCAAGTAGAATAGTAGTGTCCTTTCCTTCTAAATCTAAACGGTTAGCTAATTCTTTTGTAATAAAACATCCAGTTGAACCATTATCTAGAAATGCTAGTGTAAACAAATAGTCATTATTGTCTCTTCTTTTAAGTTTAACTAATAAAATTGGCAGCACAAAATCCTGTTCATCGTTTTCAACAAAACCAACAAAACCGCTTCTTACTTGAGGATTACTTGCAGGTACATACTTATTAACAACGTTTTGATTATTAGACAGTTCTGTACTTTCTAACTGGATACATGGATGTGAGTTGTTGGAAATACAGGCGTTTTCCGTATTAATTAATGTTGTGATGCATAAATGGAGGATTACAATTTAATAAATTCGAAGATTGCGTGTTGAGGATGTTTGGCGTTGAGTTGAAATCACTATTTATAGGATTATTATCGCTCAATTCGTTTGGTGATAAATGAGCATAGAAAGCGTTAGTTGGCTTATAAGCATGGGACAATGGCTGGGCAATTTTAGCGTTAGGATATAGGCGAGCATTGTGGGCATTGGTGAATATGTGGGCGTTTGGTGAACGCGCTTGGGTGAAAGGATGGGCGTTATTGACTGAGTTGGCGTTTTGGGGTGAGTAAGTGTTGTGGGCGTTGTTGGATAAATAAGCGTTGTGGGCATTAAATGACATAACTTTACTTGCATGTTGTTCATTTTGCTGATATGAGCCGTCATTATGATTTATTGTAGGAGGTGATTTACCACATTTTCGACAGATTTTCTTGAATCTGTATTCTCTTGAATCATGTCCAGGTTCAAGACAACCAAAACAAAGTTGCTTAGACTTTAGATATTCACGACGTTGCTCATATGGTATTTTCATGATCTCAAAACAGGAATCCATAGAATGATTGTCTTTGGAACAATAAAGGCATTTTGTTTTATTGTTCGAAAAGGATTGTCTTTTCCAACCTATATCACTAAAGTTTGTTGCATGGGTTTGTTTTGGTTTAAAATATTGAGGTGGTGGCTTATTAATTAAAGGCCCGGTTTCGAAATTTATACCAAATACTGGGTCAGTCAGGGCATCTACTTCTTGTTGCACAAATATGACAAAGTCTTCAAGATTGATTTGCCTTTTAGATTTAGTTTTAATTTGTTGTACTCTTCTTCTCCAACTATCTCGCATTCCATAGGGTAACTTCTCCATTAATTCTTTCAAATTTCTTGGATGCTTCATCGCATTTAAACAACTGGTTAATGCGAGAGAAAACTTATTTAACGTTTGTACGTTTTCAGATTTTAAGAGGTGCCATTTCAGTAGTTTATTGGAATATGCTGTAGTAATTTTGTACTCGTCTCCAAAAATCTTTTAAGTAGATGTTTGGCTTTTGCTAAACCTTCGTCGGGTTCCATGAGTAGACAGCTTTTTACGAGTATATTTGGCTCACCTTCAGTAAACTGTTCAAGATAATACAATTGATCTCTTTTACTAGTAACCATTGTTTCGACTCTATCTTCTAATGATTTAATAAATGTTCGATATTGAAGTGGGTCGCCATGAAATTTAAAGAGTTGTGGCAGGTGTAGAAGACTTCTCTTTTGTTGATTAGCGAGTATTTCAGCTAAATTTGTTTGACGTTCTTGAAGATTTGTTTGCTTTTCAATAAGTTTATATGAAGCTAAATGTTCGTTTGATGTTGTACTTGACTTATGTTCTATCGGCACTTGTACGTCTTTCGTAATTGGCATTGAATGGCTTGATTTTTCAGGTATTGAAACAAGGTGTTAGTGTTACAGTGATTGACATTAGGTGTGGAGAACATTCCATACTTATAATCATTTTCTTGATCAAACAGATCAAAATTCAGCGATTCGCATACCGCCCGCCTTGCATGATTCATAGAAATTTCAGCTTTTAACTCTAGTTCGTCGCGTTGTCTGTCCAAAATAAGTTGGCGTTCGTTAATTTCATGTTTTTTTTTTCAATGCAGCAGCTTTGGCTTTAAGTTCTGCTTCTTTAACTCTCTCTTTGGCTAATGCTGAAAATACTGAATGTTGACTTGAGGACCCTGATGATTTGCTAGATATATTGTCTTCATCCACATGTCCGTTCCAATCAACTTCCTCTAACCAGGTATGTATGCGTTCTGTCGTTTTAGCTGGATATTTAATTTTTTCTGCCATATTACAGTTGTATTATTTTTAATGACTCGTATTATCACTCACGTTGCTTTATACAAATTGAGTTTTGTACAGATATGTAATAGTCCTAAGTCAAAAATCTAAAATATATTTTGTTTTGTTATGCGTTTATTACTTTCGTTATTCGTTACCAGTACAACTACAAGTCATTACACATATTCTACCGAAATTACACGTTTATACGTTGGTAAGTTGAAATAAAATCTAATGCATAATAAATTGAATGATGAATGTCGAATGATGAATAAATGTTGAATGAATGGTGAATGTTTTTTCTACAAATAAACAAAATACATACGTGAAAATTATACATACATGTACTGTAGGCTACAGAATTATTCTTAAAACGGATTACAAGTACAAATATATATATATATTGGTTTTATATCGCTGTTATATGTACTTACGACTTGCCAGATAACTGAGGGGTTTACAACATGTTTATGAACCGTTAATAAGTAAACACGTTAGTACGTTGAAAAATGATTAAAAGCTCATGGCTTCATAAATTACAATCAGGCTAACAGCCTTGACCTTAGGTTAAGACAGGAAATGCATATCTAAAACATTGACTTGGATATAACACCAACAAAATATGTAGCAGTGATTAATATATAAATGTGGAACCGAAATGTGGTAATAAAATGGAGTCCTAAGACGAAAATAAGAAACAAAACAAGACGACCATGGGCTGTTCTAAAATATGCATCTGTTACATCGGCCAGTTGTAACAGAGTGATTTATACCTGAAGTTGACGTTTATATTATGTTCGTTATTTATTTTTAATAAGTAACCTGGTGTGACAAAACTGATCTATAACTGAAGTTGACGTTTAAACTCTCGACAACTTCTGTGAAGACACGTTCTTAATAATCATCTAGTTTATTCGAGATGTTCTTTAACAAGCTACACATGATCCGCGTGTAACACTAGACTGAATTTCGAAGAGAATGTATTAGTGGTCAGTTCATTATACCTTGACCTGACAATGACTTTCAAAGAAATATGCAGTTTAATTACAAACACCATAATTGATAATAAACAATACCATATATGATTATCACTCTTGTCCACCTCAGCTAATTGTTAGAGGCTTTATAAGCAGACGTTTACTGACAGCAAGTCAGACTTGGAATAGAGCTTCCCCCGATTTATGTCTATTTCATATTCTCAATAAATGTTTTATAGATTATGCTGATATTCTGTTATCTGCAAGAAAGTGTTAAACAGTTTCTATTCGGCCTTTCCTCTCCAAAGTTCTTGGGAAGTTGTTAAAATTGGATTATTTGAACATTTAGAAATCAACAGTCTTTTCTACAAACTGCAAACATCTTACAGCCATGATGTCATTAATATGTTACAGCCATGATGCCATTACCTTTATTTTATAAATATTAAATTTTGAATATGTGGTCTAAAAACAGACAATTGGGAAGAGGGGAGAGGATACTAAGATATGACCCCTTTCAGTGACGTTATGAAGCATCAAGGTGAGCAAGATTTTATGACGGCGCCAGAGTGGGATTTGAAGGTCGCAATTAACCCTGTTTGGGGATCGGAAGCGCTGTAAATCCGTAAGACTTTAGGGGTCGAACCACCGGACAGGTTTTTAATTTGGAACTGACATGGGCAGATCTAAAGCAGACTTAGCAGCTAAGTCTGCTTGATCATTCCCTTTAATATCAACATTACTGTGGAGCCAGCAAAAGACGATGTCTTTGCCGTTAAACTTGTGTGATAGTAGCAGACGATAAATGTCTGCTACTAAACGCCCTAGGAGGACGTAAAACCCTCTTGATCGAACAGATTGATTTGGAGCCCTACAACAACATGGTATTAGCCAACCAAAAATTCGCGAATTATTCTTGAAATAATGGGTCCATGATCTATGGCCAAACTTATATACCCCTCCCCGTGTTCATGATCAGGAGCGGATCCAGACGGGGGTGGGGGTGCTTAGCTACATAAAATACATTGTTTCAGGAACCGGTCACATGAAAATATGGGCGTATACAATACATTTACTGTGTGAACCATGGTAAATTATAAACGGATTTCTTCGATTGTGAACAAACTACTGAATAATTGTTATTAAAAACTTGCCTATGTGTTTGAAATCACCTCCGGTTGAATACAATCCATTGTACAATTAAATATCCAAACCAAAACAAAAGTTCTCTCTTGAAAAGTCAATGTTTTTGCTTGTATTTTCGACTGTGTCCATCACAACATTACAATGTCCCGTCATGAGCTAAACCATCATAATATGTTGAAGGGGGGTAAAGGTTGAATCACGTGTGTTGTAATCACAACAGCGCGCGACCGTTTCGAGTTTTTGAGTTTGGGCAACACAATAGCAACTGAGACAAAGACATTGATTTGGAAACAATTGATTGTCAGTCTACTAAATTTTATTCACAATGAATATATCACCAATTATACGAATACTCGTAAATATAATATTGTTTTTCACCCCTGTATATATAATTGTATATTGGATACATTGCCTTGTGAATTTCAAAACAAAGCCGGGAATTTACAAAATAATTGTGTTACCGATCACGTACGATTATAAATTTTTCTAAACAGTTTTTTGCACACCGGAAATAATATTTAGAGCGAAATAGAAAGAAACTGAACTATCTGCCGATAATTAATCCGGTGTGCGGTATGATTAATTGTTGGTAATAATTTTTGGTATTTATATAAAAAAAAAAATAACGTTATAGGCCTATACCTATTCAATGATTCAATGGCCTCGGCTATTAATGTTGTCTAGGCAAATGTAAAATACATCGGCATTTACCTCGGCTACAGCAGATTGCTGAGGTTAATTGACAGGGCTGCTTAAATTCATCAGGAAATATTAACCAGCGGCTGCTAGGCAGGATACGCCCACATTTTCGAGAGATGGATAGAGAACAAGCTAAAAAGAAAGTGATTTTTCCTACAATCAAGGGTCATAATTCCGGAAATTACAATTCGATATGCATAAATATCAAGAGGAACCGAGATCTTTGTGTTATAAACTTACATTTCAAGTTTCAACAAAATCGGATTAAAATTGTGACCTATGTAGGGTCCACAGCCTTGATATACCATATTTTACGCTATTTGAGAACGAAGGGCGCCCATTTTTTCCGTCAGTTTTGGGCCGATTTTCACGAAATTCGAACTCAGTCGTCCTTAGGGTGTAACGGTGATCTAATAATACGTTTTTTTTAAATCGGATAAAAATTATGACCTCTATAGGGTCCACAAGCTAAAAACGCGATTTTTCGTACAATCAGGGGCCATAATTCAGGAAGTTACGGTTCCATATGCGCAAATATCGAAAGGAACCGAGATCATCTTTGGGTTATAAACTTACATTTCAAGTTTCATCAAAATCAGATAAAAATTGTGACCTCTATAGGTTCCACAACCTTGATATATACCATATTTTTACGCTATTTGAGAACGAACGGCGGCCATTTTGTCTGTCAATTTTGGGTCTATTTTCACGAAATTCGAACTCAGCTCTCCTTAGGGTGTAACGGTGAAATAATAATACTTTTTTTTAAATCGGATAAAAATTATGACCTCTATAGGGTCCACAAGCTAAAAACGCGATTTTTCGTACAATCAGGGGCCATAATTCAGGAAGTTACGGTCCGATATGCGCGAATATCGAAAGGAAACGAGATCTTTGGGTTATAAACTTACATTTAATGTTTCAACAAAATCGGATAAAAATTGTGACCTCTATAGGGTCCACAAGCTAAAAACGTGATTTTTCGTAAAATCAGGGGCCATAATCCATGAAGTTTCGATCCGATACATGCCAATATCGAAAGCAGCCGAGATCTTTTGGGGTTAAACCTATATTTCAAGTTTCGTCAAAATCGGATAAGAATTGTGACCTGTAGAGAGTCCACAAACAATTGTGGACGGAAGGACAGACGTCCGGACGGACAGGGGCGATGGCATAATACGTCCACATGAAAATGTGGGCGTATAAAAATATTCAAGGGTGAAATTAATTCAAGGTCAGTAAAACAAATATAGTTCAAAAGAAATAATCCCACCAAACTCTCTAACCAAATAATTATAATACAAGAGGGAAACAAAATACCGGACTACGGGCGTATTTATGTTTTTAAACGCCCAAACTCATTACTGGGTTCCGAGAGGAATAGCTGATTCATACACAACCGTTACGACAGACAAGCCTTGCTTTGACCCCCCTATACGAAATGATATATCCCGATAAGTGACGTAATTAGCTTCCATTTTTGGTTATTTCTCGGTGTCAAAGTTTGCGAGGAGTTCAATTTTACAAGAGAGAACTTTTTTATTCGCTAGGACATATAGTTGTACAATGGATTTTATATAACCGGAGGTAATTTCAAACACACAGGTAAGTTTATAATAACCAAAGTATAGTAGTTTGTTCATAATCGAAGAAATCCGTTTATTATTTACCACGGTTCACACAGTAGGTCTACGTGCGTTGGTGAATTTGTAAAGGCGAAATGTTTTGATCTCTTGAACTGTAATATTTAAAATAAATGAATAAATTGTAACTATTGAATAAAAGCCAGGACATTTCTACATTATGTTTTATTGAATTGGAATAGAAAACGAAAACAGATTAACACCTCGTGTGGGGATATTTCTTTCAAATATTGTGAAAGGGTTGGCAATAAAATTTAAATTATCATTGTGTTATTAATACTGGGTTGTCACGGGGTACTTCTACTTTACAACTCAATATTGATAAAGGGTTGGTAATAAAACTTTAATTATCATTGTGCTATTCAATACGGCGTTGCCAAGGGTTACTTCTGCTAATTTAATAGAAACGAAAATAAAATTATAAAGAAAATTTTGTTAATTCATAAAGATATCTCACGTGAAAAGGTTCAACCGTAGATCAACTTGACTGGTGGATGCAAATCCGGGTTCAATCCCGGTGTTGGTCGTGAACGTTCCTCGGGGTTTTGTGTTATGCGTTCCTTTTGTCAGTTCGGACGCGTGTAGTCGTTCGTATCGGACCATAAATGTCCTTTTAATGTCGATTTTAGAGTAGGCCGTAGCGCCGCTGTCCGGGGGAAATGTCTCTTATAGCAAACTCTATGGCGTATGCCCGACTTCATCAGTCTAATCGGAGTTGAACCCCATTTACAATAAAGCACATACACGGATAGAACAATAAACTATAACACATACTTATGGAAAAACAGCCATTTAGTTATTTGGCCAAATTTACAGATTAAATATTAATAACAAAAATGAAGTGGGTCGGGGCATGCACCAAAATAAATAGTTACTGCCCTTACGGTATGAAGAATAAATATGCCAGGTTCCAAGATGATACATTCAGAATTCCAGCATGTAGATAAGAAAACAAAAAAGTGGGCGTGGCTGTGCCCCGGGTATTGGTCATGGACCAATAGTAATAAATGAAATGAAATGAAATGGAGTTTTATGGCACGTCAGCTCCAACCGGGCTATATGGTGCCAAACACATGGTGACTTTGACGAGACAAATTAAATCAATATCACATAAATATATTTATATACATAAATAAAAACAAGTATCACAGACGATGTTGTTAAACATAAATATAAATAAATATAAGTCCTTTATGTATATCAATAATTAAAAACAAAAATACGGATATATATATATACAATTAAAATTTGTAATAAAAGTTTGTCTCTTTTAAAAAGTTTAACAATTTTCCATACAGCTCCGGTTGAGCAAATAATTGATGTAGTGACTGGCAACGGTAATAGTTTGATCTTACATTCTTGAGATGATTACACTCAATCAAAATGTGCTTAACTGTCAAAGGAACATGACAGTGAACACATTCTGGTTGCGGCTCTCGCTTCAAAATGAAAATGTGAGTTAAAAAAGTATGACCAATACGAGAGCGACACAAAACAACTTCATCCCTCCTGTTGGTTCTATAGGAGTTTGGCCAGTCTCCTATCAGAGGTTTAATGTGATGAAGTTTGTTTGTGTCTGCAAGATCCCAAGACCGTTGCCAGCGGTCATATATAAAAGAATTTATAGAAAATTTAAAATCATTGAAAGGTATAAAAAAAATAAAGTATATGAGAAGATCTAAAGCAGACTTGGCAGCCAAATCTGCTTGATCATTCCCTTTTATATCCATGTGACTGGGGAGCAAGCAAAGGACAATATCCTTGCTGATACTCTCGAAAGATAGTAGCATACGATAAATGTCTGCTACTAATGGGTGATCAAGTTGTTTATTATTTATTGCTTGGAGAGAGGACAAAGAATCAGTAAAGATGATATGTTTTAAAAAAAGGTGAGGATTGAATGAACTCCAGGGCCTGCAGTATAGCCTGAAGCTCAGCTGTAAAAATAGAAGCTGCAGGTGGAAGACGCACAGATATGGTCTCAGATGGCGTCACAGTAGCCGAAGCTACCCGATCACCATCTTTCGAGCCATCTGTATAAATTGGAGCATAATCACCATATTTAGACCTAAGCTCTCGAAAGAGAGACTTAAACACCGTGGAGCTAGTATCTTTCTTTTTATGTTGTGTTAGATCGAAATCGATCTTAGGTGGAGATATAACCCACGGTGGAGTCCTAAACAAAAGGGTATTCGCAATACTGTCATGGCTGATTCCAGCTCCAGACAAAAGGGGTTGAATGCGAATACCAAATGATGGAATAACTTTAGGTTTAAGCATATATAAATGCTCGTGGTAGGGTCTAAAGATGGTGTTATATGAAATATGATTAGGGAGTGATGAAATTTTTGTAGCATACTGCAGTGCTAGTTTATCACGTCTGTCGTGCAATGAGGGCTCGTGCGCCTCGACGTATAAACTATGCACTGGAGATGTACGAAAGGCTCCTAAACTGATTCTAAGTCCTTGGTTGTGTATGGTGTCAAGCTCTTTGAGATAAGACCCACGGGCCGATCCATACACAATACACCCATAATCGAGTTTGGATCTTTTTAATGCTCGATATATTCTGAGCAAGACCTTACGGTTTGCTCCCCAGTCAGTGTTTGACAGGACTCTCAATATGTTAAGGGCTTTCAGACATTTCTTCTTAAGGCTCTTTATATGGGGTATAAATGATAATTTCTTATCAAATACCAAACCTAAGAATTTCGTTTCGTCTACAACTGGAATGGGATTGCCATCCAGTGTAAGCTCTGGATCAGGATGTAAACCTCTTCTTTGACAAAAATGCATACAGACAGTCTTGGATTTCGAAAAACGAAATCCATTGTCAGTTGCCCATCGTTGAATAGAATTCAAACAAAGCTGCAACTGACGTTCGATTGTCTGCATACTTGTCGATCCGTAACACATCTGAAAGTCATCAACATAAAGAGAGCCGTCGACCCCACGTTTAAGGCATGATGGTATGGTATTGATCTTGATGGAAAAAAGGGTGGGAGATAATATACTTCCCTGAGGGACTCCCATTTCCTGAGGAAATGGGTCAGAGAAAATTGATCCCAGAAGAACCTTAAACGACCTATCTTCTAGGAAATTGGAAATAAAGATAGGCAACCGACCTCGTAAACCTTAGTTATGGAGGTCACGCATGATACCATATTTCCATGTGGTATCGTACGCTTTCTCCAGATCAAAGAAAATGGCAACTAAGTGTTGTTTCTGGATGAAAGCGTCCCTGACGAACGTTTCAAATCGAACGAGATGATCAAGAGTGCTTCTTTGGGACCGAAATCCACATTGGAGGTCTGTAATGAGGTTGTTGGACTCGAGGTACCAAACAAGCCTTCGATTGATCAATCTCTCCATGGTTTTGCAAATACAGCTAGTTAAAGCGATCGGACGATAGTTGGTAGGATTCGTAGGATCTTTACCCGGTTTAGGGATGGGAATTATTGTGGCTTTGTGCCACGAAGGAGGGAAATTCCCATCAACCCAAATACGGTTAAAAAGATCTAACAAAATCAAGAGTGTAGGAAAAGGTAAATGTTTTAGAATTTGGTAGTGTATTTCATCTGGACCAGTTGCAGTATCGCGAGCTCGCTTAAGCGAATCCCGGAGCTCTGCAATGGAGTAGTTATCGTTGTAGCATTCATCATTGCGGGACTTGAAATTAAGTCGCCTTTTCTCCTGTTGTTGCTTAATACCTCGAAAGGCATCCGAGGAGAAATTGGATGATGAATTGAATGAGATTGAACTGTCCAGAGAATTAGCAATATCGGGAAATGTTGTTAAGGTGGTATTATCAACATTTAGATGGTTGACTGATAATGCACTACTTTTACCTTTAATCCGACGAATCCTATCCCATACCGATTTGGAAGTGGTACGGGAATTTATCCTCGAGACATAACCTTGCCATGAAGATTTCTTTGCTTGGCGTATGGTTCTACGGGCCTTCGCCCGGACCATTTGGTAAGCAGCAATATTTTCCATGGAAGGGTGAGTCTCGAGTCGTCTCAAAATACGACCACGCTCTTTAAAAGCGGATTTGCAATCATCATTATACCATGGTTTGTTGAAACTCTGTGGGACATCTCCATTAATAATAATGGAAACACCATAATGTGCTATACCATCATTAGTAGCAAAATGGTGATATTCAACAAAATGTTTAAATGATAATTTATCAGATGTTTTAAGAAGTGTTTCTTGTAAACAAATAGCTAATGGATTGAATTTTTGTATTAGGATTTGGACTTCATTAAAATTGGGCTTGATACCACGACAGTTCCATTGAATTATGGAATTGACCATCGTCAGGGATGTTTAACAGGACTTCTTGACTGTTGTTTGGGATTGGGGTCGTGAATCTCCACAACAACATCCATCATACTGTCCTGATTCCCTATTATAGGTCTGGACAGGATCATCTTCGCCCTTCCTACTACGGACGGACAGAAGTTTTGAACCGGCCTTCGCAGTTGGAGGTCGGTCTTTAGAGTTTTTGGGTGGTTTAGCATCTCTTCCTCATTACTACCTTCTAAATCCTGAGACCTAATAACACCTCTAGAAAAATTTAGACTATTATGAGGTGTTACCTTTATTGGAATGCCCGCTAAAGTTGTAGATTTTAATAAACATAACGAGTGTTGCTCTTTAGCGCATTCAACCAAGAGAGTGCCATTCCTCATTTTTTTTAACGCTTTTAGGTTCACCAGATAATCCGGCGAGACCCTTAGCAATTAAAAAAGGAGATTGTTTACTTAATGAGGTTTCATTGGTACTCTCAAGAACCAGAAACATATACCAAGTTCGGGAAGTTTTTGGGTGGTTTTCCACCTTTCGGGGGTAGTGTGGGTGGCTTTCCACCATTTGAAGGAGGAGTTTCTGGCACAATCTCCTCTGCCGCCTCTGGCACTAACGACGAACTTGTCTGAGTGCCGAGGGCAATAAATTCTGGTTTCTTTGGTATTGGAGGCTTAGTCGATGATCCTGTCTGCCCGGAAGCTGGCAGGGGCAACTCGGTCTGACAAGCAACGGAAACGGTCTTTGGCTTCGCTATATTTGCAAACGAAGTTGCAAATAAGGGCACTGGTGTGGCAATCTCTACCAATTTCCGCGCTTCAGGGTAAGAAATATTTTTTTCTGTTTTGACCTGTTGCACCTGTTTCTCTTTTTTCCACAAAGGACACTCTCTTGAATAAGCAAAATGAGCTCCTTTGCAATTGGCACAGTGATATGGGAGTTGGCATGTTTCACTTTCGTGGCCATCTTGGCCACATCGTGCACAAATTGGTTTTCCCTTAGATACATTCTTGCTGTGCCCAAAGCGTTGGCACTGAAAGCAACGTAATGGGTTTGGTATGTAAGGAGAAACTGGAATTAAGCGAAATCCAGCTTTTATCGTTTTGGGCAGTTCTGGTTTGTTGAATGTCACGATATAGGTGTTGGTTTGGATGATGTTACCATTACGCTTGGTGGAAATGCGTTTTACAACTGTTACACCTTGTGAGGAGAGATTTTCAAGCATCTCTTCCTCATTACTACCTTCTAAATCCTGAGACCTAATAACACCTCTAGAAAAATTTAGACTATTATGAGGTGTTACCTTTATTGGAATGCCCGCTAAAGTTGTAGATTTTAATAAACATAACGAGTGTTGCTCTTTAGCGCATTCAACCAAGAGAGTGCCATTCCTCATTTTTTTTAACGCTTTTAGGTTCACCAGATAATCCGGCGAGACCCTTAGCAATTAAAAAAGGAGATTGTTTACTTAATGAGGTTTCATTGGTACTCTCAAGAACCAGAAACATATACCAAGTTCGGGAAGTTTTATTAGAAATATCAAAGATATCGTCTGTCGGTCCGCGTTTCGGCGGACGAGGTTTTTTATTTTGGGAAGCCATTTATAAGCTTTAAAGATTCATCACTGACTGCTCCCCAATCACCAAGGATTGCAACATCCGTACAGGCTATTGCGCGGATATCCAGCGCTGGCGCCCGACGAGAGCAGTCAGTGATATACTCAGACAAAGTAAAGAGGAGATCTTGTGCTTTATCCGATTGACCCAAGCCGCCGTTTCTGAGAATATGCTACAGGACGCAAAGGTTTAACTGTACTAAACTAATACCACAGTAAGAGAGAAAAATAATCATCTTCTCATCAACTAACACGACCAAAGCCGATTGATCAGAGTGGGCCACTCTGACCTCCCGTCTAGGTGAACCATGGGCCAAAGTAATGTGTTGCAGAGAAAAGGCTCGCAAGCCAAATCCCCACTCAATTACCCGGATTCCACTCTCCACCGACACGGGTCGCAACGCACGGCAAACACGTTGCCCCATTACAGGGATCCTTTTAGTCGCCTTTTACGACACGCAGGACATACGAAGGGTATATTCTTATCACCCCCTGCACCCTAGGGGGGCCAATAGTAATAGGTACAACCCTATGTTAGATTATACCGAAATGGAACAAAATCTGTTAATAATTACAACCTGTAGAGTATTTACAGATAAAATATTAACAATAAAGTGGGTGTTGCACTGTTCAAGGGAGTCGGGTGATCCACCAAAATCAATAGTTGTCGTCCTTTGGTATATGGAATAAGTACATCAAGTTCCAAGATAATCCATTCAGAATTGTGGCCTTTAGCCGCTATACATAAAACTTGGGTGTGGTTCTTCCCCTGGGGTGTGGGACATGCATCATAATCAGTAGTTGGTGGCGTCGTTATGCTATATTCAGAATTGCGGCATGTATACGATAAACAGAAAAAAAAATTGGGCGTGGTTCTCCCCCTGGGGGTCACCAGTTATATTACAGACTATAAGACACTGCGTCTATATCTTGCTGATTGTAAGTCAAGACATTTGTCTTGCGTTGAAGTTATATTACTGACTGTAAGACACTGCGTGCATTTGTTGCTGTTGCTGTAAAACAGGACAGATGGTGTCTGTTACTGATGGTACGACGTGACATGTATCTCATTCTGACCGTAAATAGACACACCAACTGTATATTTAAATAAAAATTTATAACATTACTGTTATTCTCTCGATTGATAGGTTTGCGTAAGTAAAATGTGTCATTTTGTCTGACCAACTGTAAGATACCGCATGTATCTCTTACTGACTGTAAAACACGGTATATATTGACTGAGACACAACCTGGAGACGTTACATCTCTGCATTGCCCCAGAAAGTTCATCTGGATTTTCCGGCGTGGTTACCCCTTGTCCATGGTCTAGGACCATTCACCTGGCAAGGGAAACGAAATGAAATGAACTGGGTTTAACGTCCTACTGTTCTGCTCCGAACTGGGCTAGTGAAGACGGGCATCCGCCATACAATGTGCTATTAGGGGAATTTTGCCCGGGCAGCGGCACTACGGCCTACTCTTATATCGAATACCAACTGTTAAGGTATCTTTTACGTGCACGCCAATGAGTACACGGGACCTCGGTTTTTCGTCCCATCCGAACGACTAGACAGCTGTCCTTGTCAGGCCCTCCGTCCCGCATCACTGACAAGGGGGAGCCGCGCTGGAAAATCTGGATGAACTTTCGCGGCCAATCCAGGGATCGAACACCCGACCTCGAGACTAGCGAGCCAGCGCCTAATCCACTTAGCCACCGTGACCCCCACCTGGCAAGGGACAACTTATAGTCGTTCAAATATTTCAATCGATATCTAACATAGTCAAATTAATTGGCTTGAATATTAAAATATGGATGTATACCAGCAGAGCTGTGATCTATTCACCAAAACAACCAGCTTGCTAATGACCTTTTATAATAAAATGCGCAGTTATATAGCGTTATAAAGCCTGCATAATAAGTACATATTGAGTTGCATTCAAACCCCATGAATAGTCAGCAATATGGACCCTATTAAGTAAAACGCTGCGACCTCTACATTAGTTATAAGTAAAATTCAGTGCACATATTACTAAGCCCTGTCTTAGCCAACAGATATGAATTGAATTTAGTAGAATATCTTTGGAGAAAAAAAAACAACCCAGTTCTGAGGGAAACATTCATTTTAATGCGCATCTCTCTAATATATTTGTTGTCATATGGAACGCGGCAGTGCGGACAGGTTTTTTTTTAATAACATTAAAAAGAAACAGACTACATATAAACAAAATATCAAACATATTGTCAAATTACTATTATAACAATACATTTACGATTATCTTCAATTGTAAAAGATGGATGTATACCAATAGAGCTGCGAACTATTCACTCAATCAACCTGCTTGATGAGCAGAATTTCTAGGGAATACCCGATAGCTCAACACGCATATAGATGACTTGTATATGCTTTTGTTAATTTCGGCAAAAATGTCGTTTGAGCGGAAACGAGTACTTCAGTCAACATGCAGAATTCAATTGCAAGTATGTTGTCAGACCATCTGTCCTGCAATGATCTTATTTGTGTCAAGTGGGTGTCCAAGACCTTCTCTATGTGTAATCGAATTGAATAGTGTTCCACCATTGTTTTCAGTTATTGCCCCTTGTCAATGGAAATTTGTAAAGGTCTTCATGTGTAACAAATCACAGCGAAGTGCAGAATTGATTTTACGTGAATGTATTAACGTTGTTGTGGAGATATGATATAGTACACATAGTTACTGTGGGCCTTCATGTCTAACAAATCACGGGAAACTGCAGAAAGCTCAGCTGAGATTGGAAAATAGTCCAGGTGCAGCTTTTATACCGAATGGCAATATAAAGAAGAAGCTGCATTTTTTCTGGGGCGCATTATTATCTTAAAATCAGGTCAGGAATTGAGATCTGACATAGTTTAGCAAATAATTTTACTTGTATAAATAATTTATCCACGAGTCCCTAAAACTGATTTGGTGCCGTGTATATACCAAATGGCGATACAAAAGGGGATTGAATGTTGAAACTGGGCGTTATAAAAAACGGACCGTGAAAATAGATTTGTACATGCTGCACAACGAACGACGTTGAAGACGAAAACCACTTTCTCTTCTGTTGCCCAACATATATAAATTAAGTCGCAAATTCTTTCATCGTAGAATTTGGTCCTTTCCTTCTTTACATGAATTCAAAAATATTTTAAGGAACACCAAACGTATAATCAATTTAGGAACATATCTATACCAACGTTTGAAATTACGTAATCAATTATTAAACACCTAAAAAATGAAACTAAACACCCATTGGGAACTTTTTGTATATACTTCTGTATTATCTTCGTGACATATATATATATATTAGGGGGGTATTCAATATATATATATATATATATATATATATATATATCTATTAGGGGATATTCAGAAACAATACAAAACTGCGGAAATGCACTGCTGTTTTTATTAGAGGTAACCAGTGTATGTTAATAACAGGCCATTTGCCTACACATGAACATAAACAGTTCATATGGGCGGCTTATCTGACGGCCCCAGTTCACTCGCAAAGAGATACACCGTCAAAAGTGAAAATCGACGTTTTTGATTTTTGTCTTAATATTGAGAAATTGCTCCACAAATCCTCAGATATTCAGCAATTCGTCGTGGTATGCTCCTAATCAACCGTCCAATCACGATTTGGGGCAATCTGACCCACTCCTATTTCAGTGCCACGGCCAATTCTTGCAGTGTGGACGTTGACGTCGACGAACACGTCTCCCGATCCAACTAACCGTAACACACTAAAGCAAAGATACGCTAAACAGTAAATCGCATGCAAGAACCGATAGGAAAGCAAACATGGATAGATAAACCAGCACACGACAGTTGTCATCAACTCTTCCTTGAAGTCTCAAATTTGACAATGAACCACACCTCCCACGCGTATGGCGCTATTGCGTGTCGCATGTGCAGCTCACTGGTTCTGTTGGCGCGATAGGTTCTTCATCTGTGAACATACTCTCAAAGCATGTCAAATGTTCATGGCTATTTATCATATCGCAACCTGCATATACCCTACTTTTTTTGAAGAGTATATATTCATAAATATTTTTTTTTTGATTCAGTTTTTTCTATAATAATTATGTTCCTCGTCTGTTGTGCAATAATAACTATAAGTATTCTATGTACCATAAGTATTCTATGTAGCTAAGTTGGCTATAGGAAGGAATTTCCCTTGTAATAAAGTAAAGTAAATTCTGAGTAAACATGCTAGCCGAATTTGATCGAAAGAATTGTTGCATTTAATAATTGTTCCTTTCTTTATCCCTTTCCGGTAAATCTCTATGTCCTCTAACAGAACAGTCACAATCCATTTTAAGAAGACCAGGTTTTGGAAGTTTGATTAACTCGTCGTTTAGGCTAATGGTGACTGTAAACGAACCGAACATGTTGATTAGTATTTTACGCACTGTAAGCGAACAGACTCGGCAAATATTTTACTCACTGTAAACGAACAGACTCGGCTAATATTTTACTCACTGTAAACGAACATAACCAGCTGGTATTTTACTCACTGTAAACGAACATACCCGGCTAGTATTTTACTCACTGTAAACGAACCGAAAATTTTGGCTGGTATTTTAACCCTCTGGTAAACGAACCGAACATGTCGGCTAGTGTTTTACTCACTGTAAACGTTACAAGTTTCCCACATATTTCTATGTTATTGTCTGAGTTGTTAGATGTAATGGTATATTCACACATCGATCAGGATGCAGATGACACATTAACTTTAATAAGCATTACACATCTGTTACTGTAGGACAAAGAACAAAGAAAAATTTGGACTGCTACCCATGGATTCTGCTAGACAAGATAACTTTTCAAATGTGAGTGTTCAAGGTTTGGAAGAGGATATTAACATGTTGGGGGTTTATTTGTCAAAGAATAGAAATGTCTGTGAACGTCAGAACTGGAAAAGAAGATATATTTATACACGTACTTGAACAAGTGGCTACCATGCAAGATACGCCCACATATTTTGCAAGAGGTTACAGAGAACAGACAGGGGATATAATCCAGGAAGGTACTGTCCGGTATGTGCGAATAACAAAAAGAACGGTTATCTTTAATATATAAACCTATCTTTTCAGTTTCATTGTGACCTCTGGAGTGTCCACAAGCTACAAACATGATTTGTCGTACAATCAGTCGCCATCATCCATGAAGTTATGGTCCGATACATGCCCTTGTAGAAAGCAACCGAGATTTTTAGGATATAAACATATATTTCAAGTTTCGTCAAAATCGGATAAAATTGTGAACTATAGAATGTCCTCAAAGTATGAACGGACGGACGGGCGGACAGGAAGACGACAATATCCAGCCACATGAAAATATGGGCGTATAAAAATACATTTAGGTCTACGTGTGTTGGTGAATGTGTAAAAGCGAAATGTTTTGATCTCTTGAACTGTAATATTTAAAATACATGAATAAATTGTAATAAATTGTAAAGTTAAGACATTTCTTATTATATGTTTGATTGGAACAGAAAACGAAAACAGATTAACGCCTCGCGTGAGGATATTCCTTTCAAATTTTGTGAAAGGGTTGGGTAATAAAATTGAAATTATTATTCTGTTATTAAACACTGCGTTGTCAAGGGTTACTTCTGCTAAACAATTCAATAGAAACGAATAGAAACGAGTAATGTATTATAACAGAAAATTTGTTAATTCATAAACATATCTCACGTTAAAGGGTTCAACGGTAGATCAACTTGACTGGTGAGTGTAAATCCGGGTTCGATCCCGAAGTTGTCGTGAACGGTCCTCGGGGTTTTGTGATATGCGTTCCTCTTGTCAGTTCGGACGCGTCTAGTCGTTCGTAACGGACCAAAAATAGTATCATGTATACATTGCCATTTTAATGTCGATTTTAGAGTAGGCCGTAGCGCCGCGGGAAAAATGTCTCTCATAGCATACTGTATGGCGTATGCCTATCTTCATTAGCCCCGTCAGAGTAGAACAGTAGGACTTTCATTTCATTTAGCGACGCTGTCCAGGGAAAATGTCTCCCCTAGCATACTGTATGACGTATGCCCATCTTCAGTAGCTAAGTCGGAGTAGAACAGTAGGCCGTTAAACCCCATTTCATTTCATTTATGACCGTACAATAAACCACAGACACAATCTTTAAAGGCTCAATACCACTCTTGTTGTAACTAAATAATATGTCCAATCTTTATTCTGGTCAACAAATTGTACTATTTTAGAATATTTCAATTAATTGATGATACAAATTTCATCTTAACACACCTTATTTAAAAAATTTGAAAAATTCAACATAATGGTTTGAAACGTCTAACGTAAACCTTTTCAAATGAAACTTCGATTTAAAAATATTTTCGAACCCTCTGGACAAGTAAAATAGGATGTAATGGATAATTTACACAAGAGGTAGGACACCTTAACATCTAGTACTTAGATAGAGATATTATTTATTTTCTGGAGCTTTCAAGCCAGCAAGAGTGTTATGGAAAAACAGCTATTTATTTATTGAGCGACGTTTCAAAGACTATTCTCTCAATGTTAACACAGTAATACAACTAAAGCATCGACACCGCTGCATTATACGTCCACATTCCTGCTTTCATTTATATGGTACTTTTTAAAATGAAGAGAATGAAATATCACTTGTAACTTGTTTCACTATGAATCTAGTTATTGTTACATTCTAAATTCACCAGCTACAGCGTCCATCAATATAACAACGATGTTTGGGTCAGAGAACTGGAGAGGTAATGAATTTTATGAAATGAAGTGGGGTTTAACGTAACGACTGCAATATAACAAGAGGCAAAGAAGGCTAAGCATTGGGTTTGTTTTGCCAAATTCACAGACTAAATATTAATTTTAAAAAAGTGGTTGTGACACCGCCCCTGAGGGTCGAGGCATGCACCAAAATAAATAGTTGCTGTCTTTACGATATAAGAAATTAATATGGCAGGTTCCAAGATGATCCATTCAGTCTGTAGACAAAAACGCAAAAATTGGGCGTGGCTCTGTCCCTGGGTGTTGGACATGGACTAATATAAATAGGTACTACCCTATGTTTGATTATGCCGAAATTGAACAACATTTGTTAATAATTGCAACCTGTAGATTATCTATAACAATAAAGTGAGTGTGCCATTGCCCAAGATGTTCAATTACTAAATGCCAATCAAAGAAGATCTGATAATCCATTGCCGTTCCTGTAGAGGTCCATACGGTGCTGTACATGATAACGAAAGGTAAATTTCACCTACACGTTATTTTTATAAAATAAAAGTCTGGTTTTATTCAGATACCTATAATACAGCTTGGAACACAAATCTCCATTTCCAGATGAAGGCTGACGGTTTTAAGTTGTTTGAATACGTATCACGTATATTGAGTTAATTACTATGCCATAAGGTTGGGGATTTTAAAGGCTTTTAACACAAAATATAATCGTGATTGGCCCTTTAAGTTACACTCAAAGCGGATGAATAGGCAGCAATGGAGAACTCCTTAAGTAAAACGTTATGACCTCTACATGAGTTATACGCATAATGCAGTGCAGTTATTACTTAACCTTCTCTCAGTCAGTATGTTATGAATTGAATTCAGTAGGGTATCTTTGGGAAAAGAAACTCAACTCAGTTCTGAGGGAAACATTTATTTAATTTGCGCATCTTTAAAATATATTGTCATTTAGAACACGGCCGTTCGGCCAGGGTTGTTTTTATTAACATTAAAAAGAAACCAACGGAGACTACAATTAAAACGAATATGATCTGATAATATAACTGAAAGATGTTTTTGATACTATTGTGTCAGTGTGTTATAATCTGATCCGATGTGATCTACTTGAGGTTTCAACCCGATTTTACTAACATATTTCATTACACAATGGGAATTAAAATTTTACAAATTGATACTATTATGTCAGTGTCTTATAATCAGATCCGATGTGACCTAGTTGAGGTGGAGTGGGTAGTAATATTTCAGTGGTCAGATTAAGAGTTTGCTCCACTAAAGCCAATCAGATTTAATATTTTTAGAACCTACTAATACATGTGTCATGTTACTTATGAGACCACTTTCTGGCATTACTTTTCTCCGGTCAGATTTTGAAATTTTCAACTCAGACGTCATATGTCAACATTTTAGAAACATATTACTTGGCCCTTTGATCTGCCCCTTCCAGCTAAATGCCCCACCCAAACCTCGTAAGATTGGGGTGTTTTGAAATTACACTAACAATAGCTGCCAATTAACATTGCCAAATCTTCTTTTACTTATGAGGCAGTTTGTTCGTCACTGGCACTTGGTCTATGGAAAGTTTCAAGACGATGCGGTAAGAAATGTTGCCTGTACGTGACAAACAGACTGATACAAAATTAGGTCGTGGTTCTGTCCCAAAAACTATAGGGGTTATCCGTGGGTTATGCAAAGTTGCAAGGCATTCCGTTAAGAATTGCACCCTGTGAGTGACACCCAGACACACACACACAAACATGAGTTTTCACAACACTAGCTGACGCCGACAGACGCAAGTGGAAGATATGTTTATACACCTATTTAAACAAGCGGTTGCCATGCAACATACGCACACATGTTGCAAGAGGTGACTAGAGATCAAACAGGAATGGACCATCCGATATGTGCGAATAACAAAAAGAGAGAAGTGGGGTTTAACATCCACTCGACACAAACTAGGTCACTTCGGGACTAAACATGGTTCATTTTTATTTCAATAACTCGCCTGCACGTAGGGGTCTTTAGCAGTGTGAGGAACCGGGGGACCCGGAGACATACCACTAGGTTGGACAGGCGACTCTACAACTTGTCAGTACAACTGGGGAATTGAAACCACGCCAGATGACTCAATGACAGACCTTATGATACACCGCGCACGTGCTACCCCCCCCCCCCCCCGCAATAACTAAAAGGATATAAACCTATCTTTACAGTTTCATCAAAATCGGATAAAAATTGTAACTACTGGAGTGTCCACAAGCTAAAAACGTGATTTGTCGTTCAATCATTGGTCATAATCCATGAAGCTATGGCCCGATACATGCCCTGATAGATCGGGTATAAACCTATATTTCAATTTTTGTCAAAATCGGATTAAAATTGTGAACAGTAGAGTGTCAACATACACAGTGAGAACGGATGGACAGAAAGGCGGGGGCGGCGACAATATCCGGCCACATGAAAATGTGAGCGTATAAAAATACATTTAGGTCTACGTGTGTTGGTGAATGTGTAAAAATGAAATGTTTTGATCTCTTGAACAGTAATATTTAAAATACATGAATAAATTATAACTAATGAATAAAAACCAGGACATTTCTTATTATATGTTTTATTGAATTGGTATTGAAACTAAAAACAGATTAACACCTCGTGTGAGGACATTTCTTTCAAATATTGTGAAAGGGTTGGTAATAGAATCGAAATTATTATTGTGTTATTAAACACTGCGTTGTCAAGGGTTACTTCTGAGAGAGAAATGGGGTTTAACGTCCACTCGACACAATCTAGGTCATTTCGGGACTAACATATGGTTTAATTTATTTTAATAATTCGCTTGCGCGTAGGGGTCTTTAGCAGTGGGAGGAAACCGGAGGACCCGGAGAAAACCCACGAGGTTCGACATGCGACCCTATTCCTTGTCACGTACAACCGGGGATTCGAAACCACGCCAGTTGACTCAATGACAGACTTTATGATACAGCGCGCACACGCTAACCATCCAGCCACCCAAACACGCCGGTGATATAATGGTGGAAGATGGATTCAAGACTCGGAACTTCTTACATGCCAAGCGAGAACAACTGAAGATTTAATGGTTTGAACAAGGACATTCAAGAACAGATTGGAGATACAAGTGGATTCCTAGATTTGGTTCATATGAGATCAGAGAATTAGTTTGGTAAGTTAAATCAACTATTTCTTGTACCATTCTCGAAAATTTACATTTAGTGTGTGACAATAATTGTAATTCTTTATTTGACAATAGACTTATTTACTAGTTGATTTCAATCTAAGTCAGAATCATTAAGATGGGTTATTCTCACTCAAAAGAACTAGATAGTAATACCAAGTCTTTGAAAACCAATAAAAATGCTATAGCCTTCCTGAACAAAGATTTTGTAACTGTCACTATAGGTAATAATATTGTTAAAAGCCTTTTTGACAAAGGAGCAAGCATATCTTTTATCTCTGAGACACTGTTAGATCAAATTAGACCAACTACAGAAATCTTGCCATCTGAAATAACCCCTGGTGTTAGTATTACTTGTGAAGGTCAAGCTGTCAAAATTTTAGGATCTGTTTTACTTGATTTCGAAGTTTCTGACACAATCATATTACATAAATTTTATATCATAAGGTCTACTTCAAGTAATTATGACATAATAATTGGTAATGATTTGTCAATTAAGAAAGTCAATCAATTAAAATGTATTGGACAAGACTCAGTACCAGTAGTTTCCAAAGATTCCTCAAAAGTCAGAAATCCTAAAAATTTCATTGTAAATAAAAACCTAATAATTAATGATGTAAGGTATAGGGAGTTCTTAAACTCATTTTGTATGCCAATTTGTTTTAATGTTATAACTATAAATGATAATATGTATATAAATAATAATTTAAAGTGTTCTGTAAGTCAATTCTTAACCACTGATAAAAAAATATGTAAATATTTCAACACTGCTATTTTTCTCCATGTTTCAAATTAGGAAATTCAAAGAGATATTCTTTGCACTATATTTTATGTTTATCCAAAACAAGACAATGATTGTATATAGATTCATGGGCAGAAATTTTAAAAAGAGAAAAAAAAAAGTATGTGAATGTTATTAGCATATATACAGAAAACTCGTGTAATTACGAAAAATAGATATAGTGACTTTGTTCCCCTGTGGGACCGGGGACAAGAGTAGGCCCAACGTTTGGTTAAATTGCGTGTCGTAAAAAGCGACTAAAATTGACACCCTCAAAATTTCCACATATTAATTAGATTATATTACTTTCATTTAACAAAGAAATAGGTCTGTGTGTCTAAATTATTTTTATAATTATTGTTATATAGCTATAATAAGGTTTGTTAGGCAAGGTGGACTGGCCATCCATTTTTGACTGACATGCCAGCGATGTGCCATATTGGTGACGATCAATGTGTAAAGCACTGTGTAATCATTTTACAAACTTTTACAAAGTTTGATTAGACCACATAGACCTTGTTCTTTTAATTTTAACCATAAGATAATAGCAACACTACTATGTTTTTCATGTAATAAAATAGAAGTTTTGAATATGATTATTATATTGAATGATATGTATATATATAAATATAAATTGGTTTCTTTTTTCACATTTCGTGAAATATACCCCCCAATTTTTTTTTTGATTAATAATTATAACATGAAATTAAATAAAAGAATTGATAACATGTGACAATATATTAGATGATAAATAATATATGAGAATGAATAGGAAAATAAATTAGATCATATAAGAAATTATCATAAAATAAGAATAAGAAATGTTCATGATATAAGAAATGTTCATGATATAAGAAATGATCATATAAGAATAAGAAATGATCATAATAATAACCAAAATATTGAATAATATATACTTATGAGAAAATGAATAAAAAGAATAGAGTATTATCTGAGCTTTTGCACAGTCTTGACAATTTGACAGTGTTGAAGACATACATGATTATATTTGGAACGGAAAGTGAGACTGGTATTACATTTTAGTCAGGTTGAGTACAGGGAATGACCACATTCTTTTGATTCAAAATTATTTAATATTATTGATTTATTGCCACACATTGAATGTTATTATATGAGATGGTCGAGAGATATTTCAGGTTTAATCTTGTTGAGCAACATCTCTGATAACAGACTGGACCAAAGAAGCTTGAAGCTGATATCTTCAATCCTGGACAAGGTTGACTTTGTCAAACCAAGTGAGATTTCTCCAATGTCAAGAAGAAGAAGTACCAGCACATGGTTCATCACCAGATAAACTTCAAGGTATCCAGACAACAAAATGTGCTAGATCAATAAGATGAGTGTGGCGGACCTTACAATCGTAATCCCTGATCCAGTAAATTAAGTTCCAGAAATTGCTAAAGATTGAAAGTGTGTTCCTGATTAAATTTGGGTGTATATAAGTGCGGTGGAATCATTATAGTTATGTTTATATAATGGTAATATCTAATGTGTATGTGTTTTGCATTTGAAACGATCAATTATTTCCACAAATAATAAATATTCCGGGGTGCAGACTTTAAAAATTGCAGAAACTTTCTTCATCATAGTGCTTATATGTTATTATGTGACTCTTAATTACCATTAACTTTTTAAATTTCATTTATCTTTATATTCAGTTCCATTTCTGACTGAAAATCATTGCATTTGGAATTTTGCATTCTTAAAACACTTTTTTTTTCATAATTATTGCAAGTGATATTTATGTCTGTGACAACAATGTATTATACATAAGGCGACAACAAAGGATTACCTAAGGGACTTTAGCCTGTATAATCATATAACAGCACAATTCACTTAATATATTGTGATACAAAATTTTATACAAATATTTAATTATAAGCATATGTTTTTCTTTTATATAATTATTAATAATTTCATCAAGTATATTGTGTATATATATATCATGCGAGGACGCATGAATTTTTCAGGATGGGGGCATTTATCACCGAATAGTGATACTAAATTCTACTTCTTTTTCAAATTTTATTTTAAGGATATACAGAATTTATTTCTTAAAGTATATAGACAATATAGCTAAAAGTAAGGTTATCATTTGGTCTTTCTTTACTTTTAGTGTTAATATTTTGATTTAAAGTCTATAAAAAGTAATTGCCTAAAAGCATGATTGGCTTTGACTGTTTTATAATCTTTGGATGCCAGTGGGCTTATTAAGAGAAACCTTGAGCAATGCCAATCAAGTGTCAATGCTTTTTAATTCTTTATGGCTTAAAGCTTATTAGATCCTATAAATTATATTTCACTATGAAACTTTCAACCAATGAAATTTATATATTTATTTAACTTCTTTTCATTTGATGTGTTACAATATTTTTATCTTTAATTTGATTTGTTGAAATCATTGTCCTTTTGTCTGTATACAAATTAGTTACTTTAAAAGACCTCTACACACAGACAAGAGGGCAGATGAAATTAGAGACACACAGACAAGGAGATCGAATGCCTTGTATATAATTTGTAAATAATGTATTTTTAAAACTGTATATAAAGTAATATTGAAATGAATTTGGAATTGGACTTTTAATGAACAGTGACCGCCTTCACCAGAATACTTCTCCAGTAATGAGCTATACACCCCCAATCCTAGCTCATCCATATGTATGAAATATTACATATGTACATATGTATCACCTGGGTGCATATTCGAACCAGAATAGCCCCCCAAACACGCCGGTGATATATTGACTGTAACACATGACCTGGAGACGTTCCATCTCAGCATTGCCCAAGAAAGTTCAACTGGCAAGGGACAACGTATAGCCGTTCACATTTTTCAATCGATATCTAACATTGTTAATTAATAATAGAAAAATACACTTACGATTGGCTTGAATTTTAACAGATATATACCAATAGAGCTGCGAGCTATTCACCCAAACAACGAGCTTGCTAATGGCCTTCAATAATAAAATGCGCAGTTATATAGCGTTATAAAGCCTGCATAATAAGTACATGTTGGCTTGCATTCAAACCCCATGAAAAGACAGCAACAGAGACCTTATTAGGTAAAACGCTGTGACGTCTACATTAGTTATTAATATAATGCAGTGGATATATTACTAAGCCCCCTCTTAGCCAACAAGATACGAATTGAATTTAGTAGGTTATCTTTGGAAAACAACCCAACTCAGTTCTGAGGGAAACATTCATTTTATTGCACATCTCTCAAATATGTTGTCAAATAGAACGCGATAGTTCGGCCAGGTTTTTTTAAATAACATTAAAAAGGAACAAAGAGAGACTTCAATTGAAACTAATCTGATTTGCTCGAAACAGCCCTAGTCTCAAACACGACCTAACACAAGGTTGTCAAGTCAAATCATTTCAGCAATTTAAATCAACACAATCACTGGGATTGATTATTGAGTATCGATCTACATTAATTAATGGCGTTCGTTACTGAGATACGTTTTGTATTATTTGACAGATTGAGGTGATTAAAGTGTAACATGTGTTGAATATTTATTGTAGCCCAAAATGGTAATTTCTTGAATTCTGATTGGTCGAAAAGTGGCGCCGAATGAGTATAACAGTCCTCTAAATTTCCTGGGCGACTCACTGCGAATGAATATTTTCTGGGTGCTAGACTCTGTTTGCAGTGGTCAAAAATTCTACACCTCAAAACTTTATTCTTGGAAATCTTCATGAATTTTTTCTTGTATGTCATCAACAGTGAAATTCAACCATTGGCTTATTGACACACTCACCTGAAACACATAAAAAACAAAGTTAGTGAGTGTATTTGAAGCATAATAAGTAAATTTAATTTCAAGGCTGGTCTGACAATAACGGTTGCTATGGTCATTCTATCATAATCAGACTGGTCAAAATCGAAGATTTTCAACAAGTGAATAAAAATACTACAATTTATTGAACTCCGTATGGATCGTAATATATTTTTAAAAATATACAAGTCGGGCTGATACTGATATGAATAGGACAGAGACTAATTTTCATACAGGCCATGTTTTTTTCCGAAGAAAAACAATCACATTCACAGCGTCGAAATGACAACGTAAACAAGCATAGCAACCACATGCGTTCGCTACACAGCATATATCTACACGGTCACACGAGTGTATCGACATTTATCAAACACGATATGCAATTTGTTTCGAACCTAGTCACTGCTGGAGTTCAAAATCATTTAAAAAGTACATAAAATACACTTACGATTTTTCTGTTTCGATCTTTAAAAATATCGCAGAGTGACCTCCCTTTCCAAACAGACACAATTAACCAGTCGCTTAGTGAACCAAATAGAATGGAAACGAGTGTTTATCTTATTACGTCACGGATATTTTCATGACGTCAAAATTGTTTTCCTTGGTATTTACGTCATTAAAACCAAAAAACGACCGTCAACTATCGCGAAAGAAAGAATTCCAAGAAAAATGTTAAATATTTTGGGCTACAATATCGATAAACACCTCCTGTTTAGAATTTTTCGGACTGTTATTGTCCATTTGATACCGCTTAAATTTTTCATTAGAAGCGCTCGATCGCTACGCGATTTCGGCCTCTAATGATTTAAGCGGTATCAAATGGACAATAACAGTCCTCTAAATTCTAAACAGTCGGTGTTTATCTCCTAATTAAATAACTCGCTTCCTTGTACAGGTATTTCGTGGAGTATCTGATTGATAATTGATAAAGGCAACCCTTGTTCAGTATCCGACGGTCTGATTGACACCAACCCTTGTTCAGTGCACGTAGAAATAGCTATGAATTGTGAACAGTTTTTATCAAGAAATTTAGGAAATAATTATTTAGTCCACAGTAGGAAAGAATACTTGCAGGACGACACACTGTATAAGATGAAATCCATTTTTGTACTATGACACAGCCTGACGAAATCGGCTTTATAATAAACTACTAAGGTCATGAGAATTACCTATACGATATTGTATCACTATTTCTTCTATTAACTATTTAGTAGAGATACTAACGTCAGGAGAATTACCTATAAGATATTGTAACACTATTTCTTCTATTAACTATTTAGTAGAGATATGAAATTAAAAACAGAAGTCTTGATACTGATAGAGTTATATATTTACCGCAGCAAGGTGGATCGTGATATTCCGCATCTGGTTAGGGTAGATGCCAAGCGCAAATGTTTTTCTGTTTTAAAAAAAAGGTCCCTACAAGCAAGCGAAATATTGAAATAAAAATGACATACTTTGTGTCGAATCTGTTTGACAGAGATAATGCGAAAGCCTAGCGAATATTCAAATGAATACAAAAATTCACACTAACATCCTTACATGCGGCAAACATCAATACTAAATGCATTTCCTTAAATCTTTCAAACGGTGGCCAGGCTTTGTCAATATATTAAAACATTATCTAATGTGTAAATGATTCAATCTGTGACCAAGTGTTAACAATATATTAAAATATTATTTATCTAATGTTTAAATATTTAAATTTGAACAAAAATGTCTAAACTTGACCTTCCAAGAAACTCATGTCATATCATTTCAATTAGTATATTTCTAAAAGCCGTACAAGATATATTTACTTTACAATACATCAATTGATTCGGGTGAAAAATAAAACATCCTAAATGAGCAAAACATGCGCACAGAAAATATGACATTAAACGTATTAAGCAATGTATACTCTCATAAGGCACAGGTGAAAAAACCCATCCTTATTGAGCAAATATGACATTAAATGGATAATAATTCAGAACAATTTGAATTTAACATTTTCTTTTCTTATAAACAAAATAATTCAACCACGAGTCTCTAAAACTGACGTGGTGCTGTTTATATATACCAAATGGCAATATACAGGAGGGTTGAATGTAGAAATTGGGCGTTATATATGAACCGATCGTGAAAATAGAATTTGTACATGCTGCACAGCGAACGCCGTTGAAGACGAAAACCACTTTCTCTTCTGTTGCCCAGCATATATAAATTCTTTCATCGTAGATTTTGGTCCTTTCCTTCTTTACATAATTCAAAAACATTTTAAGGAACACCAAACGTAAATGTATAATCAATTTATACATTCCAAAGTATTAAATTACTTAATCAATTATTAAAAACACAAAAATGCAACTAAACACTTATTGGGGACGTTTTTGTATACCTTTGTATATATATCTTCGTGACATGTATATATACAGAAACGACTTATATATTCGGTATTAGATATAACACGTGTTAATGAAGAAAGATAAATACATGTAATTAACAATAAATAAATATTGTTTTCAACGACTAATAGTTAGTGCAATAGTAAAATACACAAAACCTAGAAAACTGGGATAAATTTCAATTTGATAATTCTAAACTTTCCTTTTGGAATACCATTACCACGTGCTATATTGTTAGTTTATATTTGGCTGACGAATCGTGAATGTAGAAAGTGTTCCAGTTAATCCAGCATCCCCGTTCCCGCCAAAGGGTTGTTTACAGATTTGTGTTGTTGTTTTTGTTCTTTTTGCTTTTTGGGGGGTGGTAGGATGGGGAACCTGTATATACATGTAGCAAGTTTTTTACGATACATACATATCAAATATCGTTACTAAAGTAGGTACGATAAAAAATGTTCTCGATGTTCAATTTTTGGATTAAATCATCAATAAGCGTTGAGCAGCAAATCGGTTTCACATTCAAATCCAGTAAATATCTATGGTCAGGATAAGTTACAGTTAATTAATGTCTAATTTAGATAACATTTCAGGCCTAAGGAAAGACCTGCAATAGGCAAATTTAGCTCTTGCATAATATATGTTTAAAGATACGTCTTAACTAGTGGAGAATTGGAATTAACATTTTCTTTTCTGTTATTTCTAATTTCTACTGAATTGTCATCTGTTAAATGCCGTATTTACTGTGCGCCATAAGAGTATATGGAATGGTTTTTATGCTATGTTTCGTTGAAAGGGTTCACATGTGTTGGACCTTTTCCCAGCACAACACAAATTGTTTAAAAGAGCTAAATCTCTATTCTTAAATCTCTATTAAAAAAACATATTGTCAAATTAATACTACAACAATACACTTACAGTTGGCCTGAATTTTAAAAGATGGATGTGTTCGATCCCTGCATTGGCCGAGAAAGTTCATCCAGATTTTCCGGCGTGGTTTCCCCTTGTCAGTGATGCAGGACGGAGGGCCTGACAAGGACAGCTGTCTAGTCATTCGGATGAGACGAAAAACCGAGGTCCCGTGTACACATTGGCGTGCACGTAAAAGATCCCTTGACAGTTGGAATTCGATATAAGAGTAGGCCGTAGTGCCGCTGTCCGGGCAAAATTTCCCTCATAGCACACTGTATGGCGTATGCCCGTCTTCATTAGCCCAGTATAGGAGCAGAACAGTAGGACGTTAAACCCCATTTCATTTCATTTGATTTCAAAAGATGGATGTATACCAGTTGAGCTGTGAGTTATTCAAACAACTTGCTTTCTAATGGCCTTCTATAATAAAATGCTTAGTTATTATAGCGTTATAAAATCTGCATAACAGTCTGCTTGATAATGTACAGAATTTCTAGGAATACGCGATAGCTCAAAACGCATAAAGACGAGTTGTATATGCTTTTGTTAATGTTGGTGAAAAGGTCGTGGGAGCGATAATGGTTACTTCAGTGTAAGTCTTCATGCATAATGACTAGTTGAAGATATTTTGTTAATTTCGGAGAAAGGTCCGCTTACGCGGAAAAATAGAGAACTTTACTACAAATGAAAATTTCTTGGAATATCCGATAGCTCAACATGCATAAATACGAGTTGTAGATTCCCCGGGAATTATTGTACACTTCACTACTAGTGGATATTACATTATAGTACATGTATGCATGTAGGTGATATACCATTATAGTAGGTGATATAACATTATAGTAGTTGATATAACATTAAAGTATACATGTAGGTGATATAACATAATAGTAGGTGATATAACAATACATTATACGTGTAGGTAATATGTAAAGTCAAGAATATTAATTGGCTATTTGTACCAAAATTTGGAAGTAATTCAACGCCCGCATGCAAGTTGTTGAAGTTTTTAAACGCCCGCATGCAAGTTGTTGAAGTTTTTAAACGCCCGCATGCAAGTTGTTGAAGTTTTTAAACGCCCGCATGCAAGTTGTTGAAGTTTTAAACGCCCACAGTTTTTAAACGCCCGCATGCAAGTTGTTGAAGTTTTTTTACCCCCGCATGCAAGTTGTTGAAGTTTTTTTTAACTCCTGCATGCAAGTTGTTGACGTTTTAAACGCCCGCATGCAAGTTGTTGAGTTTTTAAACGCCCGCATGCTTGCAAGTTGTTGAAGTTTTTAAATGCCCGCATCCAAATTATTTGTTGTTAAACGCCTACAATTCAATTACAAGTACATTTTGCCAGTGTTACTTTTGTATGTTCACCGGTAGACCTTCAATGACCACCCTCGGTATTCCATTCTACTCAACAAAGAGCTGGGTTAATCTATGGGGAAGGGACACGTTTTCAAGTTACCCGCCCTTGATAATTGTACTATTTTTATCGACCAATCCCATAAATCGTTAATTGCAAAGGAAGTTCGCAGAAGGAAGTAACTTCCATCGGACAAGGTTAGGAGTTAGCCAGAAGGTAGCCTAAATGAGAGAAGTCCAAATTATTCTAAATGCGTATTTATTAAGAACAAATTATATATTAAAAACACTTATATGGATATACTATATCCATATAAGTGTTTTTAATTTGTGAAATCTACCTCTATATGTCTTATAAGGATTATGTTAAACAAATTATATAATAGTATATTAATGAAGACCGGACGTTTATACATATGTAGGTTCAAGAGTTTTATTGAGAATAGTTCGTTCATTCCCCGCGTTTTGTGTCCTCGTGATATCCTAGACAAGTTATTGTGAATGTTGTTGTTCTTAGTGTTTAACGTCCGCTTCCACCGAAGATGATGTCACAGATAAGTTGTCACATTTTCATTTTTGTTCTTAGCGCACGCGTCTTTCCTGTGGAGAGAAACCGGAGTACCCGGAATAAACCCACGAGGTTGAGAAGGCAAGCACATTGAAACTATTCTATTAGATTATTGTCATTGATATGGGATGTGTCTTGGTTGGCTATTAAAGTATCATCTAATGTTGGTCATTTCATGTCAAGTGGGCCAGTGCATGTCGGGTGACCCCTAACCCGGAAGTGGACCACTGCATGTCGGATGACCCCTAATGTGAAATTGGTAAGTTATATGACTCTAGCATTAATATTGCCTGAGATATGACCTTTTTAATCTGGAGACCTATTCGTATGTTTTGAAACTACTGTTCTAAGACCTGATTTTGCTGCACTATTTTTATATCTTCTAATTAGACAATATTCTTCAAATTTGGAATAACATTTTGTCGACTATGTATGGCGTGCATTACTTGTGAGAAACCAGTATTTGGAAACCAAGTATGAATTTTACTTCAATATATTAGATTGAACGTTGAGTAAATTCCTAACTTAAGTCTGAGAATGCTTTGTGAACTCGGGACTTGATCTCATTCATTCAAGGGAGGTAAGAAACTCTTCATCTGGGGCAGACCATCATTAATTTCCCCATTGACTTCAATGGGCTGAATGCTTTTCACTACAGACAGAGAAACAAATGGCCATGTCTTTGCACTAAAATTTGTATGAGGTTGACCACCAAAATTTTGAGATACACAAACTTGAAGAAGCATACTAAAAACATGTAACTAGTTGCCGTACATATCACCGTAGCCAACCTGATAACCCCGTTATCCCCCCGCCTCAAAATCATGAATATTTACCAAAACATGACAGAAAATGTTAATTGAAACCCTCTTCGTCCATTCTTGACCAAAATATCAACAAAATTGGACATGCAAAAGGGGCGAAAAGAGACAGAGAGAATTGCTATAAATAGACGAACTACAATTTGTGGGTACCGGGATGGTGAAAATTAATGGTGGTCTGCCTCCATCTCATTCATTCAAGGGAGGTAACAAACTCTTGATCTCATTCATTCAAGGGAGGTAACACACTAAAAGAACAAAAGAATGCTTACAACCTCGCATTGAGATATTTTATATCTAGTTCATGAAGAAAATACCGTGCTAAATGGTGCAACGGGAGAACTTGCCGTCTGAAAAAATAAACCTAACCCATGACCCACCTAGCGTGCCCCACAGTTTTTATAAGTGGCCCAGCCTGGCCCATGACCCAACTACAGTGTCCCAATTGTGACCTAGAGTGACTCACTATATTTATTCGTGACCTAGTTTACTCTAGAGTGTCGACCATTTTCATGCGTTGCCTAGAGTTCCCCACAAATTTTATGCGAAGCCTAGGTTGTTTTTTTCAATAATTAGTCTTGAGTTTTCGGTATTTAGTGATTTTTCAGTAAATAGGGTTATTCGGATTTTTTCGGGAATTAGTACAACACGTTAATGATTATTGGGGTATTTTTCGTGTTTCCTGGGTATTTTGGGTAATTTTCTATGTTTTGGGGGGATTTTCCCTGTTTTTGTTTTTTTCGGTACTTTCCGGATTTGTTCAGTATTTAGTACTGCCGGTGATGAAAATAAAGGGTTTCTTAATTATTTGGATGGGACAAACAATAATTAGACTACAATACTGTATGTAATTTAAACATTTTTTAATCCATTGAATATGGACGAGGGAGGTATTTCCTTTTTACTGTCTTCTGGGGATACACTCAATTCAAATTCACCATAATAATTTGGTTCTGGCATTTTAATACGCAGCCACCTATAAATAAACAATAGTATATACATGTATAAACATTGGTTTTGATAGAACACTCACCGAAATGAAATAAGGTTTTCTGCACCGATTGGGCCAATAAAAACGGGACACTCATCTTAGGCGATGGCGGTGTGGAAGGGGGGGGGGAAGGGAAGGAACATTTCTGCTGACATGGGTTTTTGACCTCTGTTTGTCTGGCGATATGAACATGTAAACATAAAATGCATTCAAAGACGTTGACTCGTTTTGTTTGTGTTATGTCTTGCTCGGCATGCCAAGACAATTAGTCAGGCGCTGGCTCACTAGCTTTGGAGGTCCCATGTTTGATCCTGGTGTTGATCCGGAAAGTTTTGGGGTTCTCAATAGGACCTTTGGATGGCACGAAAACCCGAGGCGTAGACGTAACAATATCCCTGACAGTTGGAGCTTAGCATGTACTCATTAAGGTACTTTAATGTACATTTACTTGATGTGGTGATTTCGGGGGTTTTGTTCGTCTCGATCTCTTTGTTAATTAAGTTTTACAAACTTATGTGGCCTATTTCTAAATCTATGTGGCCGACTGTTTTATTTAACCCTACTTTTATTAATGGTACCTTGTGAAATCATTTGTCTGTTCGTGGTGCCTAACGTCTGCTTCCAGACACTTAACTGTTATTGTTGTTATTTGACGGGTTTAACGTCTATTTCCACAGAAGGTGATATCGCAGACATGATGTCTTATCTTTAGTATAATCCAGGTTTCTTTCCTGTGGTCCAGCCTCGTGGGTTTTCTCCGGGTCCTCCGGTTTCCTCCCACTGCTAAAGACCCCTACGCGCAAGCGAATTATTGAAATAAAATTAAACCATATGTTAGTCGAGAAATGACCTAGTTTGTGTCGAGTGGACGTTAAACCCCATTTCTCTCTCCCTCTCTTTCCTGTGGGAGGAAATCGGAGTAACCCATGAGGCGCCCGTATGTCCATGCCACATACGCTTACACTAGGAGTGTAGCAACCCCACCTCCCCACTTCCTTAAAGTGATTAATTGCATCATCAGGCCATCTAAACTCCCCCTAGGATGATTACTGGCATTATCACGCCCCCCCCCCCCCTTATGTTGATTAGCGCATGAGCCCTCACTGCACAACAGACGTGATAAACTGGCCCTGCAGTATGCTACGAAAATAGCATCTTTACCAAATCATATTTCATTTAACATCATATTTAGACCATATCATGAGCATCTATATCTGCTTAAGACTAAAGTTATTCCACCTTTCGGTATTCGCATACAACCCCTTTTGTCTGAGGCTGGTATCAGCCTGGACAGTATTGCGAATACCCCTTTCTTTAGGACTCCACCGTGGGCTATATCTCCCCCAAAGATTGATTTCCATCTTACACAACATAAAAAGAGAGATACTAGCTCTACGGTGTTTCAGTCTCTCTTTCGAGAGCTGAGGTCTAAATATGGTGATTATGCTCCAATTTATACAGATGGTTCGAAAGATGGTGATCGGGTAGCTTCGGCTACCGTGACACCATCTGAGACCATTTCTGTCCGCCTTCCACCTGCTGCTTCCATCTTTACAGCTGAACTCCAGGCCATTCTTCAGGCTTTGGAGTTCATTCAATCAACATCTGATTTAAAATATATAATTTTTACTGATTCTTTGTCCTCACTACAAGCAATAAATAATAAACAGCTTGAACACCCATTAGTAGCAGACATTTATGGTCTGTTACTATCAAACGAGTTCATCAGCAAGGACAGTGTCCTTTGCTGGCTCCCCAGTCACATGGATATAAAAGGGAATGATCAAGCAGATTTGGCTGCCAAGTCTGCCTTAGATCTTCCCTTATTCGAATTTTTAACGCCATACACGGATTTTAAATCCTGTATAAATAATTTTATTTATGACCGCTGGCAACGGTCTTGGGGATCTTGCAGGCACAAACAGACTTCATCACATAAAGCCTCTCCTTGGAGAATGGCCATGCTCCTACAGGTCTAACATGAGAGATGAAGTTGTTTTGTGTCGCTCTCGCATTGGTCATACTTTTTTAACTCATATTTTCATTTTGAAGCGAGAGCCTCAACCGGAATGTGTTCACTGTCATGTTCCTTTGACAGTGAGATACACCTTGATTGAGTGCAAACATCTCAAGTATATTAGATCTAAATACTACCGTTGCCAGTCATTACGTCAGCTATTTGCTCAACCGGAGCTATATGATAAAGTGCTAACATTTTTAAAAGAGACAAACTTTTATTCTCAATTTTAATTGTATATATTTAATCATGTATATCGTTTTAAATATTTATATATGTAAAAGATTTGTTATATATATTTTTAATTAATATATTTTCTGTGATATTTGTTTTTATTTACATATATAAATTCAATTATGTGATATTGTTTTAATTTGTATCGTATATTTCACCATATGGTTGGCGCAATATAGCCCGGTTGGAGCTGACGTGCCATTAAACAACATTTCATTTCATTTATGTTGATTACTTGCATCATCAGGCCACCCCAAATCCCTTAGGGTGATTACTTGCATTATCAACCCCTCCCCCTCCCTTAGGGTGTTTACTTGCATTATCAACCCATCCCAACTCCCCTTAGGGTGATTACTTGCATTATCAACCCATCCCCCTCCCATAGGGTGTTTACTTGCATCATCAGGTCATCACAACTCCCTTTAGGATGATTACTTGCATTATCAACCCATCCCCCTCCCATAGGGTGTTTACTTGCATCATCAGGTCATCACAACTCCCCTTAGGATGATTACTTGCATTATCAACTCATCCCAACTCCCCTAAAGGTGATTTCTTGCATTATCAACCCATCCCAAACTCCCCTGGGGTTATTACTTGCATCACCTGGCCATCCCATCCCGAATTGGGGGGTTGGATGGCTGAATGGTTAGCACGTACGCGCTGTACCATAAAGTCTGTCGTTGAGTCAACTGGCGTGGTTTCGAATCCCCGGTTGTACGTGGCAAGGAGTAGGGTCGCCTGTCCAACCTCGTGGGTTTTCTCCGGGTCCTCCGGTTTCCTCCCACTGCTAAAGACCCCTACGCGCAAGCGAATGATTGAAATGGGATTAAACCATATGTTAGTCCCGAAATCTGGACCTGCTCCATTAAATACTTACAGAGTGATCAGTAATCCTAGAACACAGATGACCACCAGCAACATAAAACAGAAGCCAGGATAGAATGAAAGCGATGCTGGATAGACATAATTAAATATCAAGGTAGCTATTATGGCGGCGATACTTTCTACTGATGCAATTAAACCAAATAATCGCCCTGAAATAAAATCAAAACACGTGGGACTATCTGTAATAATATGTCAGTGATCTGTTACAAGCCATTGTTAAAGGGAGAAATGGTGTTTACCGTCCACTCGACACAAACTGGATCATTCGGGAATTACATATGGTTCAATTTTATCTCAATAATTCGCTTGTTCGTAGGGGTCAATAGCTGTGGAAACCGGAGAACCCAGAGTAAACCTATGATGTTGGACAGGCGACCCGACTCCTTGTCATGTACGAGCGGGGAATCGAAACCATGCCACTTGACTCAATGGCAGACCTTCTGACCCAACGCGCAAGCTTTAAACTATTAGGGAGGTGTCAATCACTGGGGTTAATACTCATGCTGAGTATGACTGCTCGCTAATCGACGAGGCAATGAGCCACGTCACGGTTCCTCATTTCTGTCTGAGCTATCATGTAATAAGAATACTCGAAAACTGTTTCACAAATATTGACGACCCAAAAAGCTTAAATAAATGAATAACTAGAGCATACCATGTTCATCTTTATGTATCTGTTGACTAACGCTAGATCTGATACCCGCAGCTGGATAACCAGTAAACAATGATGCAGCACAACCTGTGAATTTGAATGAAATAGGGTTAAACGTCTTACTTTTCGTCAACAACTAGTTTAAAAAAGAATGGTGCTACTATCAATATATAATGGAAATTTTACTCTGACAGCGGCGTTACTCGAATTCCAACTGTCAAGAGCTCTCTCACGTGCTTGGCAATGAGTAGGGAGTACATGGGTGGACCTTGTTTTTTGTCCCATCCGAACGACTAGATCATTGCATAGACCATCGTACTGCACCACTGACAGGGTACATCATGCTGGGGAAACCTGGAGAACAACGGCAAACGGCGGCATCGAACCTTCGACCGCCTGATTAATGAACCAGCGTCTTACTCACTGAGCCACTGCGATTCCAAAATGAATTTATTTGATATGACATACTAAAAGGTCTGTTTAAATAACCGCTATCTAAACCGTTTATTATAATACATCACAATTCCCCCGAAATGTCTCATTTAAGATGGTCCCAAGCAATATAACTACATCTACAAAATGTCTAAATTATTATGGACCCGGACTCTACAGTATCACGCAAACAGCATAATTAGCCACCACACTGATCAGCAGTGAATATTTGCTAGGCCGCGACAATCACTGATAAGGATGACATCGATGCGACTTAATGAGCCACAAATATTAACTTTTTTCCTCCGACAAATTAAATTCTAAAACATTTTTCTTATGTATTAGAGAAATAAATAAAGACGTTTGAAGTATGTGTAGGTAAATATTATTTCCTATTTTAATGTAAATGGGTATTAAAATGAGTAAAGGGAGCCATTCTGCTCGAATCTATAACGTCTTATGTAAACAATGCACGTGCTATTGAGCCAATGATTGACGCCACGTGATATGACGTCATTTGTTGAAGGCAGTCATCTTTTACAGAGATATTAGAAGATTTTCGTAATACTCGGTGAAACAGATTGCATAACCACACCTACAAGATGTCTTATTTAATATGGAACCGGACACTACGGTATCATCCAAGCAGCATAATCTACTCGATTAGAAGAAGAAGATAAAAGTGCCTCAAAGTGTGTAAAGTTTGCCAGTCAAGGTGGAACAAACACAACACATACCAACCAAATCTGTTGTAATTTATCTGCCTTCTGAATGACCACCTAAAAAAGGGACCGGGGTGTGCCTAATAAAAGAGGGCTTTCACGACCCACAATAATTTTGAAAGAAAAACAATGTACCTGTAAACATTGTCCATGTATATCCGAAGCTGTAGAAAGTAAAACCGACTATTCTTGAACTTATTCCCAGAATAATCAGAGTTGTATCCTTCAAATGAAATTTGTATTTGAATACAGGCATCACAGCAATTAGAGTTATCCCTCTCAGAACGTTCTCAAATCCACTTAGATACCCATACATTGTAGTTGACCAGTTTAATGGATGACGTCTGACGTATAAATACATAATATCTCTTTCACCTGTCATTAAAGAAATATATCATTCCTGACGTTACAGACTATTATATTTATTATATGTGGTATTCCACATTAGTAAATTCACTTGGTATTCTTATAATAAATTCACGTGGTGTTCCATTACCAATATTTGAGAGAGAGAGAGAGAGAGAGAGAGAGGGGAGAGAGAGACACACAGAGAGATTATGCCATTGTGGGATTAATATAGTATGGTATAATTATATTACTATATCGCTTTTGATGCAATGTGAGCTTAATCTGACGTTGCCCCCTCCCCTCCCCCCTTCCCCCCTCCCCCCTTCCCCCTTCCTCCCCCTCCCCCCTTCCCCCTTCCTCCCCCATTAAAACTTGGATACTGTACCTGCTAGTGCAGTCATCATCAACAGAATAATGGCAATCATCGACCCAACGAAAACTTTCACGCCTTCTTCTCTCTCCTTACGAATAAATTTGAAAATTCCTGAAACTCGACTAGCCATCATCCTCGTGCATCCAACGTCATCGTCTGATGGTTTATCAGGTTTTACATCCGGTAGCCATATAAGGACATATAGAATTAATACAACAAGAAGTCCAGTCGTAAAACTGAAGGTAAAAACAAAACCCAGTCGATCCACCATCAGTCCGGAACAAAAAATACCAATAGTTCCGGCTAGAAATATCATGGCCTCTACAAGTGCAATACGGACTGTTTTATCTTCATCTGTTGAAATGTTTGATGTGTAGCTATAAATAGTCATCACCATCGCAGTAAACGATCCGCCACATCCACCGCTAATCGAACCAATCAACAAGTAGCTTGCATCAATGTCAACGTAAACACTATTTAACAAATAAGCAACATTCTCGGCTATGCCAAAACCCGCTGTAATCAAAATGGCTGCTTTACGGCTGACGTGATCAACCAGTGGGCTGAGAAAAAACAAAACAACTATACACGATGGCACCAAACGGGAGGCATTAGTCATCAAGATCAAATGTGACGTCTCTGACTGTACAAGATCTTCTTCGTCTTGATATTCTGACATATTTGCTGAATTGTTTTTCAAATTTTGACAGAACGTTGTATTATATTGGTGGACACAGACTTTACTGTAAATGAGAGCTTGTAGCGCTGGAAAGGCAATGTATAAGCACATCATATAGAGGAACATGATGGGTTCCACGGTGACGCGAAAACCATGACAACAAAACGCCATCTTGATGTTCGATGTTTTAACTGTCCATCACAGTATCCTCTCTGTAAAATACAACATGTATATTTAAAGTGGCCTTTCAAAAACACGAATAAAAAAATGAAGATAAATGAAGAAGAAATGGATATTTTTCGTATAGATTCATGGGGCTTTATTGACGGAACTATTTATGTAATTGTGTTGACCATTCCCTTGTAACAAATTTAAATACAAACATCTGCAACGTATTCACCGCGTGATCGATTTTCATCCAACTTCAGCTGTAACCATAGTCAACATGGCCTACGTGGCCTAGAGTAACCCACTACTGACGCCATTACTGTAAATGTTCTACAATTAACGATAACAGAACATTAATAAAGGAAGACAATCCCCCCTCCACCCCACCACCCCCCAAAAAAATATCCTAGAGTAACCTAAAAACTACTGACGCCATTACTAGAAAAAACAAAACCACTAATAAGGGGAGTTGCCATCTCCCAAAATATCCTACAACAATATCTATACTACGGACGACATTACTGTAGATATTCTGCAAATTATCGATAGAGGAAACACTAATAAAGGGGGGTAATCACCCCCCGACGTAACCCAGACTACGCTCTATACTACTGACGCCATTAGTAGACATGTTTACAAATTAACGATAACGGGAAACTAATAAGGGGAGATAATACACCCCATAAAATATTGCAGTAGGATGCAGACCACCATTAAATTTCACCTTCTACAAATTGTAGTTCGTCTAATTATGGCAATTCTCTCTCTGTCTGTTTTCTCCCCTTTTGCATGCCCATTTTTGTTGATTTGTTGGTCTAGAATGGACGAAGAGGGTTTAAATTAACATTTTCTCCAGGTTTTGGTAAATATTCATGATTTTGAGGCGGAAGGATAACGGGGTTATCAGGTTGGCTACGGTGATATCATGTACGGTAACTAGTTACATGTTTTAAGTATGCTTCTTCAAGTTTGTGTATCTCAAAATTTGGGTGGTCAACATCATACAAATTTCAGTGCAAAGACATGACCCTTTGTTCCTCTGTCTGTAATGAAAAGCATTCAGCCCAACGAAAATTTGGGGAAAAGTTGGAGGTGGGCAAAGAGGCCAGAATTAACATTCAAATCAATGGGGAAAAAATCTTTGTCTGCCTCCAGTAACTTTATACTATGGAAATGAAAATGAAATGAAATGGGGTTTAACTTCCTACTGTTTTCCTCCTAAACTGGGCTAACGAAGACAAGCATAAGCCATAAGTTGCTACCAAAGAAATAAATGTAGTAATCCCCTGTTCCGCCACTACCTGGAGCTGTTACCGACGTCCTTATTTTTAACCTTCTACATACCGCCTGATATGTACACCTATAAAAATTACTGTACCTCAATATTGTATCCAGGTCAACCAAATCTCAACCGCTTTCCATTGCATGTTTTTCTGCTAAATTAAATGACAGTTCAATTTCTGGTTTGATTAAAACAAAAAGCCTAACCAATTGTATTTAAATTTGTACCCATTTACTTATCACTTATCCCAATGAATGATGAGTGACCGTTATCTTTAGACGTATCAATGTTGTTATATATCTCTATCAGTTGGTGGTTCTGTTATATCATCATTATATAGGACGATATAAAAACAAAACATCAATATCTCTAACTACTCAAGGGCGGGGTCGGGTGTACTGTAGATCTCTCTCTCTCTCTCTCTCTCTCTCTCTCTCTCTCTCTCTCTCTCCCTCCTCTCTCTCTCTCTCTCTCTCTCTCTCTCTCTCCCTCCCTCTCTCTCTCTCTCTCTCTCTCTGATACATACGACCCCCCTTCTCTAACACATAGCCCCCCTCCCTCTCGTTGTGAAACATAATATCCCCCCACTCCCACTTGGCCTCCCATAATCCCATAAGCCCCACCCTCTCTCTTTGCGTCCCTGATTGTACGTGGCAAGGAGTAGGGTTGCCTGTCCAACCTCGTGGGTTTTCTCCGGGTCCTCCTCCCCGCCCCCCCTGCAAAGACCCCTACGCGCAAGCGAATTATTGAAATAGAATTAAACCATATGTTAGTCCCGAAATGACCTAGTTTGTGTCGAGAGGACGTTAAACCCCATTTCTCTCTCTCTCTTTCTCTCTCTCTCTCTCTCTCCGACACATACGGTCCCCCCTCTCCTCTGACGGTTTAGAATTTTATATTTTATCGCCCGTCCTAATGACGTTTACACGCGACCAGGCATAACATGCGTGTATAGGCAATGAGACTGTCATCAAAGCCTGATCAAAGCTTAGATTTATAGATGGCTCGGTAACCTTGAGCTACCGACTTCGTTACGAGACCGTTCCTCGTGATTTTCTGGTGTGGTTTACCCTTGCAAGACACGCTGACTAGTCCTTTGGATGATGTGGAAATCCGAGGTCTCGTGTATACGTTGACAGTCGGAATTCGAAATAAGAGGCAAGCCGTAGCGCCGCAGTTCAAGAAAAAAATTTCGCCCATAGCGCACTTTATTGCATAATATACACGTCCTCATTAGCCCGTGTGCCCGTTAAAGGCAAATTTCAATTCCTCCCACCTTTAATTGTCAGGGATGCTGTCTCGAGTTTAAACATACCCCCTACTGACTTGTTACTTTGGGAATTCCACCTTTGACCGTCGGGAATTCCCCTTGGCTGAGCCGGTAGGACTCCTTGCCACGTACAACCGGGGAATCGAAACCACGCCAGTTGAGAGAGAGAGAGAGAGAGAGAGAGAGGGGGAGGGGGAGGCGTCTTTAGCAGTGGAAGGAAACTGGATAACCCGGAGAAAACCCACAAAGTTGGACAGGCGGTCCTACTCCTTGTCACGTACAAACGTGGAATAGCTACAACGTCACTCGACACAATGCCATACCATATGATCCATCGTGTACGCAATCACCATTCAACCACCCAAACCCTCAGTTAGCCAAAGACACCGATAGAATACAGAATCCTAGAAGAAATGTCAATCAGTATAAAAGAGTCATACCAGAATTATGTCCTGTGTTTTTCCAGTTCAAATACTAAATGTTATTTATCCGCCGTGACGACAGACATTGCTTAATATACTTTTTTTGGTGCTGTCTTTACCTAGTGGGCCAGTGTGCTAGTATCTGTACTAAAGCGAGGGTTTTTTATTCAGCGTAAATTCCCGAACTGATTGAAATCAGATAATTATTTTCCCAATTTGTATTTTTTTTTTTGTTCAAGGTAACATTGTAATCTAACAATATCATTCCGGGACAGTACATCGCAATCTAATCGATCGTCTTTACGTCACTATTATCTTACCAGTTCTCTCTCTCTCTCTCTCTCTCTCTCTCTCTCTCTCTCTCTCAATTTTCTTTACGTCACTGCTATCTGACCAGGTCTCTCTCTTTCAGTTCTATTGAGGCGAATGGGGTGGGGGGATGGTTATCGCGTGTGCGTTGTACCATAAGGTCTGTCATTGAGTCAACTGGCGTGATTTCGTTTCCTCGGATGTTGTTGACAAGGAGTAGGGTCGCCTGTAAAACCTCGTGGGTTTTCTCCAGTTTCCTCCCACTGCTAAAGACCCCTACCCGCAAGAGAATTATTCATATAAAGTTGAACCATATCTTACTCCCGAAATGACCTAGTTTGTGTCAAATGGACTTTGAACCCATTACTCTCCCCCAACACCAAATGGAGGCAGTTAAATAGAATGAAATGAAATTTGGTTAAACATCCCAGTGCTCCAACTGGTGTGTGCTAGGAGGGAAATTTTGCCGAGATAGTGGCGCAGGTGCTATGGCCTAGTCTTAATCCAAGTCAAACTGTCAGGTGTGCTTTTACCAGTACCCCAATATGTACACGGAATCTAGGTTTTTTATCCCATCCGAACGACTAGACAATGTCCTTGCCAGACTCTTCGTACTGCTCCGCTGACAAGAAGATCGGAAAGGTTAGAAAACCCCGGGAGAAGTTTCTCAACCAACACGACATAGCACCTTACTCACTGAGCCACCGCGGTTGACAAGAGGGGAAACTACATTCTCAATCAACACTGGGATCGAAATTCATACACCTTAGTGAGCTAGGACCTTACTCACTGAACCACTTCGGATGACAAGAGGGGAAACTACATTCTCAATCAATACTTGGATCAAGTTTCATACACCCTAGTGAGCAAGCGCCCTACTCACTGAGCCACCGCGGATGATAAGTGGGGAAACTATATTCTCAATTAACACTTGGATCGAACTTCATACACCTTAGTGAGCTAGCACCTTACTCACTGAGCCACCACGGATGATAAGAGGGGAAACTATACATTCTCAATCAACACTGGGATCGAACTTCATACACCCTAGTGAGCTAGCACCCTACTCACTTAGCCACTGTAGCTCCCTAGTTAAATAATGCTTTGAGAAGATGAGACTTTACTCTTAAAACACACAACACAATTTATATGGAATACAATCACTGGTTTATACACATATAGCACGACGTTACGACAAGTATTCGCTTATATTAAGTACAAATGATAAATTAACAAACTAAAAGGTAATATTTATAGTCCTTACTTTTGTAGTTTTTTATTTACAATTTAGTTTTTATATAACGATGTACAGTATATCACAGTTAAATTACAGAAACACGTGAGGCCATGCAAAAACACCTGGTTCTCAGACAATCCCTCTTAAACATTTGATCCAAGGGGCGGGAGGTTTTTATTCTGTCAAAAGATCATTGTTGATAGTGATTAAATCGTATGGTCTGACTCCATACAGAGTTATCTTACTTTGATTGTTATATGGCGTTAAAAGCAAGGTTTTCATAAGTGGTCAGTTAAAGTTTTAAATGGGAATGATAGAGTATTACAATCACTACTGGGCTAAATCACGTCTCAAAAACATCTCATTTCAAGGTACTAGATTTATCTGATCATCATATTGTTTATAAGAATGTATGATTATCCAGTGTTATTTATCTCAAAATGTTGTTTATAGGAATATATGATTATCCAGTATCAATTATCTCAAAATGTTGTTTATAAGAATATATGATTATCCAGTATCAATTACCTCATCATATTGTTTATAGGAAGGTAGAATGCAGTATCATTTACCTCATGTTGTATATGATTATCCAGTATCATTTATCTCAACATGGTGTATATAGGAATATATGATTATCCAGTATCATTTATCTCATGTTGTATATAGAATGTATGATTATCCAGGGTCATTTATCTCAACATGGTGTATATAGGAATATATGATTATCCAGTATCATATATCTCATCATATTGTTTATAGGAATATATGATTATCCAGTATCATTTATCTCATGTTGTTTTTAGGAATGTATGATTATCCAGTACGGTATCAATTATCTCATCATATTGTTTACAGGAAGGTAAAATTATCTGGCGCCATTCATGATTGCCTGTAACATGTGTCAGAGTTGTATATATGACAACTAAACTTCTAGTTTTATTCAATAATTTGTTAAAGACTCAATTCCTGTAATTTACATGAGGTAAATAATAAGATTGATTATATTTTTAAAAATATAAACAGATCATGCAGCCATTTGTAAGTGACACTGGATTATCTGAGAATCAGGACATTATTTTTTTTCTGGCCTTATATCTTATCTCTAACACAGAATAAAAACATGACTCTATTACAGTCAGGTGAAGCTAACTCTATTTTACAAATATATACAGTTCTTAAATACAGTGTTCAAAAGTTCAATTTCTTAAATTAGTTGGCAACCAAAATGGAAATTATTGGGTGATAAGCAAGAGATATTTCTGGCAGTCATTTTATCTCCATCAGTAGTAAATGTTTATCTACATCAGTATGTACAAGCTTGTCTACATCAGTACGTACAAGCTTGTCTACATCAGTACGTACAAGCTTGTCTACATCAGTACGTACAAGCTTGCCCCTTTTGTTTATATAATAACCCTTTTCGAATCTGGTATATTCAGTATATAAAATTGTCAGTTCACCATTTGGCGTAAATTGTATCTCCTGATTCTATTGAATAGTATGACAGCTGACGTAAATCATTATCCATTTCTACATTAGGACCTTCCATCTGAAATATATAATATCCATTTCTACATCAAGACCCTTTAATCTAAGAATAAAACCATGTGCTTTGGAGTTAAAATATAATCACACAATGTTAGAAGAATCTTAATTAGATTTACTAATATCAATAACACCTGTACAACCTACCTGAACATTATTGTACAAAAATGAAATGAAATGAAATGTGGTTTAACGTTCTACTTCGACTGTGCTAATGCCAGACAGTGTGTTATGAGGGACACTTGGCCTGGATAGCGTCCCTACGAATTCCAAGTGTCACAGGTTCTTTTAAGTGCACACTAATGTGTATATAATTTTAAGCTCACACAATAGTTTACACCTGTATGACACACCAGTAGGATAGTTTACACCTGTATAACCCACCTCTATGATAGTTTACACCTGTATAATCCACGTAAATGATAGTTTACACCTGTATGACACACCTGTAGGATAGTTCACACCTGTATAACACACCTGTATGATAGTTTACACCTGTATAACCTACCTGTATGATAGTTTAAACCTGTATGCATAACCCACCTGTATGATATTTAACACCTGTATAACCCACCTGTAATATAGTTTACACTTGTGTATAACCCACCTTTTGACTGCTGTAAGATAGTTGCAGGGTTGAGGCGTCGGCTTGAAATAATCTCTGAACTAAAGCTCGTACTTTCTGTACTGTCATTGACTCTAGAAATGACATAAACAACAAAATTACCGTCATCATAAACAACAAAATTACATAGACAACAAAATTACTGTCACCGTAAACAACAAATTAATGTCATCATCTCTACAAAATACATAAATAACAACATTACTGTCATCATCTCTAGTATCAACAGAATTATCATCATCTCTAGACAATATAGAATGATGTCCTCTAGTTCTAGATCTAGTATACAAGATATGTTAGTTCATCTAAAATGTAAGATTTAATATCATTCAACAAATTAACTGCCCTTTATCTAATAAAATAAATTAATACTTAATTCATGAACTTGGCTGTACACGTCTACAGAAAGAATCAGCTTTGAGAGTTATTGCCCTTATTACTGCTCTGGACCTGAACCCAGAGAAAACCCACAAGGTTAGGCAGGTGACCTACCCATTGTCACCTCAACGCCTTGTATCTAAATCACACCACTTGACCTTTCGATTTCAAGTCATGCTGGTATTAGACTACTCAACACACCAACTCCACAAAAGGAAGAAGAATAACAAAAACAAAAGATGTACATTTAATGAATAATATAAATGAACTGCCTACTCTTATTACTGACCCCTACTAGACTATTCACACCAACCCTTATTACTGACCCCTACTAGACTATTCATACCAACCCTTATTACTGACCCCTACTAGACTATTCATACCAACCCTTATTACTGACCCCTACTAGACTATTCATACCAACCCTTATTACTGACCCCTACTAGACTATTCATACCAACCCTTATTACTGACCCCTACTAGACTATTCATACCAACCCTTATTACTGACCCCTACTAGACTATTCATACCATCCCTTATTACTGACCCCTACTAGACTATTCACACCAACCCTTATTACCAACCCCTACTAGACTATTCATACCAACTCCTACTAGACTATTCACACCAACTCCTACTAGACTATTCACACCAACCCTTATTACCAACTCCTACTAGACTATTCATACCAATTCTTATTACTGACTCCTACTAGACTATTCATACCAATTCTTATTACCAACTCCTACTAGACTATTCATACCAATTCTTATTACTGACCCCTACTAGACTATTCATACCAACTCCTACTAGACTATTCACACTAACTCTTATTACCAACCCCTACTAGACTATTCATACCAATTCTTATTACTGACCCCTACTAGACTATTCATACCAACTCCTACTAGACTATTCACACCAACTCTTATTACCAACTCCTACTAGACTATTCATACCAACTCTTATTACCAACTCCTACTAGACTATTCATACCAACCCTTATTACCAACTCCTACTAGACTATTCACACCAACCCTTATTACCAACTCCTACTAGACTATTCATACCAACTCTTATTACCAACTCCTACTAGACTATTCATACCAACCCTTATTACCAACTCCTACTAGACTATTCATACCAACCCTTATTACCAACTCCTACTAGACTATTCACACCAACCGTTATTACCAACTACTACTAGACTATTCATACCAACTCTTATTACCAACTCCTACTAGACTATTCATACCAACCCTTATTACCAACTCCTACTAGACTATTCACACCAACCCTTATTACCAACTCCTACTAGACTATTCACACCAATCCTTATTACCAACTCCTACTAGACGATTCATACCAACCCTTATTACCAACTCCTACTAGACTATTCACACCAACCCTTATTACCAACTCCTACTAGACTATTCACACCAACCCTTATTACCAACTCCTACTAGATTATTCACACCAACCCTTATTACCAACTCCTACTAGACTATTCATACCAACTCCTACTAGACTATTCACACCAACCCTTATTACCAACTCCTACTAGACTATTCACACCAACCCTTATTACCAACTCCTACTAGACTATTCATACCAATTCTTATTACTGACCCCTACTAGACTATTCATACCAACTCCTACTAGACTATTCACACCAACTCTTATTACCAACCCCTACTAGACTATTCAAACCAACTCTTATTACCAACCCCTACTAGACTATTCACACCAAATCTTATTACCAACCCCTACTAGACTATTCACACCAACTCTTATTACCAACAACCCCTACTAGACTATTCACAGCAACCCCTACTACCAACCCCTAATAGACTATTCATACCAACCCTTATTACCGACACCTACTAGACTATACACATCAACTCTTATTACCAACCCCTACTAGACTATTCATACCAACCCTTATTACCAACCCCTACTAGACTATTCACACCAAACTCCACAAAAGATATAATATTAATTATAAACTGCCTACTTTAATTACCGACCTCTATTGGACTATTCACACTAAACTCCACGAAAGGAAAGGAAGGGGATTAATGAAATAAATGATATTGTTAGTTTTTAATATAAATAAACTTACGTGGTAACTTTTTCTCTACGACACCCTTTGCTGTATTTTGTGGACAGGCTATTTTTACAACTACATTTTGTTAAGGACAACATTTCAAATTTTACATATATAACACTGTTGGACTTTCAGGGAACGTAGCTCGTCGACGTGTGTTCTCTAAGTATTGGAAATGAATACAGATTCTTGGAATGGATCTTCAACACTTTATTCAAGGAGCAAATTAAACAACTTATAATTTCCTATAAAACGGATCTCCAACTAGAATATAGGTTCCCTAGACTTGTCTCTCCAACTCATGAATCATCTTAAATTCATTTGTCTTTTTATATAAATTAGTTACTATAAAAGTGTTGACATAAAAACATAATTATTAAAGGATAAAGTCTTAAGGCATTTAAAACAATAGTTAGAAGAAAATTAACAGATTTACCACTTTAGTTGCCCGCGTATAACAATTTATATCAACTGACAAATTAATTGCTGTCTGTTGCTAATGACTAACCAAGCATTAATGAATATTAATATATAGATCCGAAATTAAAAACAGAATTAAAAAATAATAAAATAACATATGACCAAGACATTGGCCATATATATCACAGAGATGCACTCAGTAATGAAATGAAATTAGGTTAATTGCCCTACTGTTCTGCTCCGACTGGACTAATGAGCATGGGCATATGCCAATGTGCTATGAGGGAAATTATATGCCTGGACAGTGTCAATATCATTGGACCTCAGTTTTTCGTCCCATCTGATGAACGACAGTCCCTATGAACTTTCTCGTCCAACACAGAGCTCAAACATGGGACCTCCAGGTTAGCGAGCCAATGTCTTACTCACCGAGCCACCACGGCTCCCTCTCCCACACGGAATCACAGTCTATAACAAGATTGAAAGGATACAGATGAGGTTATCTTTTAATTTGGATGAAATTTGTTTGAATTCCGAATCTTCAGGAGCACCCCATTCTGTAAATAAACAGACAATGAATAACTTTAAACATTCTGTAAATAAACAACGATGAATAACTTTAAACATTTCCTATGAAATACAGTAATATATATGAATTAGAACAAAACAATTTAAATTCAAGTTCTTCAGTGTCTTGTGAAATATTAGAATTAGGGCAAACCAATTTAAGTTTGTTTGATATCTTGGTGTGTTGTGAAATATTAGAACTAGGGTAAACCAATTTAAGTTTTTTGGTATCATGACATTGTGAAATATTAGAACAAGAGCAAACTAATTTAAGTTATATCATATCGTGGTATCTTGTGAAATATTGCAACTTAAAGATTTTGAGAAGACCCATTTTTGCTTTAAAATAAACAAAATGTTTTTGTCTGTTTCTATAGCTGTACAATTTTTTTTTTCACAGTTAAAAGTTTTAATTCAATTCTTACTTTTATTTTATTTATTTCACATTTAAATATTTTAATTCAATTCTTACTTTATTTGTTTAGTCCCTGGTAAAATTTTTAATTCAATCCTTACTTTTATTTTATTTATTCATAGTTAAATATTTTAATTCCATTTTTACTTTATTGGGTTTTTTTTTTGTTTATCTAAGGATTAAATGTTTTAATTCAGTCCTTACTTTATTTTACTTATTTCACAGTTAAACATATATTATTCAAGAGTTAAATCTGGCTATTGCATGTCTTTCTTTAGGCCTGAAATATTATCTAAATTATTAATTAAACATTAGTTAACTTATCCAGACCATCATCAACTCTTGATGCTATTGTTAGCCTGTGATATTTAGTGGATTTGAACACCTTTTGTGATGGATAATTTAACATAAAAATGGATAATGGAGACTTTGTTTATCATTCTACCAACGTTAGTAATAAGACGATTGAGGCTAGCCTAAAATTGTATCGCTAATATTTCGGTTCAGCATATTCTGTTGCTATTATCTATTTTTTAACTATTATTGCGAGAACTGTCAGTCCTTTATCTAATCTTACCTAATGTCTCTTTAAACATATTAATTCAATCCTGATTTTTATTTTTATTTTGTTTATTTTAAAAAAATTATTAGGCAATAGGAATCATTACTCCAATATTTGTTTGATTCTGTTCAATATTTACAAATATATCTGGAATTGAAATTTCATCCATCTATGCTGCTAGCCATTTTGTTATCCAAGAAAATTTAATGATGGACCAGTTAAAATTCCGATTGAATCCAAGCTGGGAGATTATTTTGATTTTGTTTTCTTAATTAAATGTTAAATAATCAATCTGAGTACATATTAGCGTGAATTAAGCAATGATAAATTTAATATTTTAGTGACAAATGCCAAAAGCACATTGTTACTTTAATTCAGTCCTTACTTTTAATAAGTTCAAGGTAACGTGGATGTTCATTTATAAATTCTGGACTTGGAGTATCGTTAATATAATTCAACCCTTACTTTTAATAAGCTCAAGGTAACGTGGATGTTCATTTATAAATTCTGGACTAGGATTATTTTCTTCTTCCTTTTGACTTCCTCCTGATTCCCGCCATTTTTCACCAAACCGTTTTAAATAATCAATTTCTGATCCCTTCCTTTCTTCTGGTAAGATCTATACAAAATGAAATGAAATGAAATGGAGTTTAACATCCGACTGTTCTGCTCCTACTGGGCTAATGAAGAAGGGCATATTCCATACAGTGAACTATGAGGGAAATTGGCCCGGACAGCCGTGCTACAGCCTACTCTTATATCGAATTCCAACTGTCTAGGGCTCTTTCACATGCACGCCAATGTTTACATGTGACATCGTTTTTTTTGGCCCATCCGAACGACTATCCGTTTCCCCATGCCACACCCTCTGTCCTGTACCACTGACAAGGAGGAACTACGTCAGATGAACTTTCTCGGTCAACTCAGGGATTGAACACAGGATCTCCAGGTCAGCGAGCCGGATATGCATATGAAAACGGACTTTTTTGTTGACTCCGCCCACAATAAAGTTTTGACCAGTCAGACCTATTACCTTAATGTCAAGTATACCTATTACACATTGACCTTTAATGTCACCTCCGTCCACAATATGGTTTTGACCAGTCAGATATAACTATTACAATTGACAGTAATGTCGACTTCGCCCAAAATATGGTTTTGAACAATCAAATAACAGCCATAACAATTGCCAGAGGAGGTCAAATGTCTACTACACAGTGTTCACAGATTATTTCAATAATATTTAAAATAAAGACCATCCAATATGTTTAGTACAGTTAACATTGATATCATAAAATAACGACCATGCTATATGTTTAGTAAAATTAACGTAGATATTATAAAATAACGACTATCCAATATGTTTAGTAAAATTAACGTAGATATTATAAAATAACGACCATCTGATATGTTTAAAAAAAATTAACATAGAAATCATAAAATAACGACAATCCGATAGGTTTAGTAAAATTAACATAGATATTATAAAATAACAAACCTCTGTTCTGCTTAGTAAAGTTAACGTGCATATTTTAGCGATCATTAATTGCCGAACAGTTTCTGGTGTATGGGTATCATTGATTGGATTAAACAACATCATGACATCACAAAGACTCTTTAATTTATTTAACTCATTTACAGATGACCACTGAAAAAAAAAGAAAAATATCAAATAGTTAACGTCCTACTGTTCTGCTAGGATGGGCATACGCCATGCTATCTACTGTGGGGGAAATTTTGGACGGACAGCGGCACTGTGGACTATTCTTATATCATATTCCAACTGGGATGTTGGGGTAACACATTAGTGAGTTAACCAGATGTCGGGGTAGGTAGCTCATTTATAAGAGTTGAACAAGGCTTGTCAACTGATCGTTTAGATTGATGTGCTAGTATCTGTGTTAGAGGTTACTAGGATGTCTTGTGCTGGATTGTGACGTTACAGGTCAGAGGTTACTAGGATGCCTTGTGCTGGATTGTGGCGTTACAGGTCAGAGGATACTAGGATGCCTTGTGCTGGATTGTGGCGTTACAGGTCAGAGGATACTAGGATGCCTTGTGCTGGATTGTGACGTTACAGGTCAGAGGTTACTAGGATGTCTTGTGCTGGATTGTGGCGTTACAGGTCATAACAATAAAGAAATAAGGGATAGTATTGACACATCTTTCAGCGAGAATACTATTTCTTGTGAGGCTTAACACCTGCTTCCATAGTAGGATGATATAGTAGACAAGCATAGTAGCATAATTTCCTGTCCTGTTATACACCAGCAGCCATGGAGTTTATAGTAAAAAAAGTCAAATTATTATTTATCTTACCTGCGAGATTTTATTTCTAAGTATATAAAGTGTTTTTAATTTTGGAAAGAAAGATGTCTTCTCTTCGACGTCAACATCTGGAAATTCTATGGAATCTATTTGGTTTTCATTTAAAGACAGCGTTTCTAATCTGTGGACGTTAAAGAGATTAATTATAGTTATTATATGTTGAAAGGCAACAGAAATACAGCAACAAGCACCTTGCTGAAGGGATGCAGTAGGGACAGCATAGTCAGAAAAATGAAATGCAATGGGGTTTATGGAAGCCTGGACATAAGGCATCGGCCACAGACTTTGTCCAGAAACAGTGGTTTCCAGCGTCAATATGTAGTGGGGACGATCAGTGGAAATAATTAGCTCCAGCTTAATGTTAATTTTTGTAAGAATTTTTCAATTTTACAAGCTTTTGTGCTTTAGAAGACTACCAAAGTAAGAAAGGGAGACATGAACCATCTCTGTAAAGCCACCTAAATGTCTTGCATTAAAGCAAGCTATACATCAGGGCTGTTTACAACAAGTTAGAAATCCTCTATTATAGTCCAGGAATCAGGGCAGTTTACAAAAAGCTATGACATCCCAAAACTATAGACCAAAGATCAGGGCAGTTTACAGCAAGCTAGACATCCCTCAACTATAGACCTGACAAAAGATCAGGGCAGTTTACAACAAGCTAGACATACCCCAACAGGGCAATTTACAACAAGCTTAGCCAGATATCAACCAAGTATAGTCTAGGGATCAGGGCAGTTTACAACAAGCTAGAAATCACTTATTAGTCCAGCGATTAAGGCAGTTTACAGCAAGTTAGAAATCCCCTATTATAGCCCAGGACAGTTTACAACACCCCCCTAACTATATTCCAGATATCAGGACAGTTTACATACCTTGGTAAATGTCCTAGATATAAAACATCTTTCCACCTTGAGATATTGTTATTTTCTATAGCCAAAGATCGTAGATGATTTAAATAACCGGTAGAATCGTGAAGACTAGAGAGAGAATTAAAACAAAAACTTAAACTTTCTAAATTCTTCATCATCTTACTACACTCCAACAGCTGAAAAAAAAAAAAAAAAAAAAATAGAATTTACTAAAGAAAGAGAGAGAAATGGGGTTTAAAGTCCACTTAACACAAACTAGGTCATTTCAGGACTAACATATGGTTCAAATTTATTTCAATAATTTGCTCACATGTGCGGAGGATGGGCGTAAGGGGGAACCCTAAGAAAACCCATGGGGATGGACAAGTGACTCTAAACCATAAAAAACGAAACGAAATAAGATCTGTGTTTTAATCAGATTTGTAATTGGCCTGCACGTAGAGGACTTTAGCTGTGGGAGGAAACCGGAAAACCTGGAGAAAACCCTAGACGTTGGGCAAGCGACCCTACTCCTTGTCATGTACAAGCGGTCAATGAAAATAAAGTCACTTGATTCAAAGACAGACCTTATGATCTAACGTGCACACATTAAAAACCATTCTGGTCACCCAAACCCCTACGTGCAAGCTAAACACCTTGAATGACAGTTGACATCAGGTGTATGCTAAACATCCTGAGTGACAGTTTGACATCAGACACAAGCTCGACTTCCCGAGTGACAGTTTGACATGACATGTAAGCTCGAAATCCTGAATGACAATTGACCACAGTAATCTCGTGTAATCTATTATAAAGATTCCTCCCCGTTCACAACACCTGTACCTCACACAAAGTTGCTAGTCATCCTTAATGTTAATTTATAACAATTTACCTCTTGCCAGGTATACAAGGTCAGAGGTCAAATGATAACAATTTACCTCTTGCCAGGTATACAAGGTCATAGGTCAAATGATAACAATTTACCCCTTGCCTGGTATACAAGGTCAGAGGTCCAATTATAACAACTTACCTCTTGCCAGGTATAAAAGGTAAAATTAAGTTTTAAAGATTTAATATGAGTGAAATCAGACGATAAACTTTCCACATCTTTTGGTACAGGTAAACGATTTAAACTGAAATACACAAATAAATCACACTATGATTAGAGGCTTGTCGTATGAATAAATGTCTTAAAGATTCCTCCCCCCCCCGATTACAAAATGTGTGATTTGATGATATATTTGGTCCAAAAATATATTCAAACTAATTAATCTATCAAAAATTTGCTTCAAATCATACATATTGAGGCCTAAGTAAATTCTGAATTACTTTCTGTCCACTACTTTTTCCGCCATTGATTGCAGAGTCTTCAGTATGTTGACACCCCTAAATGTTCCCCAAACCACCTAACCATTTCATCAAGAAATAAGCTAGCACACAATAAGATGCCAGACAACAGTCAGGTTGCCAGTTAGTGATACTCTGACATTTTTACCTAGTGCTTGCCCCCAAGGGTGTTTTTCCGGTAATCCAATATTTTTTCGAGTAAGATTGGGTGTCTAATACTTTCCATATATATCGAATTTGCCATACTTTTATTGGAAATAACTACCCTATAAATACTTTTCGTGACAATTTATCTTTAATAGACCCACTTAGTTCTTATATAATGTATCTTTAGCGTATTATATTCTGAATGGTTTTTTTAATGGGGGGCGGGGGGAATGGTTTAATGCTTGCATGTTAGCTCATAAGGTCTGTCATTGAGTCAAATGGCGTGGTTTCGATTCCCTGCTTGAACGTGACAAGGAGCAGGGTCGCCTGTTCAACCTTGTTGGTTTTCTCTGAGTCCCACCGCTGCACTGCGATAATATTATTCGGATTACACAAGGTTACTAAGAATAGAATAAAGTAAAAGAAATTATTTCGGGCTTGCAAAGTATAATTTTTATGATTGGTTAATTTAACTGAAATCCAAAGTAGAATTCTCGCGAGAAATATTAAGAGATATGAAAATGTGTAGAATGTTGTAACGTATATAATGTCATTTTCTAGTTTCTATGACTATATTTTGAATAGTGGTTTCATTTTAAAATAAATATTAAACAATAATAAAGTTAGAAATGCCAAGAACTATTTGGATTTGAATAAAGTCAGAACACGGTGCGTTGACATTGTGCTATTTAATTACTAAACTATTATTAGTATATTTTAGCAGACGATGCCACTGTAACATCGTGGGGCAACAGTACATTCTATGATTTTCAAACACCAAATGTATATTACAAAAGTGTAGAGACGTATTTCTGAAAACCTTCTTATCTTAGCTAAACAGGATAACGGAAAATTTTGTTTTAATAAAGATGAATATGACCCCAAACGACCAGGGTCTTACATTAGACTTTACACATGATCGACTAGTATTATTTTCACTGGTTGGCTTTGTTCCTTCGACAGAAACCTTTCATTTTTTTTTTATAAGTAAACTACTATTATTTTCACATTCAGTCAAAATCAGTCGGACAAAATATTATTTTATTATTCTTTATTAAATTAATCTAGGCACTCGCATAAATAGGTTTTCTTTTTGGAAATAGAATGAATAAAAGTTCAAGTATTGAATTAATACATGTATTTATAATATTACAAATCACAAGAAGGCTCACTTCTAGTGAAGAACATTAGAAAATAAAGTCTTACATCTTTGGAATGGAAGTTAATCAATGGAATCTAGGCCTAGCATCCATTTGTCAGAGTTCTTGGTCTCTATTATAATTTTACTCCCCTCTGAACATTTTGCGTGAGTAAGTGAGTTACTCGCCAAACTCACGCAGAGTCTTGTTTGCGTGAGTAATGGAGTACTCACGCAGTGATTCTTCGTGGCAAGCACTGAATGACCCTGGTCAGAAATTAACTATAGTCCATTTCCTGATATTCACTAGCAAATTCAATACCATTGACATCTTACCTGAGAATTAAATTAGTTAATTTGGGTAACTGTCTAACGATTTCTGCTACAGATTTCCATGACGATAGCAAATTCTTCCCAAGGTTGACCTCTACTAAATTAGGGGTCAGAGTTGAAAGGTCATCCTGTCCTGCTCCATATACAGGAAGACCTTTGACATCTACTTCCAGCAGGTCTGCTAGTTTACTGAAATAGGAATGAAAATGAAATGGGGTTTAACGTCCTACTGATCTGCTCCGACTGGGCTAATGAAGACAGGCATACGCTATACAGTGTGCTGGGATAGAAATTTGACCCGGACAGCGGCACAATGGCCTACTCTTATATCGAATTCCAATTGCCAAGGGATCTTTAACGTGCATGTCAATGTGTACACGGAACCTTGATTTTTTTGTCCCATCCGAATTCCAACTGCTAAGTGCTCTTTTATGAGCAAAGTGTACATGGGACCTTGATTTATGGTTTTCGTCCCATCCAAATAACTAGACAGCTGTTCTTTTCCAGGCCCTCTGTCCTGCACCAATGACAAGGGAATACAGTGCTGGAAAATCCTTAAGAACTTTCTCGATCAACACAGGGATCAAACCAGGAACCTCCTGGTTAGCGAGCCACTGTCTTACTCGCTGAGTCACTGCGGCTGCCTACTGCAACAGGACACAGGACATCAATAAATTCCTACATCTGGTTATCCATGAATATAATCTCCTGTTATATTTTAGTAGTTATCTCCCTTTTCCCCGTTTTCTGTGTTGATTTTTGTTGTATTTTTGAAGTAGAAGTAAAGAAAAGGGATGGAATGTATATTTTCTGCCAGGCTTTGAGGTGGAAGGATAACAAGAGTTAAAAGTCTGGTTACGTTATGCTACTTCTGGTTTGTTTATCTCACGGTCATAGGGGACAGCCGCATAATCTCACGAAAAAATAAAACTAATAGCTTGATGACATAACTCTCAATCTGATTAAAACACAGATCTAATTTCTTTTCGTTTTTTATACTTCAAAATTTCGTCTTTACTACATTTGGATCTGGAAGACTTGTTATTTAACTTGTGTTCTGCTTGAAATGAGGGGTCAGCCAATAAAATGGTCTGTCGAATCGAGTGTTTGACCTTTTTTGCGCGGAACTGTGGGTAGACATTAGCGCCAATAGAAATCGAAACAAAGCAAAAGTAGATAAAAAATGAGGGGTCAGCCAATAAAATGGTCTGTCGAATCGAGTGTTTGACCTTTTTTGCGCGGAACTGTGGGTAGACATTAGCGCCAATAGAAATCGAAACAAAGCAAAAGTAGATAAAAAATACATGGCGGTCGCTTATTGGTTAATCGAATGACTGACGTTATCGGGTCAAATGTTGCTTGCTTGGTACCTGACGTCATAGAACGTGAACTCCCACTATAACTTAAATAAAATAAAACCAAGTACAAACAATCCAATCCATAAGACAGAATTCGAAGTCCTAAAAAACTTTATAGGCAAAATAGTGTATTCAAGCAAAATAGTGTAACCAGCAAATGGACTGCTCCTCGTGTACAAAATACACGACAAACAGTGGTAACAGGTGTCCGGAAGAGTAAGCTAAGTTAGATCTAAATGTAGGCCATAGAAAGTATAAAAAAGAAACGAAATATAGATCTATATTTTAATTAGACTGACATAAATCTAGGATTGCAACCAGTCAATTTTAAATGTTTGGGTCAAATTTGTATTACAGACACTGTACACAGATTTTTGTCAAAAATTTATATATTTTCATGAAAGCTTCAATCAAATTTTATGATTATTTTATCATGTTTCTATCAAATTTTATGATAGTTTTATAATGTTTTTATCACTATCAAATATTGTGATTTTTTATATATATAACTTATCTCCGATCCATGAAGTAGTGTTCAGCTAGTGATGTGTGGGTAAGAGTCACAGTCATTTTCTCCTATGTTCATATACCCACACATAACAATGACTGAACACTGTCAAATAGTAAATGAAAGGGAGCAACAAGCTGGGGGATCATATTCGGATTTATTAGTATAGAAATTTATTATTAAGAGCAGCAATTTATGATTAGTTCTATATTTTGAAATATATTTTTTTTAGAAATTTTGAAATTTTATAGTTTTTATGATATTTTACCATTTTATGATAATTCTATGAGAAATGACGAAATTTTATGAAAATATAAATGTTTAATATTGTACGGTCCCAGGTATTTTTATCTGAAAAAAGTAAAACTCACCTTTGCCTAAGATTCAGAGATTTTGCTCCGACCATTTCAACCACTGTAGTTTTGCCAGTTCCCACGACAAATAGTTCATCCGTTTTAACTCCAGCATCGTGATCTGATTTTAAACCATAACGATCTCTTACAGCTGATATAAACGTTATTCCTGTATTCACTTTCTGAGGGCGAACGAACGAACCTGATTTCACGTACCTAAAAATAATAAATAATTGTTTCTGTTAGATGGTGTGCACTTTAGATCATAAGGTCTTTCATTGAGGCAAGTGGTGTGGTTTTGTTTACCAGAACCATGGGGAATCTGACAGACAACATGGAACTGGGTGGTGGGAACCTTGGGGAATCTCTCAGACAACATGGAGCTCGTTGGTAGAAACCGTGGGGAATCTTATAGACAATATGGAACTGGGTGCAAACCAGGGTTCTTAATCCATTTTGAAATGAACTGGCCACAGTTAGGCCTAACGGATTAGTCGTCTTTTCATCAACAAACATGTAAGTTTATGCATACTCTATTCACGACAGTAATTGCATAATTCACTAATTGCATAACGTATTCCGGATAATAATAGCTGAAACTCCGAATAAACAAGATCTTTGTAATTGCATACTTGTATTCAGACATCGCTATAGTATCGACATTTATAGTCATATTATTATTTCAGCAACTTGCATTGTATATTCCTACTTTTGCTTATAAATTAGTAAAAACTACAAGTACATACAAATGGGTTTTAAATTATTTTATTTGTAAGCACGTTAATATATATAAAAATAACAAAGTATATAAGTATATAAATAATAACGTAGCACAAATCAGTTTCAGTGTATAGTCGGAACTTGGAAATATGCTGTACGTGCGAGAGGTCACACGGTCAATTGTCATGATTCCGATTAGTTTATTTTCAGTGTTACCCGTATTATACAATTGTCGAGAATTAATGCAGCAGGACTAGTTCGGATATCTTCCTCAATTTCACTGGATATTAAAGAAATAAATTCACCACAACAATTAAAATCACGATATAATTTTTTTGTCATTTCATGTCCCTGCTGTTCTGTCAAATCGTTCAATTGTTCATAATTTTCGATGGCAATGTTTCTTTTTGCTATGATCATACGCATTTCGGATTAACGCCCGGTTTGAAACAATTTCTATAGATTTGGGAATTAAACTCTTTGTTCTGCCATCGTCTTTCTTTGCTGCGCAGGTATGATCGTCAGATTAATATTGTCTTTTATTGCCAATAATTTGGTTGACCTATATTGGACGTGGGAGATCTCCGGCTTTTGGAACTTCCATTGACGACGTGCATGCTTGAAGTTCAAGGTCAATGCCGTCATCACCATCTTCATTTAAATCTCATTTACGTTTCCTGGTGTCATTCTGCGAGGTGTTCAAGTACTTGGCATGATTACCTCAATTAAGTTGTTTATTTATGAAATAAGCCGAAGGTATTCATTGTAATGATTGACTCTTTGATGGATTTCTTAATCAACGAGTAATAATTAACTCTTTGTAATCGGCCGAAAGTAGATTGATTTATGATACGTGGCCGGTTCATTGTTTTACTAATCGGCTAGATTAAAGATCAATCGGCTTAAGCCGACAAAAAACAGCCGATTAAGATCCCTGGTGCAAACACATGGTAACCTATTTAAGATTATAAGTTACCTGGTTTTATTGAGTGATGTATATATTCCTGTATGTAAAATTATAATTTACCTGGTTGAAAAATATTTGATGTTATTATGTGTACCATCATGTTTCCCTCTATCTTGTTCGTCCCAATCAACACCCAACCATAAACCTGGTAAATATACAAAATATACAATATATACACAACACCCAACCAAAAAACTGGTAAATATACAACATATATACAATGTATACAGAACACCCAACCATAAACATGGTAAATATACAATATATACACAACACCCAACCATAAACTTGGTAAATATACAACACCCAAACATAAAGACTGATTTACACTGAGTGCGACCACATGTGTCCAAAGAAACTTTCCTCACAATTATTGTTGGTACCGAAAGCAGCAATTAGGCACAGAAATCTGCAGACAAAATGGACGAAAATGACGATTAACGATATATGCCTTTTGACCTCGTACTTTGATTGGTTACGGTACACCTTTTGACCTTTCACTCTGATTGGTTAATGTATGCCTTTTGACTTCGTACTTTGATTGGATAATGTACACCTTTTGACCTTGCACTCTGATTGGTTAATGTACACCTTTTGACCTTGCACTATGATTGGTTAATGTATGCTTTTTGACCTTGTACTCTGATCGTTAATGAAAATTGTTCTTTTACCGAGATTTCGCCTAATAGTTTGGATGCAGCTATGGCGGGTGTGGCGCAAGGCAGGTTAAGCTTACTCTTCCGGACACCTGTTACCACTGCTTGTCGTGTATTTTGTACACGGTGAACAGTCCATATGCTGATTACACTATTTTGCCTTTTAGGACTTCGAATTTTGTCTAATGGTTTGGATTGTTCGTACTTGGTTTTATTTTATTTATCACTCTGTGGGACCATAATTTGGCCACATTAGTATAAATGACTCAATTCAAATAGCAGTTAATCAATCAAATGCAATCGCTATTTTCAAATTCAATATCTATAACCTTGTAAATACATCCAAAATACATCCACCAACAATCTGAAATTAAATGGGGTTCAACACCAACAGGGATCATGAAGGTGGGCATACGCCATGCAGTGTGCTATGAAATGAAGGGAAATTTCAAATTCCAACTGCCATAGGTTCTTTTACATCATGCCAATGTAGTTTTTCGTCCTATTTGAAGGACTAGACAGTTGTCACTTGCCAGGCCCTCTGCCCTACACTAATGACAAGGGGGGACTACACAACGTCTTACACAATGAGCCACCAGGGCTATCCACGAACAATCTGCATCCAATCATAACCAAGTATAAACAAGGAATCAAGCATGGCATCATTGCAATCATCTTCGAATTGAGATATTAAAAGTCTACGTTTTATGTTAATTCGCCTTTTAAGAGCCTTGACCCAAGAAAAAGAAGCAATTTAAGCGGTTTAATGCAGGACAAATATTGAGTACTAGAATGTATGAGTCACCTTTTGTTGGTGGAACTTCTCCAATATATTTTATTGTAGCATAATGTCCATCATCTGTCACTATTCGATCACCGACGACAACCAGACTTCCATCTTTCCTTCTTAACTCTGCAAAATCAAATTGAACATAACTCAATGACATGAATCAATGTCAAGCCCTCCCTCCCCCAAGACAGCCCAGATTATTTCCACTTAAGTCAACCCCAGCATTTCCACTTAAGTCAGACCCCAGCATTTCCACTTACGTTAGCTCAGAGTATTTCTACTTAAGTCAGCTCAGAGAATTTTCACTTATGTTAGCCAGAGTATTTCCACTTAAGTCAGCCCAGAGTATTGTTCATGTAAAGCGCCATTGAATACATCAAAGATGTAATAATGAGCGCTATATCAAATTCAATAAACATAAACATGTACATTTCATTATCAGCAGCTTGAAACTCTCTGGTTGAGTTTTATTTTATTTAGCGAACAAACCTATCAAGTTCTAGAACAAAGATGCCTACCCTGCTTAGCTTCTTCAACGTAACTTCTGTACATCTTATCCAGCGAAAACAAACAGGGCTAGCCCTTGGCTTAAATTACGTACATGCAATGATGTTTGGTTAAAGTATAACACAATAATTTCTATAAAATTTGTAAAACAGTTATCTTGTTGTACACGTGCATGTAGAAATGGACGGCAGTTGTAGACAAAAAATGGCAACCAACTGAGTATGGTAATAAGACTGAATCTTTTTTTTATCAGATTTCATGCACAACAGTCAGTTTCAGATGAAAAGTAAATTCCAGTGTCTTTTTCTGAGAAACAAAAAAAGAAAAAAAATCAAAGACAAAAAAAAATAATCAGCATTTATGGTTGATGTGATTCACATTTCGATCCTATCCCTAAATAAACAGGAGGACGGAAATGTTAGACCCACCAGCGTGCCTTCTACATGGTGGATTCTATATGACCTCTCCCTGCAAACCCTAAATAAAAGGTAGTCAGGTCAACCATGAACGCCAAATAATCTATGTGATTAATCAAACAAAATGACATTGACCAGACAATTCTAATATTAAAGGCTCAATACCACTCTTATTGTAACTGAATAATATGTCCCAATCTTTATTCTGGTCAACAAATTGTACTATTTTACAATATTCCAATTAATTGATGATACAAATTTCATCTTAACACACCTAATTTAAAAAATTGGAAAAATTCAACTAAATGATTTGAAAAGCTTGACGTAAAGCTTTTCAAATGTGACTTGGATTTAAAAATATTTTTGAACCCTCTGGACAAGTAAAATAGGATTTAATGGATAATTTGCACAACAGGTAGGACACTAACACATCTAATACTTAGAATAAGGCTAATTTTTATTTTCTGGAGCTGTCAGGCAAGAGTGTTATTGTCCCTTTAAAACAGACAATAGTCTCATATCTTGTATGGGCTACATTTTCACAAAGTACCGGTACCTAAAAGAGCGCTATTGCATTTTGCACCACTACCAATTCCAATAGTCATAAAGACTTGAAATGTTAAGGGGATGTTGAGTGTGTGTGTGTGTGTGTGTGAGGGGGGGGGGGGAATCGATCAGTAGCTTTTTTATTTTACAGGCCTTTTACCTCCTAATCGTCGCCATCTTGCTGATTTATTTTTTATATAGACTAGAATATGGAGACATTACATATGTACAACAGATAACTACACATTCGCTAACACTGCAGTTAATAATAATAATAATCAGGGTCTGGGTCAGACCACCTGTCATTCCTTCTGATAGCATGCCACCTTATTCCTTGAGGTTGATAGACTGTTAACGCTATATAATCATGGATCAGAAATCTGTCAACCCATTGACGGGCCATTGCGGTACGGTATTCTGATTATTCATTACGACAGTCTACTTTCCGATCTATGACCACAGGATCTGGTAGAGGTGGAAAAGTGTAATAGTGCCCAATACAGGTCGCTTCAATACATTTTACATTATTATTGCTTATATTCATTGCCAACATTATTTTCTTATAAAGATAACACAGAATCCAGCAAAAAGCCAAAAAGAAAAGGATACAGGTACCCATGCAGACTCTGCAGTAACGAGTTGTCAATAACATAGTGTGTTGTTTTCATTAATCATTTAGATAAAGCTCTTAATTACGGATTCATTCCATTTTTGATATTAAATTTATTTTAGTAAATGAGTAATAAAATAAGTATTCTTTAACAGAAATACACACACCTGAAGCGTCCATCTTAGATTTTGGTGTATTAATCTTCACAACCGAAACTATTTCCCATAACGATATTTTTCAGAACTATAAAATCAGTACAGTAATGAAAATATTTTGTCTTAATATGTATATGTATTGATTTAAAAAATACTACGGATATCAAAAAATGACTTTAATACAGACTCCTGTATTGATTTACTATGTAATTCGTTTGAGAATATATTTCCTGAAGTCTGCAATTTTGTATAACCGAAGCAGAAATAAACTTCCGGTTTCCATGCTTGACTTCACGAGTAAACACGACTAAGCAGAACAGAACGAAAGATTGTCAATAGAGTTTGAGATGATGGATGGTGGGCCTGATTAAGTAGATTGTGTGAATACGTAATGATTATATTTAAGCGAATTTAGCATCATGTCTGTAGAAATTTCTCTCACAAAGTGGATATTCTTTGCCTGTATGACTGGACTAATCAGTTATTTTGGTGATAAAGTCTTTACAAGTTTCAAAGCGGCCAATGAATGGAAAAATGTAGAATCGTGGATGAAAGAACGTAATTTTTCTTACCTCAAACCACTGCTGAAGTCATTAGGTGAGATTATATGTTTGATTACAACCGGTGGAAGATACTCCTGTAGTCCCAAAGTTATGATCCTGATGAGGATCCCATTCCCGATCCCCTAAATTATGATTTATATTGTAAGAAATACTACAGTAGAGGGTGCAATAGTAATATTGATGCTTTTAGGGGTGTATTCAACGGTATACAGACAACTCATCCCAAAGACAACTCATCCCAATATAAGACAACTCATCCCAAGATAGAAGACAACTCATCCCAACCTTAAAACATGGGTCGAGATATAAGACAACTCATCCCAACAAATATAAGAGCTAGTTAATTATATTTATGTTAATACAATTGCTTTCTTCGAAGACAACTCAGACCAATCTGATTTTGTTATAAAAATCCATGCAGTTCAAGTTATTCCAACGGTGGAATTCTTATAAAAACCAAACTGTTAACAACAACCAGTTATTAAAAAGATGTGGAGGAATCTTTGGACCGACAAACTGACAGACTAACTGACAGAAGAAAAAACTTCAATAGAAAATAAAGAAAAAAAAACCATATAAATGTATTATGTGTTGATGTAATAAAATGTATTATTTAATAAATTGTTGATATCTCGACTCATGTATTAAACCAAACAAAACTAAATTGGGATAAGTTGTCTTTTATCTTGGGATGAGTTGTCTTTTATCTTGGGATGAGTTGTCTTCTATCTTGGGATGAGTTGTCTTATATTGGGATGAGTTGTCTTGGGATGAGTTGTCTTGGGATGAGTTGTCTTTGGGATGAGTTGTCAAGTATTCATATTCAACATATAGACGAAAGCCTACCAGTATTGAAATGAAATGGGGGTTTAACTTCCTACTGTTCTGCACCGACTGGGCTTGAAACTGGTATAGACTATCCCAATACCGATGTGAAAATTTCTGACGATTTGATGTCAGTGTAGTTAAAGTTTACTTTTAAATATCTGAATCTGTACATTGCAGTGCCTGTTACAGCATATACGCGAGTGAGTTCGTTAAGTTCTTGTGGATAGAGCTGTTTCAAAGCTCTCCTTTGATTGAGAGCGCACTATAGTGTCATCCAGGTGCTTAATAATTGTCTTTGGGAACAACGAGTGTCTGTAAAGTTCAGTTTTGCATACCACTGTTTTAAAACATTTAGAATTGTTTGTTACTTGCTTTATCTTGGAATGTGGGGTGTTGGATGACCGAATGGTTAGCACGTGCGCACTGTATCATAAAGCCTGTTATTGAGTCAACCGGTGTGGTTTCGAATCCCCGGTTGTACGTGACAAGGAGTAGGGTCGCCTGTCCAACCGCGTGGGTTTGCTCCGGGTCCTCAGGTTTCCTCCCACTGCTAAAGACCCCTACACGCAAGCGAATTATTGAAATAAAATTAAACCATGTTAGTTCGGAAATGACCTAGTCTGTGTCGAGTGGACGTTAAACCCCATTTCTCTCTCTCTCACTCTTCTCTTGGTAAGTAATATGTAGAAGCGATCTAAATATGGGTTATAGTGATGTCGCTACTCGGCTAGTGTTCCTACATGTGAGAGAGAGAGAAATTGGGTTTAACGTCCACTCGACACAAACTAGGTCATTTCGGGACTAACATATGGTTTAATTTTATTTCAATAATTCGCTTGCGCGTAGGGGTCTTTAGCAGTGGGAGGAAACCAGAGGACCCGGAGAAAACCCACGAGTTTGGACAGGCGACCCTACTCCTTGTCACGTACAACCGGGGATTCGAAACCATGCCAGTTGACTCAATGACAGACCTCATGATACAGCGCGCTCGTGCTAACCATTCGGCCATCCAACCCCCCGTTCCTACATGTACATGTGGTCATCAGAAATTCCCTTGGGATATAGATTGGTTTGAGAATTCAAGTCATAACTGGAGCTGCTGTGACTCAGTGAGTAAGACATTGGCTCACTAACCTGGGGGTCCTGTGTTTGATCCCAATGTTGGCCAAGAAATTTCATCTCTAAGTCGTACTGTCTGTCATTGATAGGGTACCCCAAGATAAATAAATATCTCCAAATATCTTGACAATTATACCTCAGTATTTATATATATAACAAACAAAAAGCTATTGTTGTGATTTTGCCCTGTATAATAATACAGTCAGGATAACCAGGACTGTCCCGTGTACAAATTGGCGTGCACGTAAAAGATCCCTTGACAGTTGGAATTCGATATAAGAGTAGGCCGTAGTGCCGCTGTCCGGGCAAAATTTCCCTCATAACACAATGTATGGCGTATGCCTGTCTTCATTAGCCCAGTTCGGAGCAAAACAGTAGGACGTTAAACCCCATTTCATTTCATTTCATAACCAGGACTAATTCCACCATTCTACGGAATCTCGTACTACCAGGTTAATTTTGTCATGTATAATACAGGTGTCCGTCAGGATAACCGGCACTAACTCCACCATTCTACGGAATCACGTACTACCAGTATTTTTGCCCTATATATTGCCGGGTCGTCGTCACAGCTCAGATCATTGATATTATTGCTGGCACCTTGGAACATTAGTTTTGATTTCGATTAATAGCTTGTACACATTACATAACGAGGAGTAGCTTCACCTGGCTGACCTCGTGGGTTTTTACGGGGTCCTCTGATTTCCTCCTACTGCAAAATAAACGCCAAGTGAAATATGGAAACAAAATTGCACTATGTTAGTCCCAGAATGACCCAGACAGACTGTGTTGGGTGGATGTTTTTTTTCCATTTTCTTTCTGCGTCTAGAAGGAGTAACCTTGTTTGGTTTTCTTTTTTCAGATATAATCCAACTAGAAGATGTGGGAATGATAGAAGTTAATAAATTGGGTAAAAATTTGGGTAAAGATTTTAAATGGGCTGTTGAAGAATTGAGACAATCGATCGAACTGGATTATTTTATGTACTTTTATGAAGTAGAAGAAAGTTCAGAAAGGTAAATTGAGTGACATCTAGTTGATAATTATTTAAATGTCCATTGGGAAGATTAGATAAAGAGCTGACAGTTCTTGCTATAATATTCAGAAAATAGATAATGAAAACAGAATATGCTGAAAATTTCAGTCAAAATGCTTCGCCCTGAACCAAGATATTAGTTGGGGGTTAGCATGTGCACACTGTATCTTAAGGTCTGTCATAGAGTCAACTGGCATGGTTGTCTCCAGATCCTCCGGTTTCCTCCCACTGCTAAAAACCCCAGAGCGCAAGCAAATTATTGAAATTAAATTGAACCATATGTTAGTCCCAAAATGATCTAGTTTGTGTGGAGAGGACGGATGCCCTTAAAATGTTGTTTTATGGGTGTAAAATAAACTGTTGTTTAGGTTTGTAGTAAATTGTGGTTTTGGTTTGTATTAAATTGTTGTTTAGGTTTGTAGTAAATTGTTGTTTTGGTTTGTAATAAATTGTTGTTTTGGTTTGTAATATTTTTGTTTTTTAGGTTAGTAGTAAGTTGTTGTTTTGGTTTGTAATAAATTAATTCTCTGTTTTATTTTGTTTATAGAATCAAAGAGCTGGGGATAAGAAGCATAGAAGAATTATGCAAAACATTTCAGAGATTGAAAGATAAATCTAACCGAGCCGGAATAATGAATGCGTGCCACGAAACAAGGAATGGGAACAAGAAAGCAAAGCGGGAGGACATTGTAAAATGGCTGAAGAATCAGAACTCTTTCACTTTTAAACAAATTAGTAAGTTATTTTCATGTGTTTTTTTTTTACATTAACCCTTTCAAACCAGGTACATATACTATAACACTAGGTACATTGACTACCCCCAGTTAACCCTGTAACACCTGGTACATATCAATCAATTGCGTACCAATAATAGAGATATCTTTTGTCTATTAATCATCCTCAGATTAGTGTTGATTACATTACTATTTACAGTAAGAGTAGTAATAAACTAATTAAGAGACAAAAGATTTAATTATTTGTCTTCAATTACGAATCAGTGACTTTTTTTGACGGTTTCTATATATTCACTGTGAATAATACTTGTTCGATTTGTTTGAGATTATTGAATTATGACAGATGTTTTATCTTTTTCTTACTCCTGTTGCCCGTATCGTTAATAAATGAAGCCAGGTTTGTTGTTCCAGTTTATAAATGCGTATATATTCTTTGGGTTGTCGAAAGTCAGTTATCATCAAATCACATGCCATGGGTCGTAGCGAAAAACTGAACAGCCTTAGTCAACGTCCGATAGAAGAAAGTCAGATTTTATTTAGTATGTCACCACCAAAATGCTCTAAGTCTACAGATGAAACTGACATGATCAGCTCTCGTCCATCTAATAATATTACATCCTTGAATGTTGAAGCAATATCAGCTTCTACAATGGGTCTTCATTTTAGGGTACCTCAAAAGTTTGCGACAGAGAAAAATTTAGTAATACATAAAATGATAAAGGGGCATTATGGGATATACGATAAAATAAACTGGCAGTTCTCACTATAATGGTTAAAATATAGATAACGTAAATAGAATATGTTGAAAATTCCAATGTTAACTGCAGACTGTGCAAGGGGGTTTAGTTGACAAAATATTATAAAAAAACAAATACATATATTCATTGAAACAAACACAATGTGTAATTTAATGTTACTAAGTAATGGTTACCCCAGATGTTGAAATAGCTTTCAAAAATGGGCTTCTGCAAATTAAATTATAGTATCGTATGTATCTTGTATGTAATTACTGAAAAAATATAATAGATACTTTTTTTTTGGCAGAAAAAATATATGGGTAATAAATTAAAATGAGAAATTGGCCAAAACAAAATGAAACCCAGAGTGAGCACTGGGTACATGTAAATATAGACTACCTCCAGTTAACCCTTTAGTACCTGGTTAACCCTTTAGAATTTGGGAGAAAAGTGACATAACTCGAGGCTATTCATGTGACACAGGCAGTTTGCGGTGCTAATCCGTCAGACATGTAGAAGAAAGGGCCATTTATATTTGGTTGTATATTGTCATCACCTAAATTCAACCATCTGTGATCATTAGCTGTGGGAGGAAATCCGCAAATCCGCAGAAATCCCACAAGGTGGTCGATGAGGCGACCTAACTTGTATAAGCAGGGAATCGAAACCCCACGAAATGTCAACCTGTTTCTTACAATAGTATATATTTAACAACATCCATGACAACACATTTCTTATTGAAATAAAATTGAACCATATGTTAAGTCTCAAAATTACCTAGTTTTTGTCGAGTGGACGTTAAACCCCATTTCTCTCTCTCTCTAACACCACACTCTGATGTTCAGATGAAATGAAATAAAGTTTAACACCCTACTCTGATGTTCAGATCAGATGTTCTTGTACTGATTACCATACACTGTAACCCGAGTATCATTTAATCTTGTGTATCTAGCACTAATTTTGTTCACATTCGTTTCATATCAAATCTTTGTTTAAAAATTTGTAAAAAAACATTTAAAATCACCAAAAATCATCTAATTTGTACATGTGTCCAGTTTAAAGCTGACTGATTAATTTTGATAATGAGTGTCCAATTTACAAGTATTTAATTTCTAGACCACTGTTCAAAAATTAATCATTATACATCAATAATCAATTGGGTTGTTTATTTTTTAACAGTGATTGAAAAATTAAACGCTTGTAAATTGAACACTCATTATCAAAATTGAATGGTCAGCTTTAAACTATACATAAGTACAAATTAGATGATTTTTGGTGATTTTAAATGATTTTTACGAATTTAAACAAAGATTTGATATTAAATGAAAGTGAAGGAAATTAGTGCTAGATACACAAGATTAAATGATACCCGGGTTACAGTGATACTACTTGACAGATGGTTCCCTTCCCTGGATTCATCCTCAACCAGGAATGTGAACACTGTCATTTTCCTTTGACAGTTAAGCACATTTTGATTGAGTGCAAGCATCTCAAACATATAATACTTAAGATCACGATATTGCCGTTGCCAGTCACTACATCACTTGTTTGCCCAACCAGGGTTATATTGCTAAATGCTAAACATTTTAAAAGAGACAGGTTTTTATTATAAATTTTAAATATCCAAAATTATTAGCACAACCGCAAAGCTGCACTACTTTGTTTCACGGTAAATGATGACAAGACAAAAAAAGGTATGCGGACACAAACTGATTTCAACACTGGTTTAATAACATTTTAACATTTTAAAGTACTTTTCGTCCGTCTTGGGACTATTCATAAATAATGTCATTGTATAAAGATGGACAGTATAGTATATTTATACATATTTACATAGTAACACTGTGGTTTTAATTGGCTATAGTTACCATTGTCTATGGTTACATAGTATATTGTTAACTAATAGAAACATGTATACACATGTGTTAATCTGTAGTATATGGGGTTCAATTTATGAACAATGAATGAGTTTAAGATAATCATGGGATAGATTTAAGAAAATTAATGAAGCTAATGGCCAATTGTTACTTATTGACTATTAAGTTGAGGAACATATTTTTTAATAAAATGATTTTCCATTAATTTCCTTTTCGTGGTGTCATCGACTTTCATTTTATAAAAAGGGAAAATTTGGAATTTTACTTGTAGGTGTTGTGCACATTTAAAAATATGTCTATTTACAAATAAGGGCCCATTTTCAATATTAAAATCCCGTCGATGGTTGCGTACACTATCCCGTAGATGCGATATCTATGTAATATTTCATATTTTAAATGTTTATATGCATAAAAGACTGTTTTTATTTTAAATTAGATATACTGTATATTGTTTTTATTTATGCATATAAAATCTTGTGATACGATTTAGCCTATCTCGAAAGAACCACCATATGTTTGGCGCAATAGAGCCCGGTTGGAGCTGGCATGCCATAAAACCATATTTCATCCATTCATTCATTCCCTGGATTCATTCAATTGATTTGATATTTGTTGTTTATTTCTCCCAATGTGTGTGTAGTTTGTCATGTCCACAGATTCGTCTTGTCAGTTTTGTGTGTAGTTTGTCGTGTCTACAGGTTCGTCTTGTTAGTTTTGTGTGTAGTTTGTCATGTTCACAGGTTTGTCGGTCCGATTTTGTGTGTAGTTTGTCGTGTCCACGGGTTTGTCTTGTCGGTTTTGTGTGTAGTTTGTCGTGTCCACAGGTTTGTCTTGTTAGTTTTGTGTGTAGTTTGTCGTGTTCACAGGTTTGTCGGTCCGATTTTGTGTGTAGTTTGTCGTGTCCACGGGTTTGTCTTGTCGGTTTTGTGTGTAGTTTGTCGTGTCCACATGTTTGTCGGTCCAGTTTTGTGTGTAGTTTGTCGTGTCCACGGGTTTGTCTTGTCTGTTTTGTGTGTAGTTTGTCGTGTCCACAGGTTTGTCTGTTAGTTTTGTGTGTAGTTTGTCATGTCCACAGGTTTGTCTTGTCAGTTTTGTGTGTAGTTTGTCATGTCCACAGGTTTGTCTTGTCAGTTTTGTGTGTAGTTTGTTGTGTCCACATGTTTGTCGGTCCGATTTTATTCAGTTTGTCGTGTCCACAGGTTTGTCTGTCAGTTTTGTGTGTAGTTTGTCATGTCCACAGGTTTGTCTTGTCAGTTTTATGTGTAGTTTGTCATGTCCACAGGTTTGTCTTGTCTGTTTTGTGTGTAGTTTGTCGTGTCCACAGGTTTGTCTGTCAGTTTTGTGGGTAGTTTGTCGTGTCCACGGGTTTGTCTTGTCGGTTCTGTCCTTGGACACTTACTTTTAATATTAGACTGTAGTAACTACAATATGTATGCCATTTTAGTACCGTAAGCTTACTTAATTGTTTTTGTCGTAAAAATGTAATTATCTGCTAACGATTATCTCACGCCTACACCTACTATAGGACCATTAACGTAAATAGATAAATTAGTATTCACAGCAGGGAATCAAAGTTCTATTTTTAGATTGTACATGGTATAACCGTGCTATATTTGGTTGTAATAAACAGCAAACAAACTATAGTATATAATAACTCACAATTAAAACTGAAAAGGGAATATAAGTTCTATTTTTAGATAGTACCTGTTATAACCGTGGTATACAGCTGTGATATTTAATAGTTTATAACACACCAGTCTCAAACATGCAATTAAAACATAAATTTTATCAAAGGAAATGAAATGGGGTTTAGTGGAATATAAGTTCTATTTTTAGATAGGACATGTTATAACGGTGGTATACGCTGTGATATTTAAAATTTTATAACACACCAGTCTCTGTAAATAGCCTGCAATTAAAACATTATTTTTTTTTTAAAGGAAATGAAATGGGGTTATAGCTTCCTACTTTTCTGAACCGGGCCTGACAAGGACAGCTGTCTAGTCCTTCGGATGAGACGAAAAACCGAGGGTCCATGTATACATTGGAATGCACGTAAAAGATCCCTTGGCAGTTGGAATTCGATATAAGAGTAGGCGATAGTGCCGCTGTCCTGGCAAAATTTCCCCCATAGCACACTGTATGGCGTATGCCCGTCTTCATTAGGCCAGGTTAGGAGCAGAACAGTAGGACGTTAAACTCCATTTCATTTCATTTTTTCTGAACCGACAGGGCTAAAGAATACAGGCATACATACACGTGCAGAAAAGTTATACTTTATAAACCCCATCTCATGTTATATTTCCGGATGTTTTGCTCGGAATATGTTCGATCCATGCATTGGCCGAGAAAGTTCATCCAGATTTTCCGGCGTGGTTTCCCCTTGTCAGTGATGCAGGACGGAGGGTCTGACAAGGACAGCTGTCTAGTCGTTCGGATGGGACGGAAAACGAAGGTCCTGTGTACACATTGGCATGCACGTAAAAGATCCCTTGACAGTTGGAATTCAGTAGAAGAGTAGGCCATAGTGCCGCTGTCCGGGCGAAATGTCCCTCATAGCACACTGTTTGGCGTATGCCCGTCTTCATTAGCCCAGTTCAGAGCAGAACAGTAGGACATTCAACTCCATTTCATTTCATTTCATTTGCTCGGAATATAGGATTTGCTCCTGCTATTCGTCATATTCCAACTGCTTTATTATGAGACCTCTGGTTTTTTTTATCCCATCCCAACAACTAGACGCGGTTTATCGCCAGGGCTCCGTGACTCTCCTGAACCACCGACAAGGGGAAATATAAGATATATTTTAATTTGATAATGGTACAAACATGATATCTGATTTTCGATTGATTAATTAAAGACACATTATGTAAGATTTACATTTAGATAAAGAACTAGCCTTTAATTCTTGCTGTAATAGTTCAAAGATAGATAATGTAAAATGAATATTTGAAAATTTCATTCAAATCACTCTATTGCGAGGGAAGATATTAGACTTTGAAGGTTTGACAAGACATGTGCAATAATTTCAACTACCGTACTGGTTGTTCAAAGCTAAGTCTCACTTCTACATTTTTAGCTTGAATCAAAATATGGCTGAACTGTTCTAATCTATTTAATATTGGAGAAATCCGATGCCATCGAGAGTTGATTATGGTCTGGATAGGTTAATTAATGTCTAATTAATAATTTATATACCATTATAAGGCCTAGAGAAAGACCTACAATAGGCAGATATAGCTCTTGCATAATGTATGTTTAAGGGCTAAAATGCACTCTGATGACTTAAAGGCCTGTATTATTTGGTACACGGGGGATCACGTGGCTAAGTGGGTAAGACGCTGGCTCGCTAGCCTGGAGGTCGGGTGTTCAATCCCTGCATTGGCCGAGAAAGTTCATCCAGATTTTCCGGCGTGGTTTCCCCTTGTCAGTGATGCAGGATGGAGGGCCTGACAAGGACAGCTGTCTAGTCGTTCGGATGGGACGAAAAATCGAGGTCCCGTGTACACATTGGCGTGCACGTAAAAGATCCCTTGGCAGTTGGAATTCGATATAAGAGTAGGCCGTAGCGCCGCTGCCCGGGCAAAATTGTCCTCATAGCACACTGTATGGCGTATGCCCGTCTTCATTAGCCCAGGTTAGGAGCAGAACAGTAGGACGTTAAACCCCATTTAATTTCATTTCATTTCATTTATTTGGTACATTAAATACAGAGAGGGAGAGAGAGAGAGAGAAATGGGGTTTAACGTCCACTCGACACAAACTGGGTCATTTCGGGACTAACATATGGTTCAATTCTATTTCAATAATTCACTTGTGCGTAGGGGTCTTTAGCTGTGGGAGGAAACCAGAGGACCCGGAGAAAACCCACGAGGTTGGACAGGCGATCCTACTCCTTGTCACATACAACCGGTGAATCGAAACCCCGCCAGTTGACTCAATGACAGACCGTATGATTCAGCGCGCGGGTGCTAACCATTCGGCCATCCCCCCCCCCCCCCCCACATGAAATGCAGACAAAAAAATTGTTCTAAAAGTGAATCGTAATGTAAAATGTCTTTATATTCAATTTTTAAAAACAACTATTGTAAATTCTAAAATCAATTATGCTTAGTGAAATATGTGAAAGGTTCAAATGGAACAACAGTAATTTATGCCTGCTTATTCCGGTCTACATGTTTTGTTTTTTATTTTGTCATTTGTGAAGCATCCATTACAAATTACTGCTACATTGTCTTCTAGGATGTTTTTTATTATTCATTACAAGTGATGCCCAAAATCATAAAATAATTGACCCATGTACTAATGTAAAATGCCCATTGTGTCTTAGATATTGGATATTATGATCCCATAAGTTCACAGCAAGAACAACATCAATATTGATTGAAATGGTCCAGTATTCGTGTTTTAATTTCAAATATTATGGAAAATATTGAGTTACAGGCTTAGCTCCTTTAATAATTTAATTAAAGAAACAAAACAAAAATAGCAATGTTAGCAGATAAATCACCTTTTCTGTATGATTAAGTTTATAATATGATAAATTATAATATAGACTGAACAGTTTTCACAAAATATAATTTAGTTCATCATAAGATAAGTTATAATGTAGCCATAGACTTAAAGGCTCAATACCACTCTTGTTGTAACTGAATAATATGTCCCAATCTTTATTCTGGTCAACAAATTGTACTATTTTAGAATATTTCAATTAATTGATGATACAAATTTCATCTTAACACACCTTATTTAAAAATTTTGAAAAATTCAACATAATGGTTTGAAACGTCTAACGTAAGCCTTTTCAAATGAAACTTCGATTTAAAAATATTTTCGAACCCTCTGGACAAGTAAAATAGGATGTAATGGATAATTTACACAACAGGTAGGACACTTAAACATCTAGTACTTAGATAGAGATATTATTTATTTTCTGGAGCTTTCAAGCCAGCAAGAGTGTTATTGTCCCTTTAACAGTTTTCACTAAATATAATTTTCTGTTAAAATAATTGATTCTATCAGAGTTGTTTGAAAGAAATCATTAACTCAGTGTACTATTTCTATTTTTCCGCGATCCTTTTATTTGAGCGTTCGTTTAATATAATTATGACAATTATTGAACAGCTGGCCTTGTTCAAGATCGACTGTGTTATTACGTTCATCATTCTCTCTGTGTCTGCCCGTCGTCTCTCACAGCAGTTGATTGATCCATTAGTTATTGTTATGGAGTTTAACTCGCAGCAGTTAGAAGTTCATTTATCTCATTGTCCGCAGATCTGGGGAATCTGTTTTGATTCGTAATTAACTCCCCTGTCGTGCTGTGTAATATTCCGTTAGAAATAGTCACGTACACACTGGATTATTATATGTGAATTATCGGACGGTAAGTTTGTTAGCGGAGAAAATGTTTTAAAGTCTTTATATACCGTCGTACCTTTTTATTTATTTTTAACGTTTGTGTTGTTTTTTTTGTAATAATGAAAACAGGTTTCATATTAAGAATATTTTTCTGTATTTGTTGTAATTGAAAAAAAATGGTTGTATTTTATGGAAAAACATAACTATCTACTTCGACAATAGATCTCTGCCCTCAATGGCTACCATATCTAAAAATTTATATACTGTTTTGTAATGCGGTTCTACCACTGTAACCCAGGTATCATTTAATCTTGTGTATCTAGCACTAATTTCTTTCACATTCATTTAATATGAAATCTTTGTTTAAAATCACCAAAAAGCATCTTAATTTGTACTTGTGTCCAGTTTAAAGCTGACTGATTAATTTTGATAATGAGTGTCCAATTTACAAGTATTTAATTTCCTGACCACTGTTCAAAAATTAATCTTTATACATCAATAAACAATTGGGTTGTGTATTTTTTAACAGTGATTGAGAAATTAAACTCATATAAATTGGACATTCATTATCAAAATTGAATGGTCAGCTTTAAAATGGATAGAAGTGCAAATTAAACGATTTATGGTGATTTTAAACAGTTTTTACGAATTTTTAAACAAAGATTGGATATTAAATGAATGTGAAAGAAATTAGTGCTAGATACACAAGATTAAATGATACCTGGGTTACAGTGATATACTCTGTTTCATATCTGTCGTACACACAAAGACTAAATAAACATTTTCTTTTTTAATAAATGGAAGCGAAATAAATACATCTCAAAATTTGCGATGTGTACTTAGTGGTTTCGACTAAAATGGTCGATTTATGAATTAAAATGTTGGTCAACTAACTTAAGTGTCTGTTCTCAGTAGACAGACAGCTTAGGTTTAGTATGATAGAACAAGTTACTGATAATTTTTATTATTTTCACCGACCTTAACTTTATCTTAATTTGTACTTGTGTCCAGTTTAAAGCTGACTGATTAATTTTGATAATGAGTGTCCAATTTACAAGTATTTAATTTCCTGACCACTGTTCAAAAATTAATCTTTATACATCAATAAACAATTGGGTTGTGTATTTTTTAAACAGTGATTGAGAAATTAAACTCATATAAATTGGACATTCATTATCAAAATTGAATGGTCAGCTTTAAAATGGATAGAAGTGCAAATTAAACGATTTATGGTGATTTTAAACAGTTTTTACGAATTTTTAAACAAAGATTGGATATTAAATGAATGTGAAAGAAATTAGTGCTAGATACACAAGATTAAATGATACCTGGGTTACAGTGATATACTCTGTTTCATATCTGTCGTACACACAAAGACTAAATAAACATTTTCTATTTTAATAAATGGAAGCGAAATAAATACATCTCAAAATTTGCGATGTGTACTTAGTGGTTTCGACTAAAATGGTCGATTTATGAATTAAAATGTTGGTCAACTAACTTAAGTGTCTGTTCTCAGTAGACAGACAGCTTAGGTTTAGTATGATAGAACAAGTTACTGATAATTTTTATTATTTTCACCGACTTTAACTTTATAGAGCTTAATCCGAAAATATTAGTTGTTTTTCTTGTGTGGATGATATCCATGATGATATTATTGGTTTCATTGATAGTGTGGTGATCCATTACTCTAACATGCACATGCATTCCTAGAGTTTGTGCAAGAATATTGACTTTAAAGAGCTTAATTCTTATATATTAGTTGTATGTAGTTCGTACCAATTATTTTTTACGTATGAAGCGATTTCCTTGAGTATTAAATGTGAATAACATCCATCGCTATTATCAATGTGTTGTATGAAATAGAGGCTCATCAAAGATTTTATGCAAAACATGTAGGTGGTGCTGAAAGTTCATCAGGATTTTCCGGCATGGTGCAGTGGTGCAGGACCGAGGGCCTGGCAAGGGACAATATCTAGTTGTTTGGATGGGACAAAAAACCAAGGACCGTGTACATATTGACGTGCCCGTAAAAGATCCCTTGGTCATTGGAACTCGATATAAGACTAGACCGTATCGCCGCTCTCTGGACAAAATTTCTCTTATAGCACACTGCATGTAGTACCCGTGTTCATTAGCCCAGTAGGAACAGAACAGTTGGACGTTTAACCCCATTTCATTTCGTTTCATTTGATAGCTGACATTGTTTATATCCCCTCTTCAGGATGCCGATCGAATATTGTGAATTTTTCATTCCACCCATTTCTTCGTAAATACTGAACATTTATATTTTAAACATTATATTATCAACACTGTAATTCGTTTAATATCAAATCTTTGTTTAAAAATTCATAAAAATCATTTAAAATCACCCCAAATCATCTAATTTGTACTTTCGTCCAGTTTAAAGCTGACTGATTAATTTTGATAGTTAGTATTCAATTTACAAGCATGAATTTCCTGATCACTGTTCAAAAATTAATCATTATACATCAATAATCAATTGGGTTGTTTATATTTTAACAGTAATCAAGAAATTAAATGCTTGTAAATTGAACACTCATTATCAAAATTGGACACTCATGTATTGTTTAATGGTGGAGAGCGTGACATTGCGTGATATATTGCAAGAACAAGAGAGCCGTGATGCCCGAGTGTTTTTACTATATATTACGCAATGTCTCAAGCTCGAGACCATTAAACGACTTAAAATACAGACACTCAGCACGTGCTTTTACAGTGAAATACGTCACACGAGTCCAATATTTCACTAGTATAAATAATGTACGATTGACAAGTTGCCCGTACGATTATTTGAAATAATGGTACGCCAACATCAAAGGGTGACGTCACATCTGTATTATCATAATTGAATGGTCAGCTTTAAACTAAACACGAGTACAAAATAGATTATTTTGGGTGATTTTAAACATACATTATGCAAGAGCTAAATCTGTCTATTGTAGGTCTTTCTTTAGGCCTGAAATGTTATCTAAATTATTAATTAGCAATTGATTAACTTATCCAGACCATAATCAACTCTCGATGACATGGCTAGCCTGTGATCTGTAGTGGATTATGAGCCGATTTACTGCATAACTTTCCTTCCCGATTTAACAATTAAATGGATAATCGAGACTATGCTGTTTATCGTACTGACTTTAGTAATGATGAACGAGGCTAAGCGGAAATTTCATTCGCTTAGTTCTGGGTTCATAGTGGATCAATTTGAATTAAATTTTCAGCAAATTGTCTTTACGTTATTAAGTTTTTAACTATTATAATGAGAACTGCCAACACGTTATCAAATCTTCCATAATGTATCTTTAACTGATTTTTATGAATTTTTAAACAAATTTTTGATATTAAATGAATGTGAAAGAAATTAGTGCTAAATACACAAGATTACATGTAAATGATACCCAGATTACAGTGCAAGTTAGTTATAGACTAGTACAAAATACAAGTTATTTAACCGTGAACAGGAAACAAATATCTGAATAAACAAAGACAAAAATGGTGATTAGACATTTATAATTGATAGAGGAAAGTCTGGAGATATTTGATATTATTTTTAGCTTAGATATATTTGTAAAGGATGGGGATAAAAATGAACTGTGTGATTAATACAAACTATGACTTACCAAGATAAAACCTAATTGTGTATTGGACTGATAGTGATAACAGCTGTGACAATGAATGAAAGTTTTTATTTATCCGTCGCACAAACTGTAAAATGAATATTTTATATGAGTTGTTAAAACTTATTTTAATCTTTTGGAAATTATTTCATTAAATACAGGTAAGAACAAATATTTTGTTTTTATATGCTCACATTTTCATGTGGATGACGTCATATTGTCGTCGTCCCTGTCCATCCACAATTTGTTTGCGGAAAGTCTACAAGTCACAATTCTTATCCAATTTTGACGAAACTTGAAATGTAGGTTTATCTCCAAAAGATCTTGGTTCCTTTTGATACTGGCATATATGTATCGGACCATAACTTCATGAATTATGGCCCCTGATTGTATGATAAATCACGTTTTTAGCTTGTGAATACTCTAGAGGTCACAATTTTTATCTGATTTAGATGAAACTTGAAATTGTTATAACCCAAAACTCTCAGTTCCTTTTGATATTTACGAATATTGGACCACAAATTCTGCGATTATGGCACCTGATGGTACAAAAAATCACATTATTTTTTTAGCTCGTTCTCTGTCCATCTCATTGAAAATGTGGGCGTATCATTGCATGGCAACCGCTTGTTGATTTGTTGATAATTAGTTTTTTGTTTATGTTAGTCAATAGATCATTTCAGGACTAACATATGGTTCAATTTTATTTTAATAAATTGCTTGCACATAGGGGTCTTTAGCAATGGTAGGAAACCGAAGAGTTTGGACGGACAGGTGACCCTACTTCGTGTCACGTACAAACAAGGAATTGAAACCACACCACTTGACTAAATAATAGATGTGGTCTAACACGCTGAACTGTTCGGTCAGCCAAACCCCCTATAATTACATCTGATGTTACACCTTACTACCTGTCGCCAGGTAGCTTCCACACCTGAACTGTTCGGTCAGCCAAACCCCCTATAATTACAGAGGATTTTCACTTATTATATAACCTATATCTTCGAACACCTGATGTTACACCTTACTACCTGTCACCACGTATCTTCCACACCTGAACAGGTATAATAATTTGTCAGGTATGATAATTGTGGGGCATATCATACCATACATCTAATTAATTGATAATACCAAGTTAATTTGACACAGCAGCACTATATCAGGTATCACTGTAATCCAGTAGACGTGGTACAAGGGTTAATCAGCGAACTGGATGTATGAGATGTGTTGTTGACGTTTGGGAAAGTAGGACGAGGGGAAATGTGTAGGGAGTGCTGTAAAGGGATAGTTAGATGTATTATGAATGGTTAGAGTGGCTGTGGTGTTACGGTGAAATACTATGCCGCCACCGTAACACCACAGCTTTATGATTTGTTAGACAGGAGTGATGTAATGGGTGTCAACAACTGGGTATGCTGGTACCGTCGCAACGTAGCCGTGAAATATATATTGTGGGGGGGAAGGGCGGAAACGGAAAAATATACAATGTTGACAGTATGTGCCAGGCATGAGGCTGCGCAGACCGAGCGGCAGCTCGATAGGGAGTGTCACCCTCATAAAAAATTTTTTTTTTAAATTTCAGTTTTCTGTAAGCAGTGAAAACACTATTTTGGCATTGTTTGCGGGGTTAAACCTAAAAATCACATTAATACACCTATTGCACGATATTGTGAAACTAGCTGACGAAGACAGCTCGGGCGGCGATTGTTCGACTCGGGGCTGCTCTGTCAGTATCTAACAAACGCATTTAGTTCGCGTACAACTTTTAAAAACCGAATGTCAGTATGGTATTTCTCACATAATTGGTTATCGCAAAAACAGAGTAAACCGAAAGCCAGTAATCTCGACTCAAACCTATAGTCTATAGCCCACTTACTACACTGTCACTAGGCTTCCTATATTATTGTTTGTGGACGGTTTACTACTCAGTGATAAGCCTGCGCCGCAAAAAGAGGTCTCGCCTTTTATTATTAGTATAATGACTTCCTCATGTGCGGCAGGTTAGTTTGCTTCTAAAAACACTGTTTTCCGTTCCAAAAAATACAAAAGTAATTTTCTACCAGATGACCATGGTTCTTTTCACCGAGACTACATAATTTCTCTTGGTGTAAGGATATAGCTATGGATAAGTTCATACAAGGTCAATAAATCCGCGGTCACTTCGGGTCACACTGTTGAGAAAATAAACCGATGGGTTTGTTTAGTAGCAAATCGAGCGTGAATCAACTGAGTTTGTACTGAAAAATTTTTGAGTGATATGTATGAACTGTCTTCACACATTCGGTTTATAATTAGCGATACACAGGTACAGTGGCAAATGTTGTACTTCACAGACTGTTTACCTCCGAACTACCTCCGCACGAAATCCCCGATTTGGGTACTTGTTAAAAGAAAAAGAAATAGTACCTGTGCGCGTGCCAGTAAAAAAAAAAATAAGAGTTCGCGCATAAAAATGCCCGAACGTACCAGGCGCCAGGTCATCCAGGTATCATTTATTCTTGTGTATTTAGCACTAATTTCTTTCACATTCGTTCAATATCGAATCTTTGTTGAAAAATTCGTAAAAATCCTTTAAAATCACCATAAATTGTTTAATTTGTACTTCTGTCTAGTTCAAAGCTGAACATTCAATTTTGATAATGAGTGTCCAATTTACAAGTGTTTTATTTCTCAATCACTGTTAAAAAAATAAACAATTAAATTCTTGCAAATTGGACACTCATTATCAAAATTAATCAGTCAGCTTTAAACTAGACACAAGTACAAATTAGATGAATTTTGGTGATTTTAAACGATTATTACGAATTTTTAAACAAAGATTTGATATTATATGAATGTGAAAGAAATTAGTGCTAAATACACAAGATTAAATGATACCCAGGTTACAGTGCATTGAGTCAAGTGGCCTGGTTTTATTTCCCCACTTGTAGGTGACAAGGTGTAGGGTTGCCTTTCCAATCTGATGGGTTTTCTACGGGTCCTTTGGTTTCTTCCCACTGCTAAAAGCCCCCCTACACGCATGCGAATTATAAAAATAAAAAATGAAACCATCTGTTAGTCCCGAAATTAACTAATTTGTGTCAAGTGGGGGTTAAACTGCATTTTTCTCTCACTCTCTCAGACTGACTCTTTCAGACTGACTCGGGGGATCACGTGGGTAAGTGGGTAAGACTTTGGCTCGCTAGCCTGGAGCTCGGGTGTTCGATCCCTGCATTGGCCGAGAAAGTTCATCCAGATTTTCCGGCGTGGTTCCCCCTTGTCAGTGATGCAGGACGGAAGGGCCTGACAAGGACAGCTGTCTAGTCCTTCGGATGATAAGAAAAAAAAAACGAGGTCCCGTGTATACATTGGAATGCACGTAAAAGATCCCTTGGCAGTTGGAATTCGATATAAGAGTAGGCGATAGTACCGCTGCCTGGGCAAAATTTCCCTCATAGCACACTGTATGGCGTATGCCCATCTTCATTAGCCTAGTACAGGGGCAGAACAGTAGGACGTTAAACCCCATTTCATTTCATTTGTCAGACTGACTCTCTTTGTCTCATTCTGTCTGTCTCTGTCCCCATCTCTCTCCCTCTGTGTTCCTATTAATAATTCAATAATTAACATGCCATTCCACAGATTATTTTTATGCATTGTTTTTATGCATAAAGTGTTTTCTGCTTTTTAATATGAAAGGCCAATATTATGATTTATCTTCAACGCTTACAAAAAAACACAGGAAAAACTACACCATTATCTTTTCTGATAGATTTTTTTCATATAAAAGCATTTTTGACCCGTTTCAATTGTTTTGCACCTATCGTGATGTTTCTAAGCACAATCACACGTTATTGATGCTGTTTTTATTTACACTGGACAAACAAAGCAAAGAGTATTATTAATTGGTACTGAGAGAGAGTATTGTTTGATGAAGGGTTATCCAGTACATGTAGCTATTCCTGTTTTACCCTAGAGAGTCATGCCTTCGTTCTCTAGATCGGATCAATTAGACGTTAGAGGAAATGAAATGAAATGGTGTTTAACGTTCAACTGTTCTGCTCTGATTGTGCTAATGAAGACGGGCATATACCTTACAGTGTGCTAGGAGGGAAATTTGTCCGGGCAGCAGCACTATGGCCTACTCTTATATCGAATTCCAACTGTCAAGGGATCTTTAACGTGCACGCCAATGTATACACGAGACCTCTGTTTTTCGTACCATCCAAATGACTAGACAGCTGTCCTTATCAGACCTTTCGCCCTGCACCACTGACAAGGGGGAACCAATGCCGGAAAATCCAGATGAACTAGATATTAAAGGGCTACACACAGAAAGTTGATAATGAAAAAAAAAAACCCTCACGTTAAAATATGCTAAAATTCAACAGTACATTCTGTTCTACTAAAACTGGCAAATCTTATAAATATGCCATCAACTGGATTGCCATAGTAAAAATGTAATCTCCCTACTTATTTGTAATCTATACCGTAAAGAAATACATTGTATGTAGGTGAAACAAAAAGATTGTTTCTCATTAGGCTGAAGAAACAATATGCTGATATTACTAATACGAGTGACAGCCCGCCCACCTTGCACTTCCTTCTTCCATTGAATATTGGATAATGAAAAATGAATATATTGAAAATTTCATTTCAAATTAATTTATTCGGTACTAGTTTAAAGTGTGGAGTTTTGACAAAATGTAAAATAGTCTCAGTTATCCAGGGAGCCACGGCGGCTAGGTGGGTAAGGCGCTGACTCGCTAGCCTGGAGGCCGGGTGTTCAATCCCCGCATTGGCTGAGAAAGTTCATCCAGATTTTCCGACGTGGTTTCCCCTTGTCAGTGATGCTGACAACGACAGCTGTCTAGTCCTTCGGATGATACGAAAAACCGAGGTCCTGTGTAAACATTGGAATGCATGTAAAAGATCCCTTAGCAGTTGGAATTCGATATAAAAGTAGGCGATAGTGCCCCTGCCCAGGCAAAATATCCCTCATAGCACACTGTATGGCGTATGCCAGTCTTCATTAGCCCAGTATAGAAGCAGAACAGTAGGACGTCAAAACCCACTTCATTTCATTTCATTTCTCAGTTATCCATTTTATTGTTAAAGTTTTTAATCTTGCGGGTGTTTAAATATTTTAAGTAGGTTTTAAAAAAGATGGTTTCAGTGTTAAAGATACATTTAATCAACAGGATTTTATAAATATCCAAAATTCATACAAATACTAATACGCTTAACAGGAAAAAGTTGAATAATTCCTTTATTTTGGATATATTCTTAGCGTTTATATTGAATATATTCTTAGAGTTTATATTGAATAAATCCCCAGAGTTTATATTGAATACAACCTCAGAGTTTATACTGAATACAACCTCAGAGTTTATACTGAATATAATCTCAGAGTTCATACTGAATACAACCTCAGAGTTTATACTGAATACAACCTCAGAGTTTATATTGAATAAATCCGCAGAGTTTATATTGAATACAACCTCAGAGTTTATCTCAGAGATTATACTGAATATAACCTCAGAGTTTATACTTATACATTTTCAGAATTTATACTGAATACAACCTCAGAGTTTATACTGAAAAAATTCAGAGACTTTGAAATGTTGAATAAAACCTCAGGGTTTGTTTTAATAAAACCTCAGAGTATTGAATTAAACCCCAGAGTTTATATTGAATAAATCCTCAGAGTATATATTGAATAAAAACTCTGGGTTAATGCAGAATAAATCCTCAGAGTTGATGTTGAATAAATTCCCCCATGTTTAATTATGATGAATAAATTCACAGACTTTATGTTGAATAAATTGACAGAATTTATGTTGAATAAATTGACAGAATTTATGCTGAATATAACCTCTGAGTTTATGTTATTTTGATTGATTGGTTGTACAACTTTATATAAAGTGTGTTTAATATCAATATATATTTCAGTCAATATGCTTTGCTTTTATTTGTTATTATTGGCGAGTTTTTATTGTCTAGAAGTGCAGGTAGGTTCTGTGTCGATGTATGTAAAGTTTTTATTGTCTAGAAGTGCAGGTAGGTTCTGTGTTGATGTATGTCAAGTTATTATTGTCTAGAAGTGCAGGTAGGTTCTGTATAATAAGTCGATATATTTCAAGTTATTATTGTCTAGAAGTGCAGTTGGGTTCTGTATCAGGTGTCGATATGGTTGTTGTTATTGTAATATATTGACAAGTACCGTTCGGTCGCTGGTCATGTACCAGCTAATATTGATAAGAACAACAACAGACGTGGACCATTTACATAAAATACAATCACTTCGCTAACTTTGTTTACAACAGTTAGCCTTGAATTATTTTATTTCTCTTTAAAGTGGGGGTTTGAGGGTGGGAGTGTTGTGGGGGTGGATGTGATCTAATGCCTGTGTTTTAAATTCAAGTCATTGTGCCAAGTCTCGTGATTTCGATACCAAGCTTGTATGAGAGAGAGAGAGAGAGAGAGAGAGAGAGAGAGAGTTTAACATCCACTTGACACAAACTAGGTCATTTTGGGACTAACATATGGTTCAAATTGTTTTCAATATTTCGCTTGCGAATAGGTCTTTAGCAGTGGGAGGTAACCAGAGGATCTGGATAAAACCTACAAAGTTGGACAGGCGACCCTACTCGCAAGTGAATTTATCAAATAAAATTGAACTATATGTTAGTCCTGCAATTGCATAGTTTGTGTCGAGTGGATGTTAAACCCTCCCTCTCTCTCTCTCTCTCTCTCTCTCTCTCTCTCTCTCCTCTCTCTCTCTCTCTCTCTCATTTAAAATGGCCGGATAGATACAGATGAATCAAAACCTTTACGTTTACCCCAGATTTATGGCTTGTTGATTCCATGTTCCACCTCGGTAAACCGCTATGTTTGTGAATAATTCATTCCAAGAAGATTGATCTCTGGACGATGTTGATTGATGTAGTCTTTAGTAATCCAGTCTCTTGAGTATTATTATTTATCGCCAGTATTAGTATTATGTTGATCTCGTGTCAAGTGGTTTATAGCCAATCAGATTCTACTATAATATTTATAAGCAGACGTCAATGTAGGCGTATTTTGACAAGTAAACAGAAATAAAATGAATCAAGGTTTAACGTCCTACTGTTCTGCTCCGATTAGGCTAATGAAGACAGGCATCCGCCATATATTTTTATACATCTTGAAATGAAAGGGGGTTTAATGTCCTGCTTCTCTGCTCCGATTGGGCTAATGAAGATTGCCTTACGCCATATATTTTTATACATCAGGAAATTAAATAGGGTTTAATGTCCTACTGTTCTGCTCCGACTGGGCTAATAAAGATGGGCATTTGGTCCTATATTTTTGTCACCCCTGACAATTTTTACATAGTGTTATGTTCATATGACTAAAAATTGTAAAAATTGTGTTGATTTTCAACTATTTCTGATAATTCGTGCCAGCATTATCACCCTTGATCCATATGAAAATCTTGTTGATGCTCTGAATGCCGAACTTTTGATCTGATTGATGTGTGAGTTTAGACAGACGAATATCTGCATGAAACTCGACAGATGGACGGACAGCAGCTTAGTCTTAGCATAAATACCACTCGAGGGACACAATCAAAACACATTACTGATTTATTTGGGCAACATTTCGAAGTGTAACTCGACAGATGGACTTACAGCAGCTTAGTCTTAGGGACCTCTAAAGGGACACAATCAAAAGAGCCGATTTAGATTAATCTACTTCCATCATAATCTTTTAGAGGCATTTTGTAACTGGATAGAGCAATAAACTATAACACATACATGTACTTAAACATACATTATGCTAGAACTAAATCTTCTTTAGGCCTGAAATGTTTTCTAAATTATTAATTAAACACCATTTACAATTTTATGGATACACAATTACTGAGTTTAATACTAAACGACATTTCAACGATGATACTCGTATATATTCTGTATATATTTGTCTACTATTCACATACCTGTATCATTTGCTTCATAAAGATGAGAGTATACTCGTCGAAACGTCGTTTAGTATTAAACTCAGTAATTGTGTATCCATAAATTGTACCTGATGTTAATATGTTCAATTATAATACTAAATTCCAATCAAAAAAGATATTAATTAGACATTAATTAACTAATCCAAGCCATAATCAACTCTAAATGACATCAGATTTTTCTGATGTAAAATAGATTAGAACGGTTAAGCCATATTTTGATTTAATTTAAGAATGGAAGAGCGAGACTAGGCTTCGAACAACCAGTACAGTGGATGACATTATTGCACACGTCTTGTCAAACCTTTAAAATCTTCGCTCGCAATAGGGTAATTTGATTGAAATTTTCAAATCATTCTTTATACAATATCTATTTTCAAACTATTATAGCAAGAATGGCTAGCTCTTTATCTAAATCTTACATAATGTATCTTTATGGAGGACCAATCACTTATTTGTTTAGGCGACGTTTCGAAGAGTACTCTCTCAACGTTTCGAAACGTCACCTAAATAAATCAGTAATTGTTCTAGTTTATAATCTATTTCCATTAAAAGCAGAGTTATTTTATCCCGAAAAATCACACGAAACTTACATATGTAGGCCTACATGTACTACTGAGCGCGCTGTATCATAAAGTCTGTCATTGAGTCAACTGGTCTGGTTTCGATTCCCCGGTTGTATGTGACAAGGAGTAGGGTTGCCTGTCCAACCTTGTGGGTTTTCTTCGGGTCCTCCAGTTTCCTCCCACTGCTAAAGACCCCTACGCGCAAGTGAATTATTGAAATAAAAGTAAACCATATGTTAGTCCTGAAATGACATAGTTTGTGTCGAGTGGACGTTAAACCCCATTTCTCTCTCTCACCACTGTCTGAGAACAAACACAAAGTTGTTAGACCAAAATTTTCATTTTGATTCTTATCGATCAATGAGTTTAGTGAAAAAACTATTTATTCTGCTTCAAATGTCATATTTAAAAAAAATTGAAAATGTCTGTGTAGGAAAGATGTAAAACAGATCAATTAGAACCGACTTACAAAATGGCCTACTTAATTTTCAACAATGTGGTCATTCAGGACAGAGATCATAAGATCTGTCATTGAGTCAAGTGGCATGGTTTTGAATCCCCGGTTGTACGTGACAAGGAGTGGGTTCGCCTGTCCAACCTCGTGAGTTTTTTCTGGGTCCTCTGGGTTCTTCCCACTGCTAAAGACCCCTACGCGCAAACGAATTATTGAAATAAAATGAAACCATATGTTAGTCCCGAAATGACCTAGTTTGTGTCGAGTGGATGTTAAACCCCATTTCTCTCTCTCCCTCTCTCTCTCTCTCTCTCTCTCTCTCTCTCTCTTTCTTGCCAGCCATATACCCACTGAGCCACAATGATTCCTGAATTAAAATCAGAGTAATTGTATCGGTAATTGAGTGAGTGATGCAGTTCCGTGAATTGAATCAAATTATTATCTGTATATGAAGTAAAACACAGCCTACTCTTATTTCATAATCAAACTAGAATTATTGTTATTGTATCGCTAATTGAGTGATCAGGAAGTTCCCTGAATGAAATCAAATTATGATGTAATAGGCCTACATGAATACGATACAATCATTATTGTATTTCCTGATTGTCACGATAATGGATGTCTATCTCCTGTTTAAAACATATCACAGTTTCTTTTCACTTTATTTCAAGTTTCAATCAAATTATTGACGTAGATAGAAGGAAGGAAGGGTGATATTGACCGAGGTTGAGGGATTTGTGTTAAAAGCGATGAATAATTAATGCTCCAAGAGTGACGTAGATGTTGTGGAATCAATTACATAGGGAAATGTTTCTTTTAAAAGTTCGGAAAATATTTGTGTTACAAGGGTTAATAATTAACGTTCAAATTCATAGAACTAACACGACACAGGGGAATGGTTATTTTGAAAAGTTACAAAAACGATAAATGATTAATGTGTGGATGAATGTTTTTGATTAAGATGACACAAGGGATTATGTAGATTTAGAAATTACACATGTTATTTTATTTAAAATAGAATTCCGGTATTTGTTGTTAATTTTATTAAAAGAAATGGGGTTGGTTGAATAATGAAATATTTTTCTAACATAATTATACTGTTTGGGGTTAATTTATTAAAAGGGGTGGTGGGTGAAATATGAGGGGGAGGAGGAGAAGATGTTAAGTGTGTAGTTTAATGTTAGAGGGCGAGGCATTAAGTAAAGACATAGAGAGAGAGAGAGAGAGAGATGGGGTTTAACGTCCACTCGACACAAACCAGGTCATTTCGGGACTAACATATGGTTTAATATTATTTCAATAATTTGATTGTATGTAGGGGTCTTTAGCAGTGGGAGGAAAACGCAGGACTTGCAGAAAACCTACCAGGTTGGACAGGTGACCCTACTCCTTGTCACGCACACTGGGGATTCAAAACCATGCCAGTTGACTCAATGACAGACCTTATGATACAGCAAACATACACACTAACCATTCGGCCGTGCAACCCGCCTGGCATTAATATAATATATTGATAGAAGGACATGTATAAAGAACAGGGGGGATTACTGTGTAATGATCTACGATATATTAAATGTGGTTTACAGGTCGAGAGCGAGACATTAAGTAATTGATTGAAACTGAGCAAAACCATTAAACAACTTTAGATACAGACACAAACCGGCACATACGTTGCAATGAAATATGTCACGCGGGTCCAATATTTCAACTAGTATAATTAATGTATGCTTGGCACATTGCCTGTATCATTATTTTAAATAATGGTACACCAACATCAAAGGATGACGTCACATCTGTATTTTAATAGCAGATATTCTTGTTAAACATGCATGATGCAAGAGCAAAATCTGCTTATTACAAGTCTTTCTTTAGGCCTGAAATGATATCTAAATGATCAATTAGACATTAATTAACTTATCCAGACCATAATAAACTCTCGATGTCAAGGCTAGCCTTCGATGTAGGCTGGATTAGATTCCTATATGCTGCTAACGGCCAAAGATAATTAAATCAGAAAAAGTGGATAATCGAGACTATGCTTTTATATTAATGATTTTAGTAATGATAACCGAGTCTATGCAACAATTTCACTGGCTTCTTTCTCGGCTCATAGTGGATCAAATTACCTTTACACTATCTAGTTTTTAACTATTATAGCGAGAACTGCCATCTCTTTATCTTATCTCACATAATGTATCTTTAAATAGGATATTAGAGTTTCTTTATGAATGGACGTTGAACCCCAGATTGGACTACGAGAAACATTTTCTAATACTTCAATCTAGTTTCATCATAAAAATATATTGGTTCGACATATTGACATTCATGTCTTGTCTCTTCTCATACAATAAATGAAATCAAATGAAATGGGGTTTAACGACTCGGCTAATGAAGACAGGCATACGTCATACAGTGTGCTATGAGGGAAATTCTGCACGGTTAGTTACACTATAACCTACTCTGATATCGAATTCCAACTGTCAAGGAATCTCTTACGTTTAGTCCAATGTGTACTCCGAACATCGGTTTTTCATCCTATTTGAACGCCTATACATCATCCCTTGCCAGGGCTACACCACTGACAAGTAAAGGACCTCCAGGTTATTGAGCCAACATCTTACTCACCAATCCACAAACGCAAACCCTACTTGAACATCATACGCTTAGAAACATCAATAGTAACCATCTTTACAATGACCTTTATAAAATCCAAGGTGAAATCTTTAATGAGTATTGAGGGGGGTTGGATGGCTGAATGGTTAGTGAGCGCGCGCTGTATCATAAAGTCTGCCATTGAGTCGACTGGCGTGGTTTCGAATCCCCAGTTGTACGTGACAAGGAGTAGGGTCGCCTGTCCAACCTCGTGGCTTTTCTCCGTGTCCTCCGGTTTCCTCCCACTGCTAAAGACCCTACGAACAAGCGAATTATTGAAATAAAATTGAACTGTATGTTAGTCCTGAAATGACCTAGTTTGTGTCAAGTGGAGCTAAACTCTCTCTCTCTCTCTCTCTCTCTCTCTCTCTCTCTCTCTGGTACATTTAGAAACAATAGAAACCATCTTTACAATGACCTTTATAAAACCCAAGGTGAACTCTTTAACCAGAATTGAAACTCGTAATTAACTATTTATAGAATCTGTAACAATCGCAATCAAAATATTTGTCATATTCGTTAAAATATCTCTCCAAACATTCCATAATTAAAAACCATTAGCATGTTTTCATAGAAATGGGAAACTTTGTTATAAATGGGACGACCATGTTTGATTGGACCATTTATTTTATGTTTGATTGATTTAGTTTTAAAGTACCATAATAATATGTATTTAATTTTAAAGTACCATAATAATCTGTTTTAAAGTACAATAATAATCTGTTTTAAAATACCATAATAATCTGTATTTAGTTTTAAAGTACCATAATAATCTGTTTTAGTTTTAAAGTACCATAATAATCTGTTTTAAAGTACCATAATAATCTGTATTTAGTTTTAAAGTACCATAATAATCTGTATTTAGTTTTAAAGTACCATAATAATCTGTTTTAGTTTTAAAGTACCATAATAATCTGTTTTAAAGTACCATAATAATCTGTTTTAAAGTACCATAATAATCTGTATTTAGTTTTAAAGTACCATAATAATCTGTATTTAGTTTTAAAGTACCATAATAATCTGTTTTAATTTTAAAGTACCATAATAATCTGTTTTAAAGTACCATAATAATCTGTTTTAAAGTACCATAATAATCTGTATTTAGTTTTAAAGTACCATAATAATCTGTATTTAGTTTTAAAGTACCATAATAATCTGTTTTAGTTTTAAAGTACCATAATAATCTGTTTTAAAGTACAATAATAATCTGTTTTAAAGTACCATAATAATCTGTATTTAGTTTTAAAGTACCATAATAATCTGTATTTAGTTTTAAAGTACCATAATAATCTGTTTTAGTTTTAAAGTACCAAATTAATCTGTATTTAGTTTTAAAGTACCATAATAATATGTATTTAATTAATCTGTATTTTTTCAATGGTACTACAGGAGAAAAAACGTCTAGCCATTCAGTTTAAATAAAACACAAAGGTCTCCCAATACTATAGGCAGGACATTCATGATCCCTTGACAGTTGGAATTTGAAACTGACTGTACTAGTGCCACTGTATGAACAATATTGCCCTCATTGCCCAATACATGGTATGTGCCCCTCTGTATTTCGCTATCTGACCTCTGACCTAACATCCAGCTATATTTCACCTCCAACCTCTGTCCTAACTTCTAGCTATATTGCGCTATTTGACCTCTGGCCTAACATTTAACTGTATCTGACCTCTGACCTTACATCTAGCTATATTTCACCTCTGTCCTCTGGCCTAACATCTATCTATATTGCGCTATATGACCTCTGACCTAACATCTAGCTATATTTCACTATCAGACCTCTGACCTAACATCTAGCTATATTTCACCTCCGACCTCTGTCCTAACATCTAGCTATATTTCACCTCCGACCTCTGTCCTAACATCTAGCTATATTGCACTATTTGACCTCTGACCTAACATCTAGCTGTATTTCACCTCCGACCTCTGTCCTAACATCTAGCTATATTTCACCTCCGCCCTCTGTCCTAACATCTAGCTATTTTGCACTATTTGACCTCTGACCTAATTTAATTATAATGGATGAGATAATATGAACATGTAGCCCGATTTAACTGTGGAATGTTTTTCTGACCTATAACATTTATGAAGGATCAACACGGAAAGTAAATGCCTGTATTTACGCAGTGTTTTCATGATAAATAAGACGAGGAAATGATTGAAGTGAGGGGAGCGTGTGATGCGTGCGTTCGATGAGTTTAATAAAAAAGACCATTTTGTCGAATGTTGATCAATACAGCAGTGAATGTAGTAGAAATATTTTCTCTACATCATCGCTAGAAGCATTCTTTTTCTAACTTCATACAAACAGCTTGTTTGATGTAACATGAATTTTTGTCCCTTCCCTTGGGCTAGTGACATTTTAATCTGAATTGTCAAGAATTGTCAATACATATTTCACATAGTTAGAATCACCATTAATTCAGCTATCTAAAAATATATTTACCTTTTTTGAAAATCTTGAAAAATAAAAAAAAAATATATTAGAGCATTTTCCAAAATTTAACAATTTTTTCGGCTTTGCTTTTTTGTCCTATTCCAGTTATTTCAAAGTCTTATTGGGCTAGGGGTGTGTTGGGGGGGGGGGGAGATGGCCGAATGGTTAGCATTCGCGTGCTGTATCATAAGGCCTGTCATTGAGTCAACTGGCGTGGTTTCGAATCCCTGGTTGTACGAGACAAGGATTAGGGTCGCCTGTCCAACCTCGTGGGTTTTCTCTGGGTCCTCCAGTTTTCTCCCACTGCTAAAGACCCCTACACGCAAGCGAATTATAAAAATAAAATTAAACCATATGTTAGTCCCGCCGAAATGACGGAAACGTTCCTGACATGATTGAAAGTGGTAATATATGTAAAGAAGATTATTATTAAAACAAAGGTTGCAAAATTGTGGGGGGTGGATGGCCGAATGGTTAGCATGTGCGCGCTGTGGGTTTTCTCCGGGTCCTCTGGTTTTCTCCCACTGCTAAAGACCCTTACGCTCAAGCAAAAAATTGAAATAAAAAATTAAACCATATGTTAGTCCCGAAATGACCTAGCTTGTGTCAAGTGGACGTTAAACCCCATTTCTCTCTCTCTCAAAATTGTGTGTTTTCTCTGGGTCCTCCGGTTTCCTCCCACTTCTAAAGGCACCTATGCGCAAGCGAATTATTGAAATATTATTGAACCATGTGTTAGTCTCGAAATTACCTAGTTTGTATGACTGTATTTAAACTCTCTCTCTCTCTCTCTCTTTCTCTCTCTCTCATGATCAATGTTTATTAGCGATATTTAAACAGCAATCAAACTTCACTGATTAATTGTATCATGTTACGAGAACAGTTACATGAATAAAAACGTCAATAATTACCACAAAAACAAAAAGTCAATACATATTTTTGGGGTCTCGCCAAGAAACAGACAATATTCAGTGATAATAATCTTGATGAATCGGAAGTCTGACTATAACATCGGCTTCGTCAAGCGACTATAATTAGTGACACCAAACAACACGGCCGCATGAATTCTTTCAAAGATTGTCGGCCATTCCTTGGTATCGTTTAACAAAAATCAATAACTCTAAGCAGCAGAAGGGAAAATATTCGTCTATAATGACGTGATAGGAGTTGGTTTAGTTGGAACAGGACGAGATGTAGAGCCAATAATTACCATAGTAACAGAGTTTTTTTTACCCTCTACTTCCTGTTGTTTCTCGTGACTTCTGTTAATGGGATGTTTTATGAAGTTTTAACAAGGGAGGCGTAGTAATATTGGTTTTAAATAGGATGTGATGTGTCCTTGTGAGGTAGATTTCACATTTTAAAAGACAAGCTACTGGACAATAAAACTAGACTGTTGTGTTTCTTCTACATTTTGAGGTATTTATATCCAGTCCTTTCTTTGTCCTACGTTAATATATTAAAATAGTATCTTACGTTATTATATATTTAAATAATATTATCCAGCCCTTTGTATGTCTTACTTAAAATATATTAAATAATATCCAGTCTTATACGTTACTATATATATTGGCATTAAATAATATTATCCAGTCTTACGTTATTATATATATTAGATAATATATGTTTATCCAGACTTTTGTTTGTCTTACGTTAATATATTAAATAATATTATCCAGTCTTTTGTTTGTCTTACGTTAATATATTAAATATAATTATCCAGTCTTTTGTTATTATATGTATATTTAAATAATATTATCCAGTCTTTTGTTTGTCTTACGTTAATATATTAAAATAGTATCTTACGTTATTAAATAATATTATCCAGTCTTTTGTTTGTCTTACGTTAATATATTAAATAATGCCCACTCTTGCGTTACTATATATATTTAAATAATGTTATCCAGTCTTACGTTATTATATATATTAAATAATATCTGTTTATCCAGACTTTTGTTTGTCTTAAGTTAATATATTAAATAATATCCAGTCTTACATTATTATATATATATTTAAATAATATTATCCAGTCCTTTCTTTGTCTTACGTTAATATATTAAAATAGTATCTTACATTATTAAATAATATTATCCAGTCTTTTGTTTGTCTTACGTTATATCCAGTCTAACGTTACTATATATATTTAAAAAATATTATCCAGTCTTTTGTCTGTGTTACGTTAATATATTAAATAATATCCAGTCTAACGTTACTATATATATATTTAAATAATATTATCCAGTCTTTTGTTTGTCTTATACGTTGATATATTTAATAGTATCCAGTCTTACATTATTACATGTCTACATTAGATAATATCGATTATCCAGTCTTTACAGTATTATTTTAAATAATATCTTGCTTAATATAATAAGAAATCCAAAATTTGTCAACATTCACCACACACTGCGCACAACGCGTGGAAATCTCCAACTACTGCATATTAACTTAAGACTAATGTTGGACCTTTTCTATGGAATAAACTACCATAGTCAATCAAACAGTTTCAAAACGCTGATCTGTAAATAATCAGTGAATATAACGACCAAGAACGACTTCAAAGTTGTTCTTCATTATTAAAGATACATTATGGGAGATTTTTATAGAGAATTGGCCATTCTTGCTATAACAGTTCAAAAGTAGATGATGAAAGAAGAATATATTGAAAATTTCAGTCAAATTACTTTATTCTGAACATAGTTATCATCGTTGTAATATTTGACTAGAAATGGTAGTGAAATGTGCTTTCACCTTGGCTGATCGTTTGATTGACAGGCGTTAACTCCACCTACATATCTCGATTATCAAGTATAGTTTTCAATGGCATGCGGAAACGCTCTACAGCGGCCTCGCTAAGTACACTCTATCATTTAGCCTCGATCTAACTGACGCATTCTCATCAGGATGCGCCATATTTGAATTAATTAATAAGTGAAATCCTATTTAAATCCGAGCTGTAGCCGAGCCATCCATGGGTCTACAGAGTTGATTTTGGGCTTGTTGTTTAAATAAAGATCTAATTTATAATTTCTATAACATCTGAAGCCTAAATTAAGATTTGCAATAATCAGATTTTGCTCTTGCATAATGTATGTTTAAGATGCTTTATAAATTACGATATTATAATTATTAAATGTGACAAAATACTTTTACTGTAACCCAGGTTATCATATAATCTTAGGGGGTCTTTTAGCAGTGGGAAGAAACCTACAATTGGGGATATAAACCAGGCCACTTGACTCAATGCAGTGTAACCCAGGTATCATTTATTCTTGTGTATTTAGCACTAATTTCTTTCACATTCATTTAATGTCAAATCTTTGTTTAAAAATTCGTAATAATCGTTTAAAATCACCAAAATTCATCTAATTTGTACTTGTGTCTAGTTTAAAGCTGACTGATTAATTTTGATAATGAGTGTCCAATTTGCAAGAATTTAATTTCCTGACCACTGTTCAAAAATTAATCATTATACATCATTAATCAATTGGGTTGTTTATTTTTTAACAGTGATTGAGAAATTAAACACTTGTAAATTGGACACTCATTATCAAAATTGAATGTTCAGCTTTGAACTGGACAGAAGTACAAATTAAACAATTTATGGTGATTTTAAAGGATTTTTACGAATTTTTCAACAAAGATTCGATATTGAACGAATGTGAAAGAAATTAGTGCTAGATACACAAGAATAAATGATACCTGGATTACAGTGATACCTGATATAGTGCTGCTGTGTCAAATTAACTTGGTATTATCAATTAATTAGATGTATGGTATGATATGCCCCACAATTATCATACCTGACAAATTATTATACCTGTTCAGGTGTGGAAGATACCTGGTGACAGGTAGTAAGGTGTAACATCAGGTGTTCGAAGATATAGGTTATATAATAAGTGAAAATCCTCTGTAATTATAGGTTTCGTAAAAATTGTTTAAAATCACCAAAAATCATCTAATTTGTACTTGTGTCTAGTTTAAAGTTGACTGATTAATTTTGATAATGATCAGTGACAAATATTAAATGATACCTGGGTTACAGTGTTTATTTACTGTGTCTAGAAAATTTCAAATTAAAATCTCTGAGTCTAAGAATGATTTTGGCACTATGGTATTAACCCCTTTCAAACTATAATATTGTAAAAGTTGAATCTAATAGGGATAACAGTCCAAATATGGTTCTATTCCTTTCAATGTGAGATTTTGTATTCCTCTCAAACTATAATATTGTGAACGTTGAAGCACTGAAAGGAATATCAGTCCAATAATGGTTCCATTCCGTTCTGTAATTACAAAGTTATGATGAATTTTAAGCTTATTAAAAGGAATATTAGTTCTATATATGGTTCCATTCCGTTCTGTAATTACAAAGTTATGATGAATTTTAAGCTTATTAAAAGTCTTAATGTGTGGGGGGTTGGATGGTCGAATGGTTAGCACATACGCGCTGTATCATAAGGTCTGTCATTGAGTCAACTGGGGTGGTTTTGAATCCCCGGTTGTACGTGACAAGGAGTAGGGTCGCCTGTCCAACCTCGTGGGTTTTCTCCGGGTCCTCCGGTTTCCTCCCACTGCTAAAGACCCCTATGCGCAAGCGAAATATTAAAATAAAATTAAACCATATGTTAGTCCCAAAATGACTTAGTTTGTGTCGGGTAGACGTTGAACCCCATTTCTCTCTCTCTCTCTCTCTCTCGGGGGGGGGGGGGGGGGGGTTGCTAGCTTTGAGGTCGGGTGTTCGATCCCTACATTTTCAAAGAAAGTTCATCCAGTTTTTCCAGCATGGTTCCACCTTGTCAGTGATGCAGGACGGAGGGCTTGACAAGTACAGGTGTTTAGTCGTTCGGATGGGACGAAAAACAGTGGTCCTGTGTACAGTTGGAATTCAAAATATAAGAGTAGGCTGTAGTACCGCTGTCCGGGCAAAATTTCCATCATAGCACACTGTATGGCGTATGCCCGTCTTCATTAGCCCAGTTCGGAGTAGGACGTTAAACCCCATTTCATTTCATTAAATTTCTTATTGTGTGATTTTGGCACTCTAGGAATCCCTTGTTGTAAAAATTGAATCTATGAAAGGAATTGTTCTATTTGCTATTTACAAATGTTCATTGGCCTGGTTGATACAATCCTTGAGTGTATAAACCAGTGATTGTTTTCCATCAATCTGATTAAATTCAGCTTTATGTTTCGTTTCGTTTTTTTATACTTTTGATGGCCTACACTACATGAAGATCTGACAAGTTGTAGCGATAGGTCACGTCAGAGGTCATACGAGCGGCTTTTGACCCTATGACATCAGACATTTAATTACCCAATCAGCATTGATGTTTCTAGTGGATTACCCACAGTTCCGTGCAAAACACGCCTAAAGCTCGCCGTAAGAGGCCATTTCATTGGCTGCACCCTCACACCATCCAGAACACATCTATGATAACAACTCTTCCAGATCCTAGTGTAGTAAAGACAAGTAGAAGGAAATTTTGAACTATAAAAAACGAAACGAAATAGGATCTGTGTTTTAACCAGATTGGTTTCCCATATAAATTGTGTTGTGTTTTATTAGCCTGGTTGATGTTTTAAAGATACATTATGGGAGATAAGATAAAGAGATGGCAGTTCTCGCTATAATAGTTAAAAACTAGATAGTGTAATGGTAATTTGCTGAAAATTTCAGTCAAATTGATCCACTATGAGCCGAGAAAGAAGCGGGTGAAATTTTTGCATAGTCTCGGTCATCATTACTAAAATCATTAATATAAACAGCAGTCTCGATTATCCACTTTTATTGATTTGATTATCAATAGCCGTTAGCGGCATATAGGAATCTAATCCAGCCAACATCGAAGGCTAGCCTTGACATCGAGAGTTTATTATGGTTTGGATAAGTTAATTAATGTCTAATTGATAATTTAGATAACATTTCAGGCCTAAAGAAAGACTTGTAATAAGCAGATTTTGCTCTTGCATAATGCATGTTTAAAGAAGGACATGTAACCCCCCCGTTTTATTTGATTTAGCTCAGTGATTAACTGATAATTAACCGATTGTTTGTAAGGGAGATAATTGGGATGATATACGAAGGAGGGTCAATATATAAAAGGTATTTCTGTTGTACAGGTAAATGATCAACATATAAAAGGTATTTCGATAATATAGGTAATTATTGAACACACATAATCTTTAAAGCTGAGGGGTTGGATGGCTGAATGGTTAGCGTGCGCGCGCTGTATCATAAAGTCTGTCATGGAGTCGACTGGTGTGGTTTCGAATCCCCGGTTTACCTAGTTTGTGTCGAGTGGACGTTAAACCCCATCTCTTTCTCTCTCTCTTAAAGCTGAACTTCCAATTACAAAACTACAGAAATAATTATTGTTTGGGGGTAAGGCAGTTTTTCTCTTATTTTTAGATCAACAGTATGTAGTAGTTGACTTATTTCGTCTAATTAGTAAAATATTCCTGATCAGGAATAATATTTGTGTAGTAATAATATTTTCAGTAAACTGATTGTGAAAAATTGTCAATCAGTCAAGCGTGTAATTATTGGTAGTTGAAATATAGCTGGATGTGGACACTGTTATATATTACGATCACAAAGAACAAACACAAGGAAGTCCGATAGTACTACACCACGCCCACATCCAGTATATAGCCCGGTTTACACTTGGCCCGATAAGCGTGCCGTTCTGGGCTACGGTTTTTTGTAGTGTAAACGGGTCAAACGTAAGCGTGCCACGCCTGATACGGTGCCATCTGGCCAACTGAAGTGAGGTGGTCTCGAAACGGTACCAGGACCGGTTCGCTTTAAATTTTCGTAATGTAAAAATAACCAGTCTGAGCACGGATTACTGTGCATGCGCCAAATGAACCTTGACCTTTTTTCCCCGCAAACTTTGACAGCTCTGTCATCAGTTCTCTCAAAATGGCTGCTCAAACTAAATCAACCATCATAATTGTTTTCATCTGGGTATTTTGTATAGTGACTGAAATTAACATTTAGCGTGCTTGGCAGGGTTCTGGGACCGGTTGTTTTAGAGTAATGTAAACGGGTCAATTTCTTTGAAATTTATCGCGGACTGGTACCGTGCACAGAACGGCACGCTTATCGCGGCCAAGTGTAAACAGGGCTTTATACTGGATGTGGGCGTGGTATAGTACTATCGGATTTCCTTGTTGTGTTTGTTTTCTTTGTGATCGTAATATATAACACTACAGGTTAAATGGTTCCTATAACTTAATTGTTCAGCTGGAATGGCTTCGAAGGTTCCTCGATCTCAATAAATAATAGCTGCTCGGAAAACCTGGGTGAGCTCTGATCAGCCTCGCTCAACACCCTCCTTTATGACCCCCTAATTTCTGCACGTCTTAGATTGACCATAGGTCGATAAACAGACAGAATTTGATGGATATTTTGACAATGGTTAGGATTTTACCAAAATATCACTGTTTTTTATATATAAATATATCATTCACGTTCATTAAGTATGTGTGACTTGACTCTATAGAAAGAGTGAAGCAACAATTTTTCAAAGACCCAATATTGTCTTAAGGACCAAATTGTTACAGTGGTCTACCTCTCTTTCTGTATGCCATATAGTCAGTAGCCATGTTTGTTCTGCAACAATACGTGCAAGCGAAATTTTGAAATAAAATTGAACCTTAGGTTAATCCTGTAATTAATTAGTTTATGTGGAGTGGACATTAAACCTCTCTCTCTCTCTCTCTCTCTCTCTCTCTCTCTCCTTCATTCATGCGATTGCTATCAACTACATGAAACTGCACCTGGTATAAATAGTTTTGCAACCTAATACGATAAATTTTGAGGGAATGCTTAGGCATTCAGTTTATTTTGTAGCTTTCCTCGTGCCATTTGTGTACAGAAAAATGGCTGAAGTGTATTTAAATTCAAAGAAAGGAAAATACCATGAAATTTATACTAATCAAATGACTTTCTTATGGTTCCTTTGATCTTAGTTGAGTGACAGCGGGGTCAGTTTTGCCGAATCGCAGTTGACATACATGTAAGCCCACTTCCAGTAGCAAGTATTCACAATAAATGTATGCAAGCAACATAAGCGATCTGAATTTCCAGTTGCACAAAATCGCATTGGATCACAAGGGAGACGTAATCCATCCACCAAGTATTAAATTCTAAAAAAATTTTAGCCTTTTTTTAATACCAATAAAATTTGTACATGTCTGAGTAGAAAAACTGTTGACGATAAATATCAAATATTTTATCCAGACATTTATCAGTAATATCAGGAGAGTTATAATATTGACATTTATAGACATGCGTGTAGGTCAATTCCTTCTTGGTCGTATAAATATCGTATCTTAACTGTCTGGTGGATTTAGGAATATTCATATAGCGTGAAATGTCATTATGTCCAATCACTAGGGTGTAGAATTATTCAGTATTGTTTATAAAAATTATATAGAAAACTTAAAAAATATCGGAGTCCAAATTATATAGAAAACTTTAACAATAGAAATTTAATGAGTCTAAATTAGATAGAAAACTTTAACAATATTTGAGTCTAAATTAGATAGAAAACTTTAACAATATTTGAGTCCATATTAGAGAGAAAACTTCCATATTAATCAGATAGAAAACTTTTTCATATATATTTGAGTCCAAATAACCACTCGATATCAGCCACTACTTCTAGAACATCTCATATCACGTCTTGCTGGGTTGATGGGTAGTGTACACAAGTTAGGGCATGCTTAGTCTTTATAGAACACCTCATACAATTTCTCATCTATTAGGGAATTTCATACGTTTATTTTCCTCGTACTATTGTGTATAAAGCAAACATATACATGTAAAACTGCTGTAATGGAATCTCTTGATTATTTTAAAGGATATGTAAACATAATTAATCTAGAGGGCTTGCTGCAATTAAATGTTTCATAGTTCAAACATACATTATGCAAGAGCTAAATCTGCCAATTGTAAGTCTTTCTTTAGACCTGAAATGTTATATAAACTATTAATTAGACACAAGGTACAATTTTATGGATACACAATTACTTAGTTTGATACTAAGCGACGTTTCGACGAGTGTTTCGACCAGTATACTCTCGTCTTTGCTTGATAAAGATGAGAGTATCCACATTGAAACGTTGCTTAGTATCAAACTCACTAATTGTGCATCCATAAAATTGTACCTTGTGTTAATATGTTCAATTACTAAATGCCAATCAAAGAAGATATTAATTAGACATTAATTAGCTTATACAGACCATAATCAACTCTCAATGTCATCGCTAGCCTGCGATATTTACTGGATTAGAACTCGGTCTGCAGCTTCTGATTAAATCAGAAAATGGATAATCGAGACTATGTTTTTTATAGTACCGACTTTAGTAATGATGATGGACGCTAGGCCCAAAATTCAATCGCTAAATACCGAGTTCAGGGTGGATCAATTTGACTAAAATTTTCAGCAAATTCCCTTTACATTATCTAGTTTTTAACTATTATAATGAGAATTGCCAGCTCTTTATCTAATCTCCCATAATGTGTCTTTAAGACTGACTGATACCGTCCGTCATGATAATTAAAACAAAACAACAACTTGTGAAATTCAGGAGAATTTAAGGCTACAGAGAAGTTAATAAGTCTCTAATTTAAGCGATATAGCAACCCCTTGCAAAATAAAATATTGTAAAAGTAAAACTCTAATAAGAATATCAGTCCAAAAATTGTTCATTTCTGATCGCTATTTACAAAGTTATAACGCGAACTGTAATTCCATAAATCTATGTGACTCCCTGTATAAATAGTAAATCACGCTCCGTTACTTTAATTAGTTGATAATTGTTGCTAATAGACGCCAACTAGTTTGGTTTGAACATCTCTGACATTCAATGTATATATTGTTTGGCTATTATTGTATAATCACTGGCCAAATGTTAAATGTCATATATAAGACTTGTAATAGGTAATTACACCAGGTAATTACAACAGGTAATGATTACAGTTGTTGTAACAGGTAACAGTTTTAGTCCATGTGTTAATCATTAAATGGAAGTCAGATGTTCGATCCCTGCATCGGCCGAGAAGGTTCATCCAGATATTTAAAGTCTTATATAATGTGTGGGGGGATCACGTGGCTAATAGGTAAGACGCTGGCTCACTAGCCAGGAACTCGGGTGTTTGATCCCTGCATTGGCCGAGAAAGTTCATCCAGATTTTCCGGCATGGTCTCTCCTTGTCAGTGATGCATGATGGAGGGCCTGACAAGGACAGCTATCTAGTTGTTCGGATGGTATGGAAAACTGAGGTTTCCGGTCCAATGTAGATGAGCTTATCAACCTGTTTTGGTTTGTTTTGTGCTCCTAATGAATAAATAACAAAAGTATTGGTTTGGAATGTTATTTATTATTCAAAATGACGATTATGAAAACATGAGATGAGAAATGAGAATGTATTTAGATTACAATTTTCCCAATTTCAGGATCTCGTGTTTTCTGAGTAAGTTGGACGAAATGAAAATAATAATACACATCACTACAGGTGATATCGTGCCCAACTCATCACACCAACACAACTTAAAGGGACAATAACACTCTTGCTGGCTTGACAGCTCCAGTAAATAAATATTAGCCTTATATTCTAAGTATTAGAGGTTTATGTGTCCTACCTGTTGTGTAAATTATCCATTACATCCTATTTTACTGCAGAGGGTTTGAAAATATTTTTAAATCCAAGTCATATTTGAAATGGTTTACGTTAGGCTTTTCTAATCACTTAGTTGAATTTTTCCAATTTTTTAAATTAGGTGTGTTAAGATGAAATCTGTATCATCAATTAATTGGAATACTGTAAATAGTACCATTTGTTGACCAGAATAAAGATTGGGACAAATTATTCAGTTACAACAAGAGTGGTATTGAGCCTTTAAACATACATTATGCAAGAGCTAAATCTGCCTATTGCAGGTCTTTACTGGATTTAAATCCGATCTGCTGCTCAACGCCCATTGATGATTAAATCAAAAAATGGATAATGGAGATTATGTTTTTTATCGTATTGACTTCAGTAATGATGATCGAGGCTAGGCCTAAAATTCAATCGCTAAATTCACAGTTCAGAGTGGATCAATTTGACTAAAATTTTCAGGATATTCTATTTACATTATCTAGTTTTTAACTATTATAGTGAGAACTGTCAGCTCTTTATCTAATCTCCCATAATGTGTCTTTAACTATACTATTAATGACATGATATCTATCAACACAAGGGGGTCACGCTAGCTAAGTGGGTAAGACGCTGGCTCGCTAGTCCGGAGGTCGGGTGTTCGATCCCTGCATTGGCCGAGAAAGTTCATCCAGATTTTCCGGCGTGGTTCCCCCTTGTCAGTGATGCAGGATGGAGGGCTTGACAAGGACAGCTGTCTAGTCATTCGGATGAGACAAAAAACCGAGGTCCCATGTACACATTGGCGTGCACGTAAAAGATCCCTTGACAGTTGGAATTCGATATAAGAGTAGGCCGTGGTGCCACTGTCCGGGCAAAATTTCCCTCATAGCACACTGTATGGCGTATGCCCGTCTTCATTAGCCCAGTTCGGAACAAAACAGTAGGACGTTAAACCCTATTTCATTTCATTTCATTTCTATCAACACAATATAACCGTCAATAGAAATACTATAATAGTCTATACTCTATGCATTTTTCAAAGAATGGGCGCACATAATGTCATTTATAAATATTGAAATGAAATGAAATTAACAAGGGATTGAGATCAGTTTTAAGTGATTCCTTTTTACAGACCAATTAAACCAGTGATTTACCTGTGTTGATTGCCATCTGTTTTTACTGTACCTAATAATTTACCTGTTTATTACAATCTTAGCGTCCAATACAAACATCTATATTTATTAATGATAGGTTTACCTAATTGTATGCCATTATATTTTTAATTCACTCCCCCATTGTTTAGTCATTGACCCGTGAATGACTGACCCCTTATTGACATATATGGGATAAACAAGGGAAATTGATCACTCCCACAAATTAATTGGTAGTTGTACTGAGGCCAAAACAATTTAAGTTTTTACTTCTTCAGGTTTCTTTCGATTCCCCTTTTGTATGTGACAAAGGGGTAGGGTCGTCTATCCAACCTCGTGGCTTTTCTCCGGGTCCTCCAGTTGCCTCCCACTGTTAATTAAAGACCCCAACGCACAAGCGAATTATTGAAATAAAATTGAACCATATATTTAGTCCTGAAATGACGTAGTTTGTGTCGAATGGATGTTAAACCCCATTTCTCTCTCTCTCTCTCTCTCTCTCTCTCTTCCTGGTTGTGTTCTAATAAATAACCATTTGTGCCGTGTGAACAACATTTTAAATATCTGAACAAGGAAACAAATTTGAGAAGAGCATCCAAGTTTGTTTTTTTTCAATTAATTATGTTTTTTTCACAGAAGTTCTTGGAATCCTGATAAATGAATAGCCAAAGTTTGGTTTAATTCCTTCAAAACTAAAAAAAAATAGAACTGAAATTCTTTGAGAAGAGGAAAAAAGTTTTTTGTTTTTTTAAAATTAGGTTCTAGGGGATCCTGTCCAACCTCGTTGGTTTTCTCCGGGTTCTCCGGTTGTACGTGACAAGGAGTAGGGTTGTCTGTCCAACCTCATGGGTTTTCTCCGGGTTCTCCGGTTGTACGTGACAAGGAGTAGGGTTGCCTGTCCAACCTCGTGGGTTTTCTCCGGGTTCTCCGGTTGTACGTGACAAGGAGTAAGTTTGCCTGTCCAACCTCGTGGGTTTTCTCCGGGTCCTCCGGTTTCCTCCCACTGCTAAAGACCCCTACGCGCAAGCGAATTGTGTAAATAAAATTAAACCATATGTTAGTCCCGAAATGACCTAGTTTGTGTCGAGTGGACGTTAAACCCCATTTCTCTCTCTCTCTCTCTCTCTCTCTCTCTCGAGGGGATCCTATATGAATAGCCATTCAAGTTTTTAGTACGATATTTGGTTGAAATCTTTCAAAACCTAAAGAATTAAAACTAAAAGTATTTGAGACGAGCAACAAAGGTCTTGACAGATGTTCCTTCCTTAACACCATTGATCATTCACATGGGTTTGGTTGGGCCTTCATTGGTGTGGCCTTTAGTGGTGTGGTTCTGGTGCAATATAACCCGCACGGTTGGTGCTGATGTGCCATTAAACTACATCTCATTTCATTCATTGGTGTGGCCTTTAGTTTTGTGGCCTAAATTGGGTTTATGTTGTTCATTCAGTTTGGTATTGATGAGTCGATAACATATTAATGGGATTAACTAGGATTAACAAGTGATTTAATGGAGATTAAAGCTACTAAGTAGATAATCTGTTGATAGGAAGATTAATGAAATAATCAGTGTTAATGTTTACCAGCATGTTTATATCATAATTTATTCATAATCCTGATGTCAGAGGTCATAGCATATAAGATTATCACATGTGTACATGTAGAATTCATAATTAGTTTTGTCTGCTATGGTGTGTTACATATATACTTAGTTCTACCAGTTTTGTTGTTGTTTTAAAGATTAACGTATGCTTCTACCATAGGGTTATATATCGCAGACGAGAGTTCTACCTCTACTTTTGAAAGTAATTAATTTCTTTTAAGAAAGACTGATATGTTTTGTTAAGAAGAAATAATTTGAATCTGACAGATATCGGCATATCAAGAAGGATAACTCTGTGTGTAGTTCATAGAAGGATAAGAAATTAGAAAGTACAGGATACGCAAGGTCTTCGGGATAGTTTTCTGTAGTTCATAAAAGACCAGACCTTTTATAATATTGTAATAATTTGTGGAGTTAGTTTGGAGTTTATCAGCGGAAATTTGTGATAGTTTCTGTGACGTTAGTTAGCGTGTAATACTGGATATTATCAGCTCAAACTTGTGATATATTTAACGAGAAGCTATTTTTTGTATTGATAAAGAGAAATATTACAGACTGACAAATCAACCATGATGTACTGAGGTAAGATATTATTGAGTGGACATACAATGTACCTGTTATAGTTAAGCGTATCTGAACACTTCGTTGAAAGATGCGCTATATAAATGTATTAGATAATAATAATAATAATAATATCTTTTATTTACAAGTAGCATCTTTCATGGACGACCTAAAACAACAGCTTAATTAATCATTAGCTTGATATATAACGTTGAGAGAATACTCTTCGAAACGTCGCCTTAAAATACACTAGTAGTTGTTTTCTATAAATATGTGTTTTTCTTTTTTAGCTTAATTAATCACACTAAAATATACCCAAATTGATTATTAAACATTTAATTAAGAAAATATCTACAATTATTTATTACTATTTGTATGAATCCTCCATCAAAAACAAAAAAAACAAAAAAAAACAATTTATGATGATCCGATAAAAAACTTGGCCTAGTAATAAAATAGTAAAGTTTTAAAGATTAATAAAAATTAGTTTTCAACTGAGATTTAAATATACAAAAAAATAACTACATACTAAAAAAAACAACAATTAAATACATTAATATGTATTAATTCAATAAAAAGTCTGTTTGAATAAATTAGTTTTCAAATGAGGTAACAGATTGAGGTTTGTCAATAAAATATGGTAATTTATACCATATAATAAGTTTTCAAATGAAATTTAAAGATACATTATGGGAGATTAGATAAAGAGCTGGCAGTTCTCACTATAATAGTTAAAAACTAGATAATGTAAAGAGAATTTACTGAAAATTTCAGTCAAGTTTTCAAATGAGATTTAAAGATCCGATACATTATGGGAGATAAGAAAAAGAGCTGGCAGTTCTCACTATAATAGTTAAAAACTAGATAATGTAAAGGGAATTTACTTAAAATTTTAGTCAAATTAATGCACTTTGAACCGAGAATTTAGCGATTGAATTTTGGGCCTAGCCTCGATCATCATTACTAAAGTCGGTACAATAAAAAAAATAGTCTCAATTGTCCATTTCTGGATTAAATCATCAATGAGCATTGAGATATTGGATTATAATCCAGTAAATATCATAAGGTCTGTCATTGTGAAGTCAATTGCCGTGGTTTCGATTCCCCGGTTGTACGTGACAAGGTGTAGGGTCACCTGTCCAATCCTGTGGATTTTTCCCGGCTCCTCTGGTTTCCTCCAGCTACTAAAGACCCCTACGAGCAAGCGAATTATAGAAATAAAATGAACCATATGTGTTAGTCTTGAAATGACCTAGTTTGTATGACTGGATTTAATCTCTCTCTCTCTCTCTCTCTCTCTCTCTCTCTCTCTCTCTCTCTCTCTCTCATGGATTATATATAAAGTTGTTGTGTAAAGTTTTGAGATTTGGTAGGTGAACCTGTTCATGAACGTTGAGTATATGTAAGTATATGTAATGACTTTATTATAGGCAGGTAGATCTATAGGTAGAATTATATAACAGGTAAACTTATAGGTAATTATGATATAATGCATGGTATATTAACTGTATTTATATTCTGTGTTAGTTGACATAGTCAATATTGATTCTCTGTTTAATTAGTTGACATAGTCCATATTGTTTATATTCTCTGTTTAATTAGTGGACATAGTCAATATTGACTAGTTATTATGATTAGGTTTTCTCACTTTGTGTTGTAATACACATATAGCACGGCAGTCGAACCCAATCTCTCTTGCAAAAATTACAGTGTGAGAGAGCCAATGTCCACTCAACTTAAACGTCATTTTGGGACTAATATATGGTTCAATTTTATTTCAATAATTCGCTTGCCCGTAGGGGTCTTTAGCAGTGGAAGGAATTCGGAGAATCCGATCCGGAGAAAACCCACAAGGTTGGACGGACGACCCTGCTCCTTCTCACAAACAAGTGGGGAAATGAAACTGTGCCACTTTACTCATGATCTATGGTTCAAATTTATTTCAATAATTCGCTTGCACATAGGGGCCTTTAGCAGTGGGATGAAACCAGAGGATCCACAGAAAACTCACAAGATTGGACAGATGACCCTGGTCCTTCTCACATACAAGCGGGGAAACGAAAGTATGCCACTTGACTGGATGATAGACCTTTAAACTATTGGATCTGCCAGCCCCGCGGTAATTAGAATTGTAAACAAGACAATTATTACTAGAAATTGTTTTGCTGTTTTTCTATGATAAACACATGTAAGAACTGAGATGAACTGTGGAATAATCTCTGGTTCTTCTTGTTGATGATAAACAACAGGCTCCGAGTTCACAAAGCATTCTCAGACTTAAGTTCAGAATTTACTCAAAATTGTTCACCTTATTTTAAAGATACATGTACAGTATGGGAGATTCAATAACGAGTTGGCAGTTAAAAACTAGATAATGTAAAGGCAATTTGCTGAAAATTTCATTCAAATTGATCCACATTTGAAATTTCCGCCTAGCCTCTATCATCATTACTAAAGTCAGTACGATATATAAACAGCATAGTCTCGATTATCCATTTAATCGTTAAATTGTGACGGAAAGTTATGCAGTAAATCGGCGCATAATCCACTTAAGATTGCAGGCTAGCGATGCCATATAGAGTTTATGGTCTTGATAAGTTAATTAATGTGTAATTAATAATTTAGATAATATTTCAAGCCTAAAGAAAGACGTGCAATAGGCAGATTTAGCTCTTGCATAATGTATGTTTAACTAAAATATAGAACTTTATAAAACTTTTGTTGTTTTAAGGTATCAAATACATCAATAAGAAACGATGTGCAAAGGTTTTTGTTTCTGGATCAAAAATATTTCTCATAAACAGTGAATGGAAGTTGAGTAAATTCTTTACTTAAGTCTGAGAAGATTCGAATGCTTTGTGAACTTGGAACCTGTTTAATACAATTTTAAAATTGGCTTCGTACTTATAACAGTGTCGCCTTTGGCTTAATTTCTTGGCTGTTTCTTCAAGCAAATTTACCAAATGAAATGAGGTTTATAACGTTCTACTGTTCTGCTCCTATACTGGGATAATGAAGACACGCATACGCCATACAGTGTGCTATGAGGGAAATTATAACTGTATTCCCTTTGGCTTTGGTATCTAACCTATTGCTTCAAGTACAGTACTAGAGTGAACTTTGTGATAATGAAGGGTAGTGGAAATAATATTGGGATCAACGTCCTTCTTTTATTCTGCATCAACCAGGCTATAATGATTGCGGGCACACACACCACACTTTTTTACAAATTTCAACTGCCAAGGCTTCTTTTATGTGTACACCAACACATACGCGGGATAAAATGAAATGAAATGGGGTTCTACTCCAACTGGGACTGTTCTGCTTCGACTGGGCTAATGAAGATAGGCATACTATAAGGGAAATTTTGCCTGGACAGCGGCTATATTCCAACTGCCAATGAATCTTTTAACTGCACGGGACCTCGGTTTTTGATCCCATCCGAACGACTAGACAGCTGTCCTTCTCAGGCCCTCTGTTCTGCACCTCTGACAAGGGGAAACCACATCAAAAAATCCTGATGAACTTTCTCTTAAACAAAATATATTTTATTTAATAATTGTATCCAAGAAAATTTAAAAACAGATAGTACTTGATCACTTTTCTCAAAAACTTCTAATTCCATATTTTTAAGTTTTTAAATTTTAAACAAAATAAAGTATTCACTGGATTCGATTGGCTATGTATTGATCAATACTCTAGAGGAACTGTGATATAAATAGGTTACGCCTTACCTCACACGCTGTAAAATATTAATCAACTATTTAAACCGAGATGACCTTTCACCCTAATCTCTCACTAATCTCTCACTAATCTCTCCCTAATCCCTTCCCAGATTCCTGTATATTAATAACTTATATTACACAGATTCATTTTAGGCCACACAGATTAGATTGTCTATTCTTCAGGCCACACGGGGAGGGGAGGGGTGTGGATGGCCGAATGGTTAGCACACGCGCTGTATCATGCGGTCTGTCATTGAGTCAACTAGCAGGGTTCCGATTCCCCTGTTGTACGTGATAAGGAGTTGGGTCGCCTGTCCAACCTTGTGGGTTTTCTCCGGGTCCTCCGGTTTCCTCCCCCTGCTAAAGACCCCTTCGCGCAAGCGAATTATTGAAATAAAATTGAACCATATATTAGTCCCAAAATGACCTGGTTTGTGTCAAGTGGATGTTAAACCCCATTTCTCTCTCTGTACTTTTACAACAGTACAAGATGGCTGACCCTTTAATATCATGCCCAGTATAGTTCTTTGGTGCAATATATCCTGGTTGGAGCTGACGTGCCATTAAACAACCTTTCATTCATTCATTCCAGTATAGTTCTACGGGGGGAATGTCACATCCGAATGTTTACCAATGACACAATATAGTCTGGGCAAAATTGACGCCTTTTACTCATTTTACGCCTCTACGTACTATTGTATGTACCCATTTACACTAAACAGGAAATATTTTTTATCCAGACTTACTTCCAACACCTTTATTTTCATTTTGCAGAAGAACAAAGATTAATATCGAGGACTACTTAACTCACCCGATTACATCCCTTTCAGTGGATTAGTTTTTCACAATATATAGAGGGAAATAAGAAATTTGTTTGTTATTAATGGAAATATTTAAATTTATTTTTATTTTCAGTGATAGGTAGTTCAGCTTTAACGTTATTTATGAAAAGGATAAAAATTTGAATGTTTTTATTTTCAGTGATAATGGTGATAGTTAGTTCAGCTTTATTGTTGTTAATGGAAATAATAACTTTAAATGTTTTTATTTTCAGTGATAAATGGTGATAGATAGTTCAGCTTTATTGTTGTTAATGGAAATAATAAATTGGAATATTTTTATTTTCAGTGATAAATGGTGATAGATAGTTCAGCTTTATTGTTGTTAATGGAAATAATAACTTTAAATGTTTTTATTTTCAGTGATAAATGGTGATAGGTAGTTCAGCTTTATTGTTGTTAATGGAAATAATAACTTTAAATGTTTTTATTTTCAGTGATAAATGGTGATAGGTAGTTCAGCTTTATTGTTGTTAATGGAAATAATAACTTTAAATGTTTTTATTTTCAGTGATAAATGGTGATAGGTAGTTCAGCTTTATTGTTGTTAATGGAAATAATAACTTTAAATGTTTTTATTTTCAGTGACAAATGGTGATAGGTAGTTCAGCTTTATTGTTGTTAATGGAAATAATAAATTGGAATCTTTTTATTTTCAGTGATAATGGTGATAGGTAGTTCAGCTTTATTGTTGTTAATGGAAATAATAACTTTAAATGTTTTTATTTTCAGTGACAAATGGTGATAGGTAGTTCAGCGTTATTGTTGTTAATGGAAATAATAAATTGGAATCTTTTTATTTTCAGTGATAATGATGATAGGTAGTTCAGCTTTAATGTTTATGGAAATAATAAATTGGAATCTTTTTATTTTCAGTGATAATGGTGATAGGTAGTTCAGCTTTAACGGGTGCCGTCATGTTGCTGGGTCCGAACATCAACTGGCTTCAGTCTCATTCTCTTCCCATCTCTCTACCGTCTCTCTCCCTCCCGACGTCAAAGACGACCATATTTGATTTCTTCACCGGCCGTTATCCTGCACCACAGTCATGTACGGTCGATTGGGATTGGGAGGAACCAATGATTGTAGGAAAAACTGTTTCATTCAGAATCAAGGTGAGTTCACAAATTTTATTTTAATTGCTTGATCCATGGTGATATATTTAACAGATCTTTTGACTGCCCAGCGATCGTGATAAACAATATTTTAAAGCAGTTCCAAATATTATTTGTTAGTCTCATGATTTTTTGTACTGTGTTGATATATTTAAAAAGCCTTTTGACTGCCCAGGGATCATGATTTCTAGGGTTTTCTGAATGGTTTAACATCTGCCTGTTACATCATAATGTCTGTCATTGAGTCAAGTCAGACGTGCTTTTGATTCCTAGCTTGTACATAACAAAGATCGAGTTGGGTCACCTATCCAACCTCTTTAATTTTCTCTGGGTCCTCCGGTTTCTTTTGCCCCTAAAAATTCTATACTTAAACCCAAAAAGACCAAAAAGACCAAGTTTGTGTCGGGTGAACATTACACCTAGAAATTCTATATTTAAACCCAAAAAGACAAAGTTTGTGTCGGGTGAACATTACACCTAGAAAATTCTATACTTAAACCCAAAAAGATGAAGTTTGTGTCGAGTGGAGGTTAAACTCTCTCTCTCTCTCTCCCTCTCTCTCTCTCTCTCTATCTCTCTCTCTCTCTGGCTTGATTCTGTTGATTACTAGTATTACTATTTCCATCTTTGTCTGACTTTCTAGACAGTGACCTTATTATATCGTAATCTTCATCCATCTTTCATGGCCGAAAGGAAATATTAAATCAGTACTTACCGGTCAGACGAGCGAGCGTAAATCAATAACACAAATACATTTATCTCTAATAATACCCTAGTCACAAAACATACTAGTTTGTTCCAGAATTGACTACAAACTTCTTTGTATTGTAAAAGGTCTGTCATTAAGTCAACTGGCGTGGTTTTGATTCCCCGGTTGTACGTGACAAGCAGTAGGTCACCTGTCCAACCCCATGGGTTTTCTCCGGGTCCCCGGGTTTCCTCCCACTGCTAAAGACCCACGAAATAAAATTGAACCATGTCTTAATCCCAAAATGACCTAGTTTGTGTCTCTCTCTCTTTGTATTGTTTATCAATGTCTTCATGGTTCCAGTCCTGCATATCTATCAGGGCTAATAAACCGTTACATACCACCCCCTACAGAAAAGACCACAAGATTTGTGCTTATTACACATTCCAAAGTATAATCTACAAACTTTCGGTTCTAGAACATTCCAGTACAGTGCACCTATATTGTAAAATTCTTTACCCCATCACCTTAAAACAACTCCATCACTTGAATCTTTTAAAACAAAACTAAAAACTCATCTATTTACCAGTGTATTTTAGCTAGAATGGATCAAGATATGTGTGTAAATAGTGACCATAGAGTATGCATTTGTGGATGGATTGGTGCTTTACAAATATAGCGCTTTACAAATATACATTATTATTATTATTATTATTAGACAGAAATTCCACAAATTTTTTTTATTGATCATAATAGAATCGTGATCTCAATAGACGTAACTTAATAAGGGTTTTGTTTCAGTTTTATATCCTAGTCTCGTTCACAAAGATCTACTTGAATTTATTTTTATTGATCTTAAAAATTCTAGCTCTGAAACTGCGCAGCTGTAACTGAATTAAACAGGGCTCTTGCTTGAGTTATATCTCCCGGTCGTAGCTGACTGGCTCGAGAACTTACCTGTGAATTAAGTCTGGCCATAAAATCTGACTTTTCAAAGAGTTTAACCTTAAAGTAAATTTATTGACATAATGCTAAAAATTGACATTATGATAATGCTAAAAAAATTGACATAATGCTAAAATTGACATAATGCTAAAATTGACATAATGCTAAAATTGACATAATGCTAAAATTGACATTGACATAATGCTAAAATTGACATAATGCTAAAATTGACATAATGCTAAAATTGACATATTATGGATACTGCTAAAAATAGACATATTTGTAAAAAGAAAATATCTTGCTATTGTGAAAAAAAATCCATGTACATCCAAAAAATTGTCAGGTTGTCATAAGTTTGAATTTAAAGGCCTTGAAGATACATAACCAAAAAGAAAGAAGACACGGCAGCATTTGGACTTTTTTTTTTGGTTTGTTTTTGCTTGTGGTTCAGTGAACTAGGCACTTGGTCACTTACCAGGACGTCCCAAGTTCAGTCTCTGTGTTATCTGAGAAATTAGAATGAGATATTAACCTGGAAATATTACTGTATGTTAGTCACAAATTAACCCGTATAAAATGTCGCCGATTGTATTAAACCCCAAAAATTCTGTTACACATACAAAATAACATAAAACGTAGACAAATATTTTAAAGGAGCTCCCAATATTACTTGTTAGTCTCAAAATAAATTATGTACTGACGAGACCCCAAACTCCCCAAAATAAATTATGTACTGACGAGACCCCAAACTCCCCAAAATAAATTATGTACTGACGAGACCCCAAACTCCCCAAAATAAATTATGTAAAATAGTGAATGGGACGTCAAAGTCCCCAAAATAGATTATGTAAAATAGTGACGAGACGTCAAACTACCCAAAATAAATTACCGGTATGTAAAATAGTGACGAGACGTCAAACTCCCCAAAATAGATTATGTAAAATAGTGACAAGACGCCAAACTCCCCAAAATAAATTATGTAAAAAAACTGAGACGCCAAACTCCCCAAATCCCCACAGGTTACCCTCAAAATAATGAAAGTGAAATTCCAATCAGGTTTTAAACCTCTTTCCTCGATAGAAGAGTTAAGAATACTTTATGTAAAGTACTGAAGAGACGACAAACTCCCAAAATTACCAGATGTTACTCCCAAAATAACATAAGTAAAATTTTTGGTGAGATTTTAAACCTTTTTCCTCGATAGAAGAATTAAAAATGATTTATGTAAAGTACTGACAAGATGGCATACTCCCCAAATTACCACATGCTACTCCCAAAATAACATAAGTAAAATTTCTGATGAAATTTTAAACCCCTTTCCACAATAGAAGAATTAAGAATAATTTAATGGAGATCAGGAAATAAACGTAATTCTATTTATTCTATTACCACGGAGATCAATTAGATCTGATTAGATTGTGAAATCCACCCTCGTTACCCCCACTACGATTTAGACCATTATACTAATTGTTTATTCTCCCTCGTCGTGTCAATTTGTTCCAAGCATGTTAAATCATCAGTCTCCACGATCGACATGGGTTATAAATTTAATGAGTTTTCTCGGAATATTGGTTTATCTCTTGAGAGAGCTTGTCAAACAGCCTAAAACTAAGATTTATTTTTGACCGTTATTATTAGCCGTGGTATACGAGCTGTTGCATACAAGTGAGATTCTGGCGGTAAAATATAGCTTGTTATCGTGTTCGATAAATCGTTATATTATATCAATGTGTACGTTGTCGAAAAAGTAAAGAAAGTTGCAGGTTTCTTTAATGGATTGAACAAATTAAAGTGATGAATCAGGATAGGACGGACGTTGCTCTAAATCTCGCAAATGTCATATTGTCTTGGGTCACGATAAATTCTCGATCAGTTTTCGCTTTTCAATCAACGAAACGAGATCTCCGCGGACGAGCCGACTGAAATAACAGTCTGATGTCGAATTTTAAATTGAGCAGGATAGACATTTTTGTAGACGTTCGTATTTTTTCGAGTATGAAACTGATTTATAGACGAGCCAATTTAAAGTTAAAAGCAGAAGCTTCTTTTAAATTTGGCTATGAAATATTGGAAATGTATATGAGACGCGCTGTCGGAGGAAATTTCAGAGTTTAAATTTTGTTTATGGATGCGTTAACCTGATACGACAAGTGAATATGTCGATTTTAACTGGATTAGAAAATTTCCGCTAAATAAACCAGAAGAGGAAATGTAAATTTGTCAAGCTTGTGTTACATTAAGATCCGTCTCGAGTGAGTATCGAAAAACAGATAATATTTTCAAGCGAACCCAGAAAAGTAGTGTGATATTATTGACATTTGCAACTTCAGTGAATTTTTCCAAGATATTTTAAGTGCTTTTCTAATGGAAATGAATTTTAGTGGAGCTGTGAATTTTTTATTTAATTGAAGATCTTCGAGAAAGTTGACAATGGAATGCTTGACGTAAAGAATAGAACAATATCTTTGTTGAATCTCAGGAATGTAATGATTTTTATTGAATATTGCACGATGCTGTTGACATTAAAATCCATTTTAGTGTCTTTTCGATGATCTGCAGTCATTATTTTAACATGTTTATAAAAATCTAATTAATTGTTTAGTCAAAGAAAGAATAAAATGCTTGGTATGGATTTCAAACTTTAGGATGTTTTTGTTGGTTAAAATCTGCACAAAACAAATTTTTTTAATATTTTAATCATCAGGCGGGAGTGTAAGTATCGTGTTTCTCAAAGATTCTGTCCATTTTTCCGAAAATATCGAATTTTTCATGGCTTAATCCAGGCCAAGATTAAGTTATTATTTTATTAAAGATGCTTTATGGAAGATTAGGTAAAGAGCTGGAAGTTCTCACTGTAATGGTTAAAGTTAGATAATGTGAAGGGAATATGCTGAAAATTTTAGTCAAATTGCTTTACTCTAAGCCGAGAAAACCTTATTTTAAAATCTCTGTACCGTTGATTGTCGTTGTTACCGCTGTCACAATAATTAAAATCGGTTATCCAGTTTTGGTGTTAATCATCAATGCAAGGGCATAAAGCAGCAGATCAGATTCAAATCTAATGAAAATTGGACACATAAGATGGCATCGAGAGTTGATTATTGTTTTCATAAATTAATTAATGTCTAATTAATAATTTAGATAACATCTCAGGCCTAAAGAAAGGCCTGCAGTAGGAAGATTTAGCTCTTGCATAATGTATGTTTAATGATGAAAAATTTTATATTTGTCATATCTTGATAAATACTGAACAGAAATGAACCATTTTTAGACTGATATTCCTGTTAGAAATTCAACTTTGACCATATTGTAGGTTACAAGGGATTCCTCAATCCCTTAAATGAAAACCAGAGACTTTTATATTTAACACTAAAAATAAAATGGTTTTGCGGGTTCTACTTTTCAGCACCAACCTCCTTAAGCTGATCATCATTATGCTATTATGGAAATTCCAACTGTCAAGCTTTCTTTTGCATGCAAGTCATCTGGATTTGATTTTTCCATCCCATCCAAAAGAGTAGACACTGTCCCTGCCAGGGGGTTGGATGGCCGAATGGTTAGCATGTGCGCACAGCATCATAAGGTCTGTCATTGAGTCAACTGGTGTGGTATCGATTCCCTGGTTGTGACAAAGAGTAGGGTTGCCTGTTCAACCTCGTGGATTTTCCCTGTGTCATCTGGTTTCCTCCCTAAAGAGCCCTACGTGCAAGGGAATTATTGAAATAAAATTGAACCATGTGTTAGTCCCGAAATTACCTAGTTTGTGTTGAGTGGACTTACCCCCTCTCTCTCTCTCTCTCTCTCTCTCTCTCTCTCTCTCTCTCATTCTCTCTGTCTCTCACTCTCTGTCCTTGCCAGTTCCTCTATTGTACACCTCTGAAAAGGGGGAACCACGAATCCAGAGGACTTTATTCAGCCAACACTCGGATTGCTGCCAGGATCTTCTAGTTAGGGATCAACAGAGCTATATATAGGTGCCCGATGCACTGAACAACTATGATTTCCATTAGTTTTAATTCATATCGATAAATACTAAAAAATTACTAGAATTTGAATAGTAAAATGAGAGCGACTTCATGATCCACAGCTATATAATTTATTTTATTGTATAAAGATAGGAGTCAAGAAGCTTAGATAATAAATGTTTAGATGTTACAAGTTTATTTTTTTCACACTTGGCTGTATTATATTTACTTAGGATGTGAATAGAGCTGATTTATAAAACCTCACCAGGAATCTCTCCCGTCTTTAGAAACATCGCTATAACCTAGTGACCTATCTCTCGTTAAAACTGGTTGAAGCAAATGAAACATGTTTCCATTGATTTCCGAGAGTTTGTCTTTAGAACTAGTTATAACCTTTTGACTTTATTCCCATAAACATTGGAACAGTTTTTAACATTTATCACTGGAAACCGGGTATCATTTAATCTTGTGTATCTAGCATTAAATTATTTCACATTCGTTTAATGACAAATCTATGTTTAAAATTTTGTAAAAATCATTTAAAATCATCCAAAATCATCTAATTTGTACTGGTGTCCAGTTTGTAGCTGTTCAGTTGGGTTGTTTATTTTTTAACAGTGATCTAGAAATTAAACACTTGTAAATTATAAGCTCATTATCAAAATTGAATGGTCAGCTTTAGATTGGACCCAAGTCAAAATTTTATGATGTTTGGTGATTTTAACAAAGAAATGGTTAGTGTGTGTGTGTGCTGTATCATAAGGTCTGTCATTGAGTCAAATTGCATGGTTTCGAATCCCTGGTTGTGTACGTGACGAGGAGTAGGGTAGCCTGTCCAATCTTGTGGATTTTCTCTGGGTCCATCGGTTTCCTCCCACTGTTAAAGACCCCAACATGCAAGTGAATTATTGAAATAAAAAAATTAAACCATATGTTAGTCCCGAAATGACCTAGTTTGTGTCGAGTGGACCTTAAACCCAATTCTCTCTCTCTCTCTCTCTCTCTCTCTCTCTCTCTCTCTCTCTCTCTATCTCTCACTCTCTTTCTCTGTCCTTGCCAGTCCCTCCATTGTACACCTCTGAAAAGGGGGAACCACAAATCCAGAGGAACTCTGTCTCTCTGTCTCTGTCTCTGTCTCTCTCTGTATTTTATAAAATCATTATTTGATGGTTTTACTGATTTTAAATGTTGTGTTGCTTTAGGTTAATGTTATATCCAAGGCTGATTGAATTACAATGATATCAAATCAGTTAATAACCAGTGTTTGTTGATCTTGTCAACTTCAATTGATCAAAATATAAATCAGACGAAGCCAAGTTGTAAATATGTTGATACACAGTGAAACCGTACCACTTTTATGAATGGGATTCTAAATCTCGTTTGAGGGACCTCGGTTGTACGTGACAAAGAGTTGGGTCGCTTGTCCATTCTTGTCGATTTTCTCCGGGTCCTCCAGTTTCCCCCCACTGCTAATTACCCCTACGCTCAAGCGAATTATTGAAGTAAAATTGAACCACATGTTAATACAGAAATTACCTACTTTGTGTCGAGTGGAGGTTAAACCCCCCTCTCTCTCTCTCTCTCTCTCTCTCTCCCTCCCTCCCTCCCTCTCTCTCTCCCTCCCTCTCTCTTGTTTGAGGGATACATTTAAATCTTGAAATTATAAATGTAACAACATCAAATCACAAGCATAGCATGTGAGAGAATCTTTTTTTATGATCGCATATAAACACAATAAATTGAATTAGACAGAACGGAACTGCTGGAAATCATGAATTAATGGTGCAGCTTCCCCTCCTTCCACATCATACGCATGTCAATAGAGTTGATTAGAGGCTTGTCATGCGAATAAATGTCTAAATAATAGTTTATTTAACATTTGATGGCAAAATAAAGACCTGCAATAGGCAGATTTAGCTCTTACATAACGCATCGTTAAATAGCAATGGAAGGTTATATATTGGCGCTATTCCCTGAGGATGGCGATGACCTCTAGTGACCCAATTCCAACCGCTGGCCGATTCTGATCAAATGGATTAAGAACAATATTCTGGGGGACCATGTATAAATTTTTTGGATCCAAGTAAACTGATTGATTTGTTGACTATTAATCATATTTAATAACGATACATGATCATGTTCCTCTCATATCATGCTTAATGTTTTCATGAAGTAGTTTGTATTGGATGTTATCATCAGCCTTGAGGTCGCTGTATTTGGATTCATAGTCAAAGTGACACAGCAATATTAGGAATATTCAATCTGGAGATCGCCATTTAAGATATTTTCGTTTCCTAACAAACTATATGTGAAAGTTGTGACTATCCACTGTTGATGTTTTAGTTTGGTTTTTTTCATTGTTAAATGCTAACGACACATTACACAAGAGGTAAATCTGCCTATTGTGGATCTTTTTTTAGGCCTGAAATGTTTTCTAAAAATTGGACATTATTTAAGTTATCCAGACCATAATCAACTCTCGATGCCATTGTTAGCCTGTGATGTTTACTGGATTTGAATACAATTTGTGATGGTTGATTTAAAGTAAATATGGATAATCAAGACTTTGTTTTTTTATCGTACTGATTTTAGTATTGATGATCGAGGCTAGGCCCAAAATTCAATCGCTAAATTCTCGGTTCAAAGTGCATTAATTTGACTAAAATTCAATCGCTAATATCTCGGTTCAGAGTGGAGCAATTTAACTGAAATTTTCAGCGTATCCAGACTATAATCAACTCTTGATGCCATTGTTAGCCTGTGATGTTTACTGGATTTGAATACAATTTGTGATGGTTGATTTAAAGTAAATATGGATAATCAAGACTTTGTTTTTTTATCGTACTGATTTTAGTATTGATGATCGAGGCTAGGCCTAAAATTCAATCGCTAATATCTCGGTGCAGAGTTGGGCAATTTAACTGAAATTTTCAGCATATTCTCTTTACGTTATCTATTTGTTAACTATTATAGTGACAACTGTCAACTCTTTATCTAATCTCCCATAATGCTCCTTTAAATGATCAATTTCACTACAATTTAGCGTTGATCAAGTCGTGGAAAATTTGATATTGTTTGCATACTTTTATTTGCTTTTCTTAATCAAATTTCAAACGATGAGTTTGAGTACATTTTAACATTGATTAGATAAGTATGAAAAATTAAATATAGTCTGAAAAGTGCATGTTTGAGATCAAAGACATTTAATGGTATTTTAATTAAATTTCAGTTTTTTCTGAAGAATGGCAAGATCTATCCTGTTACATCACACGATAATATCTTGGTGGAGATCATGCACCAGGGAGTTAAAGTGGCCCACAACATGGAGTCTGGTTTTAAAGAACCTGATTCATCAAACATGGCTAAAGTTAGTTTTACGGTACACAAGTCAGGAACTTATAATATCTCAGTGATGATCGGAGCACGACACATAAAGGGTAGCCCCTTTAACAAGGTCTTTGAAGCAGGTAAGGATATTTATAGATATGGGGATTTGAGCGTGGATTTTGAATATGATGCTGGATCACGAACAAGGAGGTTCCGAGGTAGATCATGTTATATTGGGAGATGCTAATTGTAGGCCGGTTGGGGAGGTTCAGGTATTTCCGAAGTCCATAATGGACACTTTATAGAAATTTGTAATTTTAGAAATACTAACCCTACCCCTAACCCAAAGCCTTTTAAGAGGAGTAAAAGGTAAATCAGATCCAGACGCTAGATCACGAACAAGGAGGTTCCGAGGTAGATCATGTTATATTGAGAGATGCTAATTGTAGGCCAGTTTCAGAGGTTCGCATAATACCAGAGTCGAAAATGGCCACTTTATATAAATGAGTATTTAATACTTACCCTAACCCTTTTAAGAGGGGTAAATGGTAAATTAGATCCAAGTTCAGTCTTCTAAAAAGGTTTAGGGTTAGTATTCCCCAAAAATTTGCATTTTTATAAAGCGACCATCTTGGACTTCGGAAACACCCGAACCTCCCCAACCAGCCTACAATTAGCATCTCCCTGGTATATTTTCTCCTTGTCTGTTGTGCAGCGAAAAGTGCCTAGTCAATAGGATGAAACTAAAAACGGTAGTCCTATGTTGATTATTGGCAGCACTAATCTGGAGGTTCTGACCGGGGAATTCCAATGGTTTCTCCTGGTCAGTTGTGTGGCAAAAAGTGCCTAGTCAATCGGAAGGGACAAAAATGGAAGTCCTGTGTTGATTATAGGCAGCACTAATCTGGAGGTTCTGACCGGGGAATTCCAATGGTTTCTCCTGGTCAGTTGTGTGGCAAAAAGTGCCTAGTCAATCGGAAGGGACAAAAATGGAAGTCCTGTGTTGATTATTGGCAGCACTAATCTGGAGGTTCAGTGTTTGATCCAGATTTTGACCAAGGAATCCTGACGGTTTTTCCTTATCAATTGTGTGGCAAAAAGTGCCTAATCAATCGGAAGGGACTCAAAATGGAGGTCCCTTTTATTCTATTGGCAGCACGGCAGGTTCTGGGATCCATTCTGGTATTGACTGAGAAAGTTTGTTGGGATTTGGCCCGCCTGGTTCCCCCTTGTTATGTAGGAACAGACACCTAGATTTTTGGCTTTTAGTGTTTGTATCATTTGCAGCGCTAATCAGGGAGTCCGGGATTTGATCCTAGCAGTATTGTCTGTATCATTTGCAACGCTAATCAGGGGTTCCTGGATTTGATCCCAGCATTGACTGAGACAGTTAGTTATGATTTTCCTCATAAGAATTCTAGTATTGCATGGATTTAATCAGTAAATTATATATTTTTAGGACCAGTTGATGCGGGTAAAACTGGGTTTATGAATTATAGTTCCACAGTCGTGTGTACGGCTGGTTCCTCACATCCTCTAACCATAGAAACCAGAGATAGTTTTGGTAACCTAGCAACATATAAAACAGATCAGAGTAATTACTTTAAAATAAAAGTAACAGAGGTAGGTTATTTCATTTTTATTAATGTCCACATGGAAATGTGGTCGTATATTGCCGTCGCCCCCGTCCGTCTGAGTAACAGAGGTGGGTTATTTCGTTTTATTAAAATGGGAATGGGGGCCGAGAAAATAATATGAAATGAAATGGGGTTTAATGACCCCCTACATTTGAGCACCAACTGGGCTAATGGACATATGCCATACACTTCCTGTTCATCAAATTCGAAATACACCATAGGATGGGATGGGAATTAAAGGGAAAGTGAAATGAATTGAGATGAGTGTTTAACATCCAATGATTTTGAAAAAATAACACTATAAACCTCAGAATGCCTCGTTCGGCATTTTTATCCAAATGTGGCAAAAACGTGTTAAAATTTTTGACACAACGTTGTAACGTGGCAAAAACAAAATACCACATTTGTCATCATCCAGAACGCGGTTATATAATAAGTCTTCCAGATCCTAGTGTAGTAAAACAAAATTTTGAACTATAAAAAACGAAACGAAAAAGGATCTGTGTTTTATATAGATTGCTTGATGGACAACTTCTTAATCCAAGCTGGTTGATATTTTGATTTATTAAGTGAATGTTAAATAAATTATATACCATGAAAATAAGTTATATTACCACGAAAATAAATTATATTACCACAAAAAATAAAATAAGTTATATTACCATGAAAATAAGTTTTATTACCATGGAAATAAGTTATATTACCACGAAAATGAATTATATTACCACAAAAAATAAGATAAGTTATATTACCACGAAAATGAATTATATTACCACAAAAAATAAAATAAGTTATATTACCATGAAAATAAGTTATATTACCACGAAAATAAATTATATTACCACAAAAAATAAAATAAGTTATATTATCATGAAAATAAATTATATACCATGAAAATAAGTTATATTACCACGAAAATAAATTAAATTACCACAAAAAATAAAATAAATTATATTACCATGAAAATAAGTTATATTACCATGAAAATAAGTTATATTACCACGAAAATAAATTATATTAACACAAAAAATAAAATAAGTTATATTACCATGAAAATAAGTTATATTACCACGAAAATAAATTATATTACCACAAAAAATAAAATAAGTTATATTATCATGAAAATAAATTATATACCATGAAAATAAGTTATATTACCACGAAAATAAGTTATATCACCACGAAAATAAGTTATATCAGCACGAAAATAAGTTATATTACCACGAAAATATATTACCATGAAAATAAATAATACTACCCCGATCCAGTAGGCCTAAATATCTCAATCTATAATATATATTATTTTATTTTAGGCTGGGACGCACACACGTTATATCCCCACAACTCAGATTTATTACGATCCAGTCGGAAAACGTTTAACTATGCATATAAAGATGGATCGTCCAGGCTGTTTTCAAGCTCAAGTTAGTTACGGTGACATCAAGTTAAAGAATGGAGATTTTAATATACTAGTTCTAAGTCGTAAGTCAACAATTTTTTTATATAATCATTCTTGATTCTTGATTTGATATGTTTGGTTCCTTATTGTTTTTATTGTATGTCTGGAAGATGTGTTTGTTTGCTTGTTGTTTGAGGTGTCTGTGTATATCGCGTGTCATGTCCACGGGTTTGTCCTGTGTAATTATTTATGTGTGGTGCGGTCCTCCTACGCTTACTATTAAACACTCAGAGTGTGATTTTAGCTCTCTAGGAAGCCCTTGCAATCACGTTTTGGAATATGTCCAAAAATGATTTAATGTGTGTGGTATATTATGTGTCATGTCCGCGGGTTTGTCTTGCATAATTGTTTATGTGTGATTACTATTAAACACTAAGGATGTGATTTTAGCACTACAGGAACCCTATGGACGCTACAATGCCGTGAAAGGTGAATCTCTAACAGGAATATCAGTCCAATAATGGTTCCATTCTGTTCTGTAATTACCAAGTTATGATGAATTTTAAGCTTATTAATATGAATATTAGTTCTATATATGGTGCCATTCCGTTCTGTAATTACAAAGATATGATGAATTAAAAATTGTATGGATCTCTGCTTGTTATGTAACAAGAACCCCACCATTTTTATGTGCTGTGAACCAGATTAATGGGCCTGTAATTTATCCGATTGAATCCAAGCCGCGGAATTATCTAGTTTTGGTATTTCGATGTTCTTAATTAAATGTTATATAATCAATCTTGAGTACATATTAGCGTGGATTAATCCGTGAAAATTTTTTTCGACAAAATGCAAATCATGCATCATTACTTTAAAAATAACTACAATGGAATTATCAAAATAAAAAATTGCTAACAATCTAACCGATCAATTGACAACCCCTGTAAGCGAGTTACCGACCCTTGAATTAAATTCTTCAGCCCAGCTAAGAGGCCAACCTGGATAACTTTGCCAATTTGTGACCATGGTAATGCCACCAGGATTTAGAAATACTGTAAATAAAAGCCTGCCAGGTGAGTCCAATCTGAAGAGTTCACTACAAACGAAATTACGGTAGTTGGGGTCTTATAAAAAAATTTTTTATTATATTTATAACAGCTGATGAAATGGTCCATGTTAGTAAAAATTTAATCAAAAAAACTCACAGTATTTGGTATGAGGCTCGTCTAATATCGTATAACCACGAGAAGTTGGATCGACCGAAGAAAGTTTACGTTTATGTATCACCAAAGGTAAGTGATAGCTATGATTGATTCTTTCCAGAAAGGGGAGCCATGGTAGCTAGCCTGGAGGTAGCGTGTTCGATCCTTGCATTGGCTTAGAAAGTTCATCAGGATTTTCAGACATGATTTCCTCCTGTCAGTGGTGCTGTCTAGTCGTTCGGATGGGACAGAAAACCGAGGTCCCGTGTGTACATTGGCATGCACGTAAAAGATCCCTTTGCAGTTGGAATTCAATGTACAATAATTTATATGAAAGTATATCATATCTACAGCCCGGAAAATTTGACGATTTATACAAGGATCCCCATCTCAAAACTGTTAATGGTAATCAGTAGAAATCATATTGAAATGAAATGAAATGAAATGGAGTTTAACGTCTTTCTTTTCTGCTCCTATACTGGGCTAATGAAGACGGGCATACGCCATACAGTGTGCTATGAGGGAAATTTTGCCTGGGCAGCGGCACTATCGCCTACTCTTATATCAAATTCCAACTGCCAGGGGGTCTTTTTCGTGCATTGCAATATATACATGGGACCTCGGTTTTTCGTATCATCCGAAGGACTTTACAGCTGTCCTTGTCAGGTCCTCCGTCCTGCATCACTGACAAGGGGGAACCACATCTTCATATTAAACATTAGACATTAATTAACTGATCCAGGCCATAATCAACTCTCGATGCCATCGAGATATATATATGACAAATTATTATATTTATTTTTTTTTTTTTTTTTTTTACAGCAATTAACACTCAAGGAATTTTATTTTAAAATAATAGGAAAAAAGTTGTATACTTTTAGAGTTTGTCCTTCAACCAAGGTTAGTCACATATTGTTACGTCATTGATATAAGGCCCTATCACAATTATTTGTCAAAATCACTTTTTTACCTTTTTGAAATCAAGATTACCATTTTAACACAGTTGTATCAAATACAATATTGGACATCATAATTGTTACTTGTGCAGTTTTGCCTACTATCCTTTGATTTCCGATTGTGACAGGCTGTTTTATATGTACGTCTATGGTCACACAGATGGACCTCTACGTTTCATCCAATCTAAATGTCTTAGAATTTATAAAGCCCATCTTTCCTCCATTTCTTAAAAAAAATAATATTTAATGTAGATATTTTCTATGATATTCTACCTGTTTTGTATTTTTTTCCTGTGTTATATTTAATTTTAGTTATTTTTTAAAATGTATATCGGTAATCTATATTTTTTATACCGCATGTTAATAATAATGTATTAGTTTTTTATACAAGTGCCACGGAGCAGCTGTACAAGCTGGATTTTGGCGCTAAGGTTCGATAAATTATTATTATTATTAAAATTAATCTTTTCTCTTTTTTTTGTAGTTTTATTTTAATGGCTATAACAATCATTATGACGCTCCAACGTTTATGATTGACGACGGATCTCAGCCCCCGATAGTTATAGCTGCCAAAGATAGAAATGTTATAGCGGCCACATTTACTAGCTTTCTGCTCAAAAATATAGGTAAGTTTTACTTCTAGTATTGGGTTGTAAATTTCAAACCTATTTAGGAGACGGGGTGTGGGGGGGCGGGAGAGGGGGGACAGCCGAATGGTTAACATGTGCACGCTGTATGATAAGGTCTGTCATTGAGTCAACTGCCGTGGTTTCGAATCCCCTATTGTACGTGACAAGGAGTAGGGTCGCCTGTCCAACCTCGTGAGTTTTCTCCGGGTCCTCCAGTTTCCTCCCACTGCTAAACCATACGTTAGTCCCCAAAAGACCTAGTTTGTGTCGAGTGGACGTTAAACTCTGTCTCTCTGTCTGTTTAGGACACCACAGTCTGTGTATTGTTTTGACAATCTCCGGTTTCTGTCGTTACGTGAAGTAGTTTTTGCAATCCCACACTTGTATATGACAGAGAGTAGGGGTGCTTGCTAAACATCAGGGTTTTTCTGGGTCTCCTGTTTTCCCACCACTGCTAATAAAGACCCCTATGCGCAAATAGAAATTGTACCATCGAAATAACCGAGTTAATAAGAAAAAAACAACATTGTAACAGGTTTTTTCTTTTTGCTTTGCAGGTGGTTCGGAAACGTTTTTAGATAAACAGACGTTTTTTTATCATGAAATACGGCAGATGCATACGCGAAGATCCCACGCCTGTCTTCCTATCAAGATTGATCGCAATAATATATTACAGAGTGTAAGTATTCATCGTAGTTATTTTAGTCCCTTCCGATTGACTAGGCACTGTTTGTCACACAACTCACAAGGAGAAATCATCCGGATTCCTCGGTCAATCCCTGGATCAAACACACAGTGGCTCATTGAGTAAGACATGACTCACTAACCTGGAGGTCTCGTGTTCGATCCCTACGTTGGCCGAGACATTTCATCAGGATTTTCCAGCTAGGAGCAAACAATTGCTAAATTCTCGATTCAGAGTTGATCAATTTGACTGAAATTTTCAGCTTATCCCCTTTACATTATCTGTTTTTTA